>NC_041391.1:322143303-322269642 GCF_002162155.2 Triticum dicoccoides | reverse complement strand
GGCGGGGTGCGGCACCGGTGGTGGGGGGTCCGTGATAGGGCGGTGGAGGCGAGTTGGCCAGGGGTGGGGTGGGGCTCACCGGCGGTGGGATCAGGATCAAGGGGAGGGGGGCTTTTTTTGAGACGGTGCTGGTGCGGCAGTTCACAGAGTTGGGGAGAAACCAGATCGCGCCTATGAACCTGTTTGGGATTGCTCTAATTCAGCTCCGCCTCAGAAAACACAAGCCAAACGGGGTAGCTTCATAATATGCTGCTCCACAAAAAAACTAGAATCTGGTGTACAGCTCCTAGTTTTTTATGAAGCTCTTCACGGGGTGCTCCAAAATACTCTAGAAGCTGGAGTTGGGTGGAAATTACCCACCACTGCCACCAGTAAGTGGATACCCCTTCGTTTCTCCCCCCTCAACCAATCAAATAGATTCTTTCCACCAAATATCTCATTCTTGAAGCTGGAGCTAGATGGCAGCCAAACATTCTCCTTGATAGTACTACAACTTCTAAATAAAACTGCTCCAAAGTAAATTTAGTGGAGTGAAACCGATTTTTGTGAAGCGGAGCAGTCCCAAACATGCCCTATGTAGAGGCGCTGTGATCCAAATAGTTATTCTATTTATATCGGCGTGGTGGACTATTCTCTTACTATCGGGCACTATAGAGGAGCGATCTGTTGAGAGAGAGAGAGAAAACCCGACCCGGACCCTTGTACCTCTCCGCGCACGCGTCGCCGCCCCAACTGTCCCACCACGCCGCCGCCCCCTCTGCCGCGCCACGCTGTCGTCCCCTTGCCATGCCGCGCCGCCGCCCCCTTTGTCTGACCGCGTTGCCGGCTTCTCTGCCCCACTACGCTGGCCCACCAGCCACTACACTCCAAGATGTCGGCTGAGTCGCGGCGCCGGCCATCTCCCCCTATTCTCCCCAGAATCAGGTCCTCCCCTCTCTACCGGTGTAGCCCCACCATGATCTCCGCTCAGTTCAACTTCGCTCCCAGCACCCCATCTCTTCTGGATCCAGCCATCGTCCCGCCCCCATCTTTTTCGGCGTCGGCCGCCGCCTCGCCCTCATCTCCTCCCCGACCCTCGTGGTTGTCCGGTTCGCCTCCTCCTCCCCCCAGGCCAGCGGTCTCCTTCCACTGCTCACAGCCCTCCTAGTTCCCCTTTGCTGGCTTCCTCCTGGTTCAGGTCGATCTCGCACGAGTGGGTGGTCAGTAAGCCATGCACCGCCGTCGGGCCCTTCTACCCCAGCTGTTGCATCCTGTGTAGGCCGCCGCTGACTTCCATGCAGGTCGCCAATGCCCGTGTGCAAGGTTCAAAGGCCATGGAATTTTGCGACCATTTGAGCTGGGCGACGGACCTATACAGCATCCAACATGTCCTCATATTACACCAAGCATAACCACAAGGTGACACATACGACTAGCATCCACTGGTACGCGTCGGTGCTATATGATACGTCTCCAACGTATCTATAACTTTTTATTGTTCCATGCTATTATATTATCTGTTTTGGATGTTTAATGGGCTTTATTATGCACTTTTATATTATTTTTGGGACTAATCTATTAACCGGAGGCCCAGTGCAAATTGCTGTTTTTTTTGCCTATTTTAGTATTTCGCGAAAAAAGGAATATCAAACGGAGTCCAAACGGAATGAAACCTTCGGGAGAATCATTTTTGGAACAAACGCAATCCAGGAGACTTGGAGTGGACGTCATGATGAGGACATCAATACCATTGTTACACCCACAGCCCTTGTTGCCGTACAAACTGGACCAATTACTAGAGCTTGCGCACGCCAATTAAATTACCAGGTACTTTCGTGATGAGGACATCAATACCATTGTTACACCCACAACCCCTGCTGCTATACATACTGGACCAATTACTAGAGCTCGCGCACGCCAATTGAATTACCAGGTACTTTCATTTCTTGGTAATGACTCTAATGTTCATGAGAATATGATGCTGCCTAAATTGGATACATTTGTTTTGCTTACAAATGAAGGGCCTAGCTTGGAGAAGGATGGACATTGGAGCAAGAACAAGCATGGAGATGATGGCATGCGCAAGGGGAACAAGAACGGAGTTACAAGTGATGATTTCAGGATGTTGAAGCCACCATAATGTGTGCATGAAGCCTTGGACGAAATATACAAGATGCCACTTCATAACTTTCGTCCAGAGGGTATTCTAGGTGCTGCGTCACCTTATTATTGGGCCAGGCCCATGTATTTTCGAAATACTTCAGTATAGGCTGTTTTTAGAGTCCGTATGTGTGGGGAAACAAGAGATAGGGTTGGTTTCGGACCCCTTCCCCAAGGGCCACGAAATCCCCCCCCCCCCTCTTCCTCCATATATACAGCCCTTAGGGCGTCGTTTAGACTTTGGGTTTTGTTTAGACTAAAGTTCGACATAGCTGCAACTTCGCGTACTTCGTTTGTGTTCAACGACCAGACAAAGGCGTCACAGAACCCCACCTTGATCAATAAAGCTTTCCTCTTATATTCGCAATATCCAGATTGCAATCTTAGTTTCTTGCTTGTTCTTCATTTGCCTGCAGGAAACAGACCTTCGTGGTCAGGTTGATCGTGCTCCGGCGTGGTCAATAACCTCTCGGAGTTGGTTTAGCGATTGCTAAGGCGCGACGTCCTCGCACGTTCGTAGTCGGATCGTCAAAGTCGACTTCCTCCAAAATGAAAGCCACCATCTCATTGAAAGACGGGACAACTTTGCCTCTATCAAGTGGTATCAGATTTCCAGGTTGCTCGGTGAGATTTTACAGTTTTTTCGTAGTTTAGATCGAATCTGTTTTTCATACCTACAGTCCATGAAAAAGCCACAAAAAAATTAGGGTTAGTTCATCATATCCGAACCAATCTGAGCCTTTGCATAATCTTTTTAGGGTTTTGCTTTGTTGAATTTGCGGTTGCATCGTTGTGTCTAGTTGCTGGTCTTAGTGTCTAGTCTTTTAGAGTTTCGAGTTCTGGTCATAAGTTGTCACGCCGCCACCGCACCATCATTATCGCCCCTGCCACCTACCACCACTGCTCCGACTCCGTATCCATATACCACCACCAATCCGTATCCATATACCACCACCGATCCATATCCACATACTACCACCGCTACCACCACCGCTGCCATATACCACCACCATATATCCACAACCAATCCGAGTTCCTTGCATATTAGGTTTGTTTTCGAGATCCATCTAATTTCCGTTTCGTGTTTCCTTGCCTGAGTAGGTTTCGAAAAAAAAGAGTCCGAAAACCACCCTCCGTTTAGGCCCAAAATTTTCCAAAAACGCACTTGACAAAAAATTTCTGGCTATCCTATTTTAGGTGTTTCTAAGCGTATCGCCGTTATAGAAAGTTTTTTTTGACCAGTTTCCGTTTTTGGGTCCGGGCAGTCGAAAAAAAAATTGGTCGAAAAAATTTCGTGCCTATCCTGTTATCTTGACTTGGGAAGAGTTTTTAAGAGACCCGCCATTATAGTGATTTTCGAAAAAAAGGAGCGCAAAAAAAAGAGCGCAAAAAGAAGAGCACAAAAAAACAAAAAAAGAGTGAAAAAGAAATTCAGTGTGCTTCTCCCTTGTTTCCGTGCAGCGTCATGATTTTGTTAGTGTTCTAGGCTCGCGTTTGTAGCACAGTCTAGCCTAGGACCAGCACAGTACCGTCGTTGAGCGTTTATTCAATTTTGCATCTCTGAATTAATTATTGCTAACCTTTTTCTTGCTACCATATTATAAGCCTTCCCAGCTCCACATACATCTACGTCGTGCGTTTGACTCTCCCTGGTAATCGCTCTATCCAAGCTTTGAGAGTTTTGACTACAACGGTTGCCGATCACCACCTGCTGCTGGGTAAGAACTGGTAAGAATTTGAGATTTGCTTGACGGGTTTGTGATACACCACCACCACTTCTTAGTAATCTGTAGGATTATATATTCTTGTGTGTTTCTATTTGCTGCTAACCATGGTAGGATCACAAGCCGATGAGACTGATTGGGAGAACCTAACGAACAAATAGCTACATGATAAATTTCAGCAAATGATGAGTCGACAGGTGCAAGATGTGCTAAACAGATTTGACGAGGCCATGGAGAAGATAGATGGCATTGAGAAGATGTTCGAAACAAAGCTTGATAGCAAGTTTAATGAATTTCTCGCGCGTTTTCCACAACCGCCGCCGGCTGCACCTATCGCACCTCTGCAACAACAACAACAACACCCCCTTCCGAATCAGTATGGACGAGCGAAGCGTGTTCCTCTTGAGGATGGCCAAACTTCTGTTGCTGCTGTACCTGTTGTTGATGCTTATTTGGCTCCTGCTACTACTGCTGCTGGTACCCAGGTGGATGATGAGTATGCGGGCGATTATGAGGATGAGGTTGATCAAAATCAGAACTACGTGCAGCCACCAGCACCACCACCAGTAGGACGACCTCAGGTATATATTCGCAATGGTAGGCCTGCACCACCACCTCAGGTACGAGATCATGACCATGTTCCTAAAATGAAATTGAATATTCAACCATTTGAGGGTAGATATGTTCCTGATATATATCTTACTTGGGAGTTAGAAACTGAACAACGTTTTACATGTTTGCAATATCCCGAGGAGAGACGGGTTGCTGCTGCTGTTTGTGCTTTCACTAGTTTTGCATGTTTATGGTGGTATGAACATTGTAGATTATATCCTATTCCAGCTACTTGGGCTGCTTTGAAAACTGCTATGCATACTCGTTGGGTTCCACCATATTATCAGCGTGAATTGCTTCAAAAATTGCAGCGTTTAAGACAAGGAAAAAATTCTGTAGAAGAATATTATCAGGATTACAAACTGGCATGATTAGATGTGGTATTGTTGAGGAGAATGAAGCTATGATTGCACGTTTTATGGGTGGATTAAATAGAGAGATTCAGACCATTCTAGAGTATAAGGAGTATACTAATATCACTCGTTTATTTCATCTTGCTTGTAAAGCTGAACGTGAAGTGCAGGATCGACAAGCATTCGCGCGACCTAACTTTTCTGCAGGTCGACCTTCATCATGGACACCGCGTGCATCTTCTACTTCAACTGCACCAGCACCTCCATCAGGTGCCATATCCAGCCTTGATACAAGAAAGCAGGCACAACCACCATTATCTGCCAAGAGCGCACCTGCCGGGCCTGCACAGAGCTCTTCTTCTTCCATGGCATCAACAGGGCACACAAGTGATATTATTTGTCGTCGTTGTAAGGGAAGAGGCCATTATGCACGAGAATGCAAATCTCAGCATGTGATGTGATGATTGCTACTGAGGATGGTGGGTATGAGTCCGCTAGTGACTATGATGAGGAGACTTTGGCTCTTATTACACGTGAAGAACACGGTGGAGATGATTCTGATCATGAGACGCAATACATGGCTCCTGACGATGCTGACAGGTATGAATGTTTAGTTGCTCAACGTGTTTTGAGTGTGCAGGTCACACAAGCTGAGCAAAATCAGAGGCATAATTTGTTCCATACAAAGGGAGTTGTAAAGGAACGTTCTGTGCGCGTCATCATAGACGGAGGGAGCTGCAACAACTTGGCTAGCATGGAGATGGTGGAGAAGCTTTCTCTCACCACAAGACCACATCCATATCCTTACTACATCCAATGGTTCAACAATAGCAGCAAGGTTAAGGTAACACGTATTGTTCGTGTGCATTTTAGTATCTCTACATATGCTGATTATGTTGATTGTGATGTGGTACCTATGCAAGCATGTTCCTTATTACTTGGCAGACCATGGCAATTTGATAAAAATTTTGTACACCATGGTAGAAAAAATCATTATACTCTTGTTCATAAGGATAAAAATATTACTTTGCTTCCTATCATTCCTGATTCCATTTTGAAAGATGATATTAATAGAGCTAATAAAGCAAAACAGGAGTAAAATAAGAGTGAAAATCAGATTGTGGCAAAAGAATTTGAGCAACAAATGAAGCCTAATAGTAAACCATCTAGTGTTGCTTCTGAAATTAAATTGAAAAGTGCATGTTTACTTGCCACTAAATCTGATATTGATGAGCTAGATTTCAGCAAATCTGTTTGCTATGCTTTTGTGTGCAAAGAGGCATTAGTTTCATTTGAGGACGTGCCTTCCTCTTTGCCTCCTGCTGTCACTAACATTTTGTAGGAGTTCGCTGACGTCTTTCCATAAGACGTGCCACCGGGATTACCTCTCATTCGAGGGACTAAGCATCAGGTTGACTTAATTCCCGGTGCATCATTACCCAACCGTGCACCATACCGTACCAATCCAGAGGAGATGAAGGAGATTATGCGTCAAGTACAGGAGCTGCTCGACAAAGGTTATATACGCGAATCCCTTAGTCCTTGTGCCGTTCCTATTATTCTAGTGCCGAAAAAGGATGGTACATCACGTATGTGTGTTGATTGTAGAGGCATTAATAATATTACTATTCGTTATCGTCATCCTATTCCTAGGCTAGATGATATGCTTGATGAATTGAGTGGCTCTACAATATTCTCCAAAGTTGATTTGCGTAGTGGATACCATCAAATTCGTATGAAATTGGGAGATGAATGGAAAACTGCATTTAAAACTAAGTTTGGTTTATATGAGTGGTTAGTCATGCCTTTTGGGTTAACTAATGCACCTAGTACTTTCATGAGATTAATGAACGAAGTTTTACGTGCTTTTATTGGACGATTTGTGGTAGTCTATTTTGATGATATACTGATTTATAGCAGATCTTTAGAGGAACATTTGGAACATTTATGTGCTGTTTTTATTGCTTTACGTGATGCACGTTTGTTTGGTAACCTTGGGAAGTGCACCTTTTGCACCGACCGAGTATCTTTTCTTGGCTCTGTTGATACTCCACAGGGAATTGAAGTTGATAAAGCCAAGATTGAAGCTATTGAGAGTTGGCCGTAGCCCAAAACGGTCACACAAGTGAGGAGTTTTCTTGGCCTCGCCGGATTGTATAGGCGTTTTGTGAGAGATTTCAGCAGCATTGCGGCACCTCTCAATGAGCTTACAAAGAAAGATGTGCCTTTTCTTTGGGGTACCGCAAAGGAAGAAGCCTTCATGATATTGAAAGATAAGTTGACACATGCTCCTTTACTCTAACTTCCTGAGTTTAATAAGACTTTTGAGCTTGAATTTGATGCTAGTGGAATTGGATTAGGAGGTGTGTTATTACAAGATGGCAAACCTGTTGCATACTTTTCTGAAAAATTGAGTGGGCCTAGTCTGAATTATTCTACTTATGATAAAGAATTATATGCTCTTGTTCGGACTTTAGAAACATGGCAACATTATTTATGGCCCACAGAATTTGTTATACACTCTGATCAAGAATCTTTGAAACATATTAAAAGTCAAGCTAAACTGAATCGTAGACATGCTAAATGGGTTGAATTCATTGAGACTTTCCCTTATGTCATTAAACACAAGAAGGGTAAAGAAAATGTTATTGGTGATGCATTGTCTCGTCGCTATACTATGCTTTCACAACTAGACTTCAAAATATTTGGTTTGGAGGCCATCAAAGATCAATATGTGCATGATGCTGATTTTAAAGATGTATTTCAGAATTGTAACGAAGGTAGAACATGGAACAAGTTCATCGTTAATGATGGCTTTGTGTTCCGTGCTAACAAGCTATGCATTCCAGCTAGCTCCGTTCGTCTTTTGTTGTTGCAGGAGGCGCATGGAGGAGGATTAATGGGACACTTTGGCGTGAAGAAGACGGAGGACGTACTTGCTACACATTTCTTTTGGCCAAAGATGAGACGGGATGTTGAGCGCTTTGTTGCTCGCTGCACTACATGTCAAAAAGCTAAGTCATGACTCAATCCTCATGGTTTATATATGCCTTTGCCTGTACCTAGTGTTCCTTGGGAGGATATATCTATGGCCTTTGTTTTAGGTTTACCTCGAAAAAAGAAAGGAGGGATAGCATATTTGTTGTCGTGGATAGATTCTCGAAAATGGCACAGTTTATACCATGTTATAAAAGCGATGATGCTGTTAATGTTGCTGATTTGTTCTTTCGTGAAATTATTCGCTTGCATGGTGTGCCAAATACTATTGTTTCATATCATGATACTAAATTTCTTAGCCACTTTTGGAGATGTTTATGGGCTAAGTTGGGGACTAAACTGCTTTTTAGTATTACTTGTCACCCCCAAACTGATGGACAAACTGAAGTAGTCAATAGAACATTGTCTACTATGCTTAGAGCTGTTTTGAAGAATAATAAGAAAATGTGGGAAGAATGCTTGCCTCATATTGAATTTGCTTATAATCGTTCATTGCATTCTACTACTAAGATGTGCCCTTTTGAAGTTGTGTATGGTTTCCTACCTCATGCACCTATTGATTTGTTGCCTCATCCATCTTCGGAGAAGGTTAATTTTGATGCTAAACAACGTGCTGAATTGATTCTAAAAATGCATGAGTTAACTAAGGAAAACATTGAGCGTATGAATGCTAAATATAAACTTGCTAGAGATAAGGGTAGAAAACATGTTGTGTTTGCACCTGGAGATCTTGTCTGGTTACATTTGCGTAAGGGTAGATTTCCTGATTTGCGCAAATCGAAGCTAATGCCATGTGTTGACGGACCTTTTAAGGTGATAGAGAAAATAAATGATAATGCATATAAACTTGAGCTGCCTGCAGATTTTGGGGTTAGTCCCACTTTTAACATTGCAGATTTGAAGCCTTATTTGGGAGAGGAAGATGAGCTTCCGTCGAGGACGACTTCATTTCAAGGAGAGGATGATGAGGACATCAATACCATTGTTACACCCACAGCCCCTGCTGCTATACATACTAGACCAATTACTCGAGCTCGCGCATGCCAATTAAATTACCAGGTACTTTCGTTTCTTGGTAAGGATTCTAATGTTCATGAGAATATGATGCTGCCTAAATTGGATACATTTGTTTTGCTTACAAATGAAGGGCCTAGCTTGGAGAAGGATGAACATTGGAGCAAGAACAAGCATGGAGATGATGGCATGCGCAAGGGGAACAAGAACGGAGTTACAAGTGATGATTTCAGGACGTTGAAGCCACCATAATGTGTGCATGAAGCCTTGGACGAAATATACAAGATGGCACTTCATAACTTTTGTCCAGAGGCTATTCTAGATGCTGCGTCACCTTATTATTGGGCCAGGCCCATGTATTTTCAGAATACTTCAGTATAGGCTGTTTTTAGAGTCCATATGTGCGGGGAAACAAGAGATAGGGTTGGTTTCGGACCCCTTCCCCATGGGCCACGAAATTCCCCCCTTCTTCCTCCATATATACAGCCCTTAGGGCGTCGTTTAGACTTTGGGTTTTGTTTAGAGTAAAGTTTGCCATAGCTGCAACTTCGCGTACTTTGTTTGTGTTCAACGACCAGACAAAGGCGTCACAGAACCCCACCTTGATCAATAAAGCTTTCCTTTTATATTCGCAATATCCAGATTACAATCTTAGTTTTTTGCTTATTCTTCGTTTGCCTGCAGGAAACAGACCTTCGTGGTCAGGTTGATCGTGCTCCGGCGTGGTCAATAACCTCTTGGAGTTGGTTTAGCGATTGCTAAGGCGCGACGACCTCGCACGTTCGTAGTCGGATCGTCAAAGTCGACTTCCTCCAAAACGACTCATCGAAAGACGGGACACCTTTGCCTCTATCATTTCGTTTCTTGGTAGTGATTCTAATGTTCATGAGAATATGATGCTGCCTAAATTGGATACATTTGTTTTGCTTAGAAATGAAGGGCCTAGCTTGGAGAAGGATGAACATTGGAGCAAGAACAAGCATGGAGATGATGGCATGCGCAAGGGGAACAAGAACAGAGTTACAAGTGATGATTTCAGGACGTTGAAGCCACCATAATGAGTGCATGAAGCCTTGGACGAAATATACAAGATACTACTTCATAACTTTCATCCAGAGGCTATTCTAGGTGCTGCGTCACCTTATTATTGGGCCAGGCCCATGTACTTTCGATATACTTGAGTATAGGCTGGTTTTAGAGTCCGTATGTGTGGGGAAACAAGAGATAGGGTTGGTTTCAGACCCCTTCCCCAAGGGCCACGAAATTCCCCCCTCTTCCTCCATATATACAACCCTTAGGGCGTCGTTTAGACTTTGGGTTTTGTTTAGATTAAAAGTTCGCCATAGCTGCAACTTTGCGTACTTCGTTTGTGTTCAACGACCAGACAAAGGCATCACAGAACCCCACATTGATCAATAAAGCTTTCATCTTATATTTGCAATATCCATATTGCAATCTCAGTTTCTTGCTTGTTCTTCGTTTGCTCGCAGGAAACAGACCCTTGTGGTCAGGTTGATCGTGCTCCGGTGTGGTCAATAACCTCTCGGAGTTGGTATAGCGATTGCTAAGGGCGACATCCTCGCACGTTCGTAGTCGGATCGTCGAAATCGACTTCCACCAAATTGATAACCATCATCTCATCGAAAGACGGGACACCTTTGCCTCTATCACGTCAAGGAAGCAACAAGGCGGACATGAGGTAGGAGGTCACACCCAGGGGGGTAGGCGCGCCCCCCACCCTTGTGGGCCCCTCGTGGCTCCACCGACCTACTTCTTTCGCCTATATATACTCATATACCACGAAAACATACAGGAGCACCACCGCAACCTTCTGTACCCGTGAGATCCCATCTTGGGGCCTTTTCCGGCGCTCCGCCGGATGGGGAATTGATCACTGAGGGCTTCTACATCAACACCATAGCCTCTCCGATGAAGTGTGGGTAGTTTACCTCAGACCTTGAGGTCCATAGTTATTAGCTAGATGGCTTCTTCTTTCTTTGGATCTCAATACAAAGTTCTCCTCGATCTTCTTGGAGATCTATTTGATGTAATTCTTTTTGCGGCATGTTTGTCGAAATCCAAGGAATTCTGGGTTTATGGTCAAGATTATCTAAGAACAATATTTGAATCTCCTCTGAATTCCTTTATGTATGATTTGTTATCTTTGCAAGTCTCTTCGAATTATCAGTTTGGTTTGGCCTACTAGATTGACCTTTCTTGCAATGGGAGAAGTGTTTAGCTTTGGGTTCAATCTTGCGGTATATCATATTGCTTGAGTTTATCCCTCTACATCATGTCATCTTGCCTAATGTGTTACTCTGTTCTTATGAACTTAATACTCTAGATGCATGCTGGATAGCGGTTGATGTGTGGAGTAATAGTAGTAGATGCATAATCGTTTCGATCTACTTGTCGCGGACATGATGCCTATATACACGATCATGCCTAGATATTCTCATAACTATGCACTTTTCTATCAATTGCTCGACAGTAATTTGTTCATCCACCATAATACTTATGCTATCTTGAGAAAAGCCACTAGTGAAACCTATGCCCCCCGAGTCTATTTTCCATCATATAAGTTTCCGATCTATTTTATTTTGCAATCTTTACTTTCCAATCTATATCATAAAAATATCAAAAATATTTATCTTATTATCTGTATCAGATCTCACTTTTGCAAGTGGCTGTGAAGGGATTGACAACCCCTTTATCGCGTTGGTTGCAAGGTTCTTATTTGTTTGTGCAGGTACGAGGGATTTGAGTGTAGCCTCCTACTGGATTGATACCTTGCTTCTCAAAAACTAAGGGAAATACTTACGCTACTTTTCTGCATCACCCTTTCCTCTTCAAGGGAAAACCAACGCATGCTCAAGAGGTAGCATGAAGGATTTCTGGCGCCGTTGCTGGGGAGCATAGCTCTATTCTTTGAGTCCCTTGGGATTTATATCTGCTGATCACTATGAGGAACTTGAAAGACGAGAAAACCAAGATTTATCCCTCAACTACGAGAGGAGGTAAGGTACTGCCATCTAGCTCTGCACTTGATTCTCCTTCTATTTTGAGTAAACTTGCGACACCTAAACCTGCTTCTGCTATTAATTCTGATATGTCGCTTGTTATTGATGATGCCACTTCTGCTATGCATGATGCTTATGATGAAACTACTTTTATGCTTGATAATACTGTGCCATTAGGTGAATTTCTTGATGAACAACTTGCTAGGGCTAGAGAGAATGAAATTATTGAAACTGATAATACTGATGAAAGTGATGATGAAGATTCTCCCCCTAGATATGAATTTCCTGTTGTGCCTGAGGGTTATGTTACGGATGAAGAAACCGCAAGAGATTTTCTTGCTTGCAATGATAGATATGATCTTAAGAAATTATTAGCTAAGCTGAAAGAAAAATCTTTGAATGCTAGAATGAAATATGACCCTACTTTTGCTACTTCACCTATCTGTATTTCCGATAAGGATTATCATTTCTCTGTCGATCCCGAGATAATTAATTTGGTTGAATCTGATCCTTTTTATGGCTATGAATCTGAAACTGTTGTGGCACATCTTACTAAATTAAATGATATAGCCACCCTATTCACTAATGATGAGAAAACTCACTACTATTATATTCTTAAATTATTTCCGTTCTCATTAAAGGGTGATGTTAAAACATGGTTTAATTCTCTTGATCCTTATTGTGTGCGTAGTCCCCAGGATATGATTTATTACTTCTCTACTAAATATTTTCCCTCTCATAAGAAACAAGCTGCCTTAAGGGAAATATATAATTTTGTGCAAATTGAAGAAGAGAGTCTCCCACAAGCTTGGGGGAGGCTTCTCCAATTACTTAATGCTTTGCCTGATCATCCTCTCAAGAAAAATGAAATACTTGATATCTTTTATAATGGACTAACTGATGCTCCCAGAGAACACCTGGATATTTGTGCTGATTGTGTTTTCAGGGAAAGAACTGTTGATCAAGCTGAATTGTTATTGAATAATATGTTGACTAATGAAAACAATTGGACACTTCCTAGACCAACTCCTAAGCCAACTCCGAAGAAAAGGGGTATTCTATTTCTTAGTCCTGAAGATATGCAAGAGACAAAGAAATCTATGAAAGAAAAGGGTATTAAAGCTGAAGATGTTAAGAATTTACCGCCTATTGAAGAAATACATGGTCTTGATAACCTGACACAGGTAGTAAAGGTAAATTCTCTCTATAGATTTGATGAAGGTGATATTCCTCATTTAAGTCTGCTAGCCAATGCTTGGATGAGTTTGATAATTTTATTGTTAAACAAGAAAACTTCAATGCTTATGTTGGGAGACAATTGAAAAGAAATGCTTATATGATTGAACACTTGAGTGATTATATGTCTAGAGTTAAAGGTGAACTTAAACTTATTAGTAAACATGCTTCCATGGTTACCACTCAAGTAGAACAAGTGTGAGGGAGTCCCGGACTAGGGGGTGTCCGGATAGCCAAACTATCATCTTCGGCCGGACTCCTGGACTATGAAGATACAAGATTGAAGACTTCGTCCTGTGTTCGGATGGGACTTTCCTTGGCGTGGAAGGCAAGCTTGGCGATACGGATATGTAGATCTCCTACCATTGTAACCAACTCTGTGTAACCCTAACCCTCTTCAGTGCCTATATAAACTGGAGGGTTTTAGTCCGTAGGACGAACAACAATCATACCATAGGCTAGCTTCTAGGGTTTAGCCTCTCTGATCTCGTGGTAGATCTACTCTTGTACTACCCATATCGTCAATATCAATCAAGCAGGAGTAGGGTTTTACCTCCATCGAGAGGGCCCGAACCTGGGTAAAAACATCGTGTCCCTTGTCTCCTGTTACCATCCGCCTAGACGCACAGTTCGGGACCACCTACCCGAGATCCGCCGGTTTTGACACCGACATTTGTGCTTTCATTGAGAGTTCCTCTGTGTCGTCATCTTTAGGCCCGATGGCTCCTCCGATCATCAACAACGATGCGGTCCAGGGTGAGACCTTTCTCCCCAGACAGATCTTCGTATTCGGCCGCTTTGCACTGCGGGCCAATTCGCTTGGCCATCCGGAGCAGATTGAAAGCTACGCCCCTGGCCATCAGGTCAGATTTGGAAGTTTTAACTATACGGCTGATGTCCGTGGAGACTTGATCTTCGACGGGTTCGAGCCACAGCCAAGCGCGCCGCACTGTCATGATGGGCATGATCTAGCTCTGCTGCCGGACAGTGCCTTGGAGGCCGCACAAGTATCCGCACCGACCCTTAGCTCGGAGCCGACTGCGCCAATCGAGGATGGGTGGCTGGACACCGCCTCGGGGGCTGCTATCTCTACGGCGATAGAGCCAAACACCAACCATGTCCTTTGTGAAGCTCGCGACTCCAAGGTGCCCGACTCCTCTCCGGACTCTGAACCTTCCGCGCCCCTGCCAATCGAATCCGATTGGGCGCCGATCATGGAGTTCACCACTGCGGACATCTTTCAGCACTCGCCCTTTGGCGACATCCTGAATTTGCTAAAATGTCTCTCTTTATCAGGAGAGCCCTGGCCGGATTATGGTCAGGATGGTTGGGATGCGGACGACGAAGAAATTCAAAGCCCACCCACCACCCACTTCGTAGCCACTGTCGATGACTTAACCGACATGCTCGACTTCGACTCCGAAGACATCGACGGTATGGACGACGATGCAGGAGACGACCAAGAACCAGCGCCTACAGGGCACTGGAAGGCCACCTCGTCATACGAGATTTACATGGTGGACATCCCAAAGGATGGGAATGGCGATGGAACAACGGAGGATGACCCCTCCAAGAAACAGCCTAAGCGTCAGCGTCAGCGGCGCCGATCTAAATCCCGCCACAGCAAAAACGGTGATTCCGGCACGGGAGATAATAACACCCCGGACAGTGCCGAAGACAACCCCCTCCAGCAGGATTCAGTGCAGGAGGATGGAGAAGCCAGCCCTCATGAGAGAGCGACAGACAGAGAGGTAGAGGACGATAATTACATGCCTCCCTCTGAAGACGAGGCAAGCCTCGACGACGACGAATTTGTCGTGCCTGAGGATCCCGTCGAACAAGAGCGTTTCAAACGCAAGTTTATGGCCATGGCAAGCAGCCTCAAGAAAAAGCAGCAACAGCTTAGAGCTGACCAAGACTTGCTTGCCGACAGATGGACTGAAGTCCTTGCGGCCGAAGAGTATGAACTCGAACGCCCCTCCAAGAGCTACCCAAAATGCAGGCTGCTACCCCGATTAGAGGAGGAAGCACCCAAACCTACATCACCAGCGCATAATATGGCCGACCGGCCACCTCGTGGCCGCGACAGAGAGGCCTCTCGGACCTCCACTCAAGCCGCACCCCGGCGCCGCTCAAAAAATACCAAGGCGCGAGGAAATGTGCTAGACCTATGGGATATATTGGAGGACAAGACAAGACAAACAAGATCGATCTACGGATCGTGTGGGCGCCCCATGATACGTGATGATAACCGTCACGCCGGATATGGCAATTATGGCCGGGCCGAACACAGTAGACAAAGCTCATTTGAGCTACGTCGTGATATAGCCCAATACAGAGGCGCCGCACACCCACTATGCTTCACAGACGAAGTGATGGATCATCAAATCCCTGAGAGTTTCAAACCCGTAAACATTGAATCATATGATGGCACAACAGATCCTGCGGTCTGGATCGAGGACTACCTCCTTCATATCCACATGGCCCGCGGCGATGACCTACACGCCATCAAATACCTCCCACTCAAGCTTAAAGGGCAAGCTCGGCATTGGCTTAACAGCTTGCCAGCAAAGTCAATTGGTTGTTGGGAAGATCTGGAAGCCGCATTCCTTGACAATTTCCAGGACACTTATGTGCGACCACCAGACGCTGATGACCTAAGCCACATAATTCAGCAGCCAGAAGAATCGGCCAGACAATTCTGGACACGGTTCCTAACCAAGAAAAATCAAATTGTCGACTGTCCGGATGCAGAGGCCCTTGCAGCCTTCAAACATAACATCCGCGATGAGTGGCTTGCCCGACACCTAGGACATGAAAAGCCGAAATCCATGGCAGCCCTCACAACACTCATGACCCGCTTTTGCGCGGGAGAGGACAAGTGGCTAGCTCGAAGTAACAACATGACCAAGAGCCATGGTAGTTCGGATACCAAGGACAGCAACGGCAGGTCACGTCGCAACAAACACAAGCGCCGCATTAATGGCGATAATGCTGAAGATACGGCAGTCAATGCCAGATTCAGAGGCTCTAAACCCGGTCAGCGGAAAAATCCATTCAAAAGAAATACTCCGGGCCCGTCCAATTTGGACCGAATACTCGATCGCTCGTGCCAGATAAACGGCATCCCCGAAAAGCCAGCCAATCGCACCAACAGGGATTGTTGGGTGTTCAAGCAGGAAGGCAAGTTAACTGCCGAAAACAATGACAAGGGGCTGCATAGCGATGACGAGGAGGAGACCCGGCCGCCGAACAATAGAGGACAGAAGGGTTTCCCCCCACAAGTGCGGACGGTGAACATGATATACGCAACTCACATACCCAAAAGGGAGCGGAAGCGTGCACTAAGGGACGTATATGCGATGGAGCCAGTCGCCCCAAAGTTCAATCCATGGTCCTCTTGCCCAATCACTTTTGATCGAAGGGACCACCCCACTAGTATCCGCCATGGCGGATTCGCTGCATTGGTTCTAGACCCAATCGTTGACAGATTTCACCTCACTAGAGTCCTGATGGGCGGCGGCAACAGTCTGAACCTGCTTTATCAGGATACAGTGCGCAAAATGGGCATAGACCCTTCATGGATTAAACCCACAAAGACGACCTTCAAGGGCGTCATACCAGGTGTAGAGGCCAACTGTACAGGCTTAGTTACACTTGAAGTGGTCTTCGGATCACCGGATAACTTCCGAAGCAAGGAATTAATCTTCGACATAGTCCCGTTCCGCAGCGGCTATCACGCACTGCTCGGACGAACCACATTTGCAAAGTTCAATGCGGTGCCGCACTACGCATACCTCAAGCTCAAGATGCTAGGCCCTCGAGGAGTCATTACGGTCAACGGAAACACCGAACGCTCCCTCCGAATGGAGGAGCATACGGTGGCCCTAGCGGCAGAAGTACAAAGCAGCCTCTTAAGGCAATTCTCGAGTCCGGCTATTAAACGTCCGGACACCGTCAAGCGTGCCCGGAATAACCTACAACAAGACCACCTGGCACGTTCCGAGCACGCGTAGCAATGCGGCCCCAACCCCAGCCCTCGCGAAATTGCGAAACCAGTCCTACGTGTACATAACTACGCTCTGCAGATACCATGGGCATTGGGGGAGGGGCACGACCACGGCAGGCCCAGAATGCGGCTCAACCGCACCAGGGGATCCCAATTGTGTCATTCTTCTTTTTTCTCTTACTTTCAGGACTCCTTTCTCAAGAAGCCCTGTCCAGCAGTAGAATCGCCGAACACACGATGCAACAGCCAGGGAAGCAGAAAGCTACGTCAAGTGTCCAGGTGGTCTCTATAACGAGCAGTATACTTGTTTTACATATCATCCCGCAGCTCGCTCCTGGAGGGAAACATGTCAAATAGTCCCGTCCCTTGCTTATCGCACTATTTGTATCGTTCTGCTTTTGCCGCAACTTTTTTGAATAAACAATGCATAGCTTCCGCCTATTATTGCATTCCTTTTTTCTATCTATATATGTTCACTTATGACATGTTGCACCCGTACGCTTTGGAACGGCCAAATACACTAGGGGCTTAAGTACCCCAAAATATGGTGTGATAAGTCCGAACACTTTCACAAGTGCGGCACCCCGAACTTATAGCATTATATGCATCGGCTCCGAATCATGTCTTGGGTCAATAGTTGGGTTTGCCCAGCTCCCATGTTTTGGTACCTTACGTTCCATTATATCGGCTAAGGTAGCGCTGGGAGAACCACTGCGATTGTGCCCCGGTTGAGCTGGGTTGAGCACCTCAGTGGAGAAAGCTAAAACTGACCGTCATGATAGGGCGAGAGCCGGTCGCTGTTCGAGAGGTTTTTCGAGTCCCTAAAGACTTATGCCGCTTAGAGCGAGGAGTCGGCTTTATCCGGCCCAGGCGTGGATAGCGCCCTGAATTCGGTCTTCCGAATACTAGGGGCTTCGCCGAAATTTAAAATTATAGAATTCTATGGCTAAGTGGGAGTGTTCAAGCATTATAGTCCGGTTGCCTTGTTCGTTGTGTTGAGCGCCTCCCTCGAAGGACCCAAGAATGGAAAAAAGAGCGCTCAAGTTTATCCCGAACACCACAGCACTCGTGGCATGGGGGCAGAAGCCGACGACTCGCCATCTCTCAAATTTAATAAACGGCCGCACAAAAGGTAATATTTTAAATTCACAAGCGTTGCTTAGCGCATATGAACAAGTTTTCAAGCGTCCAGGATAACAAATGCGAGTTTACTCAAAAATTACATCTTTGGAGCATTCACCCGCTATAAGGCGGGCACCCTTCAGGACGCCCTGATAATACATCTCGGGCTTGCAATACTCCCTGCTTGGTGGTGGAGCGTCCGTCACAAGCTTCTCAGCGTCCATCTTGCCCCAGTGCACTTTAGCACGGGCAAGGTCCCTACGGGCACCTTCGATGCATACGGAGCGCTTGACGACTTCAATCCAGGGACAGTCGTCCACCAGCCGCCTCACCAGCCCGAAGTAGCTCCCAGGCATGGCTTCTTTAGGCCACAGCCGGAATATGAGGCTCTTCATGGCATGTTCGGCCACCTTATGGAGCTCAACCAGCTGCTTCAGCTGGTCGCTCAAGGGCACCGGGTATCCGGCCTCAGCATACTCAGACCAGAATACCTTCTCCATCGAGCTCCCCTCCTCGGCCCGATAGAACGCGGCCGCGTCGGACACACTGCAGGGCAGATCCGCGAATGCTCCTGGAGAGCTCCGGATTCGGGTAAGTAACAAGTAATTCACTTTCACATGCTTGCTTTGCATGAAGAATGCCTTACCCGCCACTATCTTCTTTATTGCTTCAATTTCCTGGAGGGATTTTTGGGCTTCGGCCTTAGCGGCTTTGGCGCTCTCAAGAGCCGAGGCGAGCTCGAACTCTCGAGTCTTTGAGTCACGCTCCAAACTCTCATGTTTTTTCATGAGAGCCTGGAGCTCTTGCTGCACCTCCGCCACCCGCGCCTCCTGCTTCTTTCGCTCGGTGCATTCCGCGGCCGCATTGCTTTCGGCCTTGGACACCGCTTCCTTCAGGGTCGCCACCTCATTCATGGCCCCTGCAATTCTAACGTTATTCCTGTTATTTTTTGCAACCACATCTTTTATATACTTACATAAGGTATTACTTACCTTCCTTGTCCTCGAGCTGCTTCTTGGCAAGGCCGAGCTCGTTCTCGGACTGCTCGAGGCTCTGCTTCAATGCATTGACCTCCGCAGTCAGTGCGACAGAGGTCAGCAGTGCAGCCTGCATTCACATATCGACATGTTTATGTTAGACTCCTGCGTATATCTTTTTAGATCCTCAGTTCGGCTTTTCTTTCCAAACACCAAACTGAGCATCAGGGGCTACTGTCTATGCGGTAATATTTTTACATATCTTAAATACATACCTCACAGCCTGTGAGAAGGCTGGTACAGGCTTCAGTTAGCCCGCTCTTGGCAGACTGAACTTTCTGGATCACCGCACTCATAACAGTGCGGTGCTCCTCGTCGATGGAGGCGCCGTTAAGCGCCTCCAGCAAATTATCCGGCGCCTCCGGTTGGACGGAGGTCACCGGTGTCGCAGTCTCGCCCTTCTTACGAAGGGACCGCCCGCCGGACTCCGGGACCACTGAAGGTTCCGGTGCGGAGTCCGGCCCAGGGCCGAACTCAGAACCCTTCGGGGTTTGATCCCCCTCGTGCCCAAAGTCTGGCAGGTTGCCTTGCGGCACCTCCGGGACCTCCTCCTTCTGGATGGGCCCCTTTTGGGACCCCACCTCGGCGTCATCTGCAGCGTGAGCAGAGGAGGTGGCCGGAAGTGAGGTGCTATTCACGTCCGACGGAGCCAGGGAGCTGCTCGTGGAAGTGTCGAGCTCATCCTTGGGCGGGCTGCAGGGTTGTATTCGGCGTTAGGAGATTCCATGCGACAAACGAAACGCCATGAGTTATTCTGGTATCCGGACACTTACGACATCGCCAGGGGTTAGCCCTCGGTGGCCACTCCTCTTCGCCGTTGTCGGTGTTGGTGGAGTAGTCCGGATGAAGGGTCCTTCCCTTCTTGGACCCTTCGGCCTCCCCAGTTGGGGAGGCCTTCCTTTTCTTTTCTCCCGCCGCTGGGGGAGAGGCCTCTTTTTTCTCCTCCTCGTCTTCATGGGAGGAGTCCGCCTCGGAGTCATCAGACGATGAGTCCGATAACACCTGACGCCGGGAACTCTTTCGAGTTCCCGCGGCCTTCTTCTTGGCCTTCTTCTCCGGCACCACATAAGGCGCCGGAGCCAGCAGCCCCGTTAATTGGGCGTCAGCTGGGTCTTCTGGCAAGGGAGCCGGACAGTTAACCTGCCCGGACGTATTTTGCCAGGCCTGTCAAAGGTAAGGGGAGTTTTAGATCCCGCATAGAGTCAAACTATGAAACACAAGTGTCCTGTAAAGGGTAAAATAGCTTACCTCACCGGCTTGACGCTGCGAGCTAAATCCACGGTCTTCGGTAGCGGATGCGGCAGCCTCGGCGCCCTTGAACAGCACCTTCCAGGCATCTTCGTATGTAGTATCGAAGAGCCTGCTCAAGGTTTGGTGCTGTGCCGGATCAAACTCCCACAAATTAAAGGCCCGTTGTTGGCACGGGAGGATCCGGCGGATGAGGATGACCTGGACTACGTTGACAAGCTTGAGCTTCTTGTTCACCAAGGTTTTGACACAGGATTGGAGTCCGGTCAGCTCTTCCGAATCACCCCATGACAGGCCCTTCTCTTTCCAAGAGGTGAGCCGTTTAGGGAAGCCAGATCGGAATTTGGGGCCGCTACCCATTTAGGGTCATGCGGCTCGGTGATATAGAACCACCCCGATTGCCACCCCTGTATGGTCTCCACGAAGGAGCCCTCGAGCCATAGGACATTGGGCATCTTGCCCACCATGGCACCTCCGCACTCCGCTTGGTGGCCACCCACTACCTTCGGCTTGACACTGAAGGTCTTCAGCCATAAGCCGAAGTGGGGCTGGATGCAGAGGAAGGCCTCGCACACGACGATGAACGCCGAGATGTTGAGGATGAAATAAGGGGCCAGATCATGGAAATCCAGGCCGTAGTAGAACATGAGCCCCCGGACAAATGGGTGAAGTGGAAAACCTAATCCGCGGAGGAAGTGGGTGAGGAACACCACCCTCTCATGGGGCCCGGGGGTGGGGATGAGTTGCCCCTTGTCGGGAAGCCGATGCGCGATGTCGCTGGACAAGTATCCGGCCTTCCGCAGCCTTTTGATGTGCCCTACGTGACGGAGGAGGCCATCCACTTGCCTCTCGCTCCGGACATGGCTGGGGAAGGTTGAGGCGAGATGTGCGGACTTGGGCACTGGAGCTCGAGTGCGCGGAAATGGATAAGCAAAGGAGGAAGAAGGCATAGGTAAAAAGGTGGATCCTTGTCCTCTTATATGGACGGATGAAACTATGCGTCCCCACCGGCCTGGTAAAACTCGCTTATCTCCCAAGCACCGTAATCAATGGCGCGGTTGGGTTACCCACGCCCGTATTGATGAGAATCCCGGGATAAGGGGACACGATCTCTGCTTTGACAAGACGTGCCAAGGGAACCGCCTCGCTAAACGCGCTGAGGTGGGACAGTGAAAACGATTCGAATAAAGGCGTGGCCGTGGTGTGATGTCACGCCATGATATACGTCAACAGATTGAACTTGTGTAAATATTATTCTCTCTACGGTGGTATATGGAACTTATTTTGCAGAGCTGGACACTATCCTTGTGTTCAAAATCTTCTATGAAGTATTCAGAGAAGGAACCCGCCTTGCAATGCCGAAGACAATACGCGCACCGGACTCGTCGTCATTGAAGCCTGGTTCAGGGGCTACTGAGGGAGTCCTAGACTAGGGGGTGTCCGGATAGCCGAACTATCATCTTCGGCCGGACTCCTGGACTATGAAGATACAAGATTGAAGACTTCGTCCCGTGTCCAGATGGGACTTTCCTTGGCGTGGAAGGCAAGCTTGGCGATACGGATATGTAGATCTCCTACCATTGTAACCGACTCTGTGTAACCCTAACCCTCTTCGGTGCCTATATAAACCAGAGGGTTTTAGTCTGTAGGACGAACAACAATCATACCATAGGCTAGCTTCTAGGGTTTAGCCTCTCTGATCTCGTGGTAGATCTACTCTTGTACTACCCATATCATCAATATCAATCAAGCAGGAGTAGGGTTTTACCTCCATCAAGAGGGCCCGAACCTGGGTAAAAACATCGTGTCCCTTGTCTCCTGTTACCATCCGCCTAGATGCACAGTTCGGGACCCCCTACCTGAGATCTGCCGGTTTTGACACCGACAACGTGCTTAAAGCTCAAAATGATTTTCTCAATGAATTAAATAATAAGAAAAATGATAGTGCTATTAGAGTTGTGACTAGAGGTGGTAGAATGACTCAGGAACCTTTGTATCCTGAGGGCCACCCTAAGAGAATTGAGCAAGATTCTTAGAGAAATAATGTTGATGCACCTAGTCCTTCTAAAAAGAAGAAGAAGAAAAATGATAGGACTTTGCATGCTTCTTGTTTCTGATGCTGAAACACAATCTGGTAATGAACATGAACCCAGTGATGATGTTAATGATGATGTTCATGTTGATGCTCAACCTAGCAATAATAATGATGTAGAGGTTGAACCTGCTGTTGATCTTGATAACCCACAATCAAAGAATCAACGTTATGATAAGAGAGACTTTGTTGCTAGGAAGCACGGTAAAGAAAGAGAACCATGGGTTTAGAAACCCATGCCTTTTCCTCCTAAGCCATCCAAGAAAAAGGATGGTGAGGATTTTGAGCGCTTTGCTGAAATGATTAGACCTATCTTTTTGCGTATGTGTTTGACTGATATGCTTAAAATGGATCTTTATGCTAAGTACATGAAAGATATTGTTACAAACAAAAGAAATATACAGGAAGCTGAAATTTCCACCATGCTTGCTAATTATACTTTTAAGGGTGGAATACCAAAGAAACTAGGAGATCCAGGAGTAACAACTATACCATGCTCAATTAAAAGAAACTATGTCAAAACTGCTTTATGTGATCTTGGAGCCGGTGTTAGTGTTATGCCTCTCTCTTTATATCGTAGACTTGATTTGAATAAGTTGACACCTACTGAAATATCTTTGCAAATGGCCAATAAATCAACTGCTATACCTGTCGGTATTTGTGAGGATGTGCCTGTTGTGGTTGCAAATGTTACTATTTTAACGGACTTTGTTATTCTTGATATTCCCGAGGACGATAGTATGTCAATTATCCTTGGTAGACCCTTTTTGAATACTGTAGGGGCTGTTATTGACTGCAACAAAGGCAATGTCACTTTTCATGTTAATGGTAATGAGCATACGGTACACTTGCCGAGGAAACAACCTCAAGTCCACAGTATCAATTGTATTGGAAAATTTTCAATGATTACTATTGGAGGTTTTGAATTTTCTCTTCCTACTGTCAAGAAGAAATATGATATTCTTATTATTGGGGACATGCATATCCCCGTTGAGGTAACTTAGTGCTATTCGACGATTCTCCAGTTTCATGCGATTCGGAATGAGTTTGTTAACAAGACTTGATCAACCTTGTTAGTAGATTCCTTTTGATGAGCATGAGATGGATGAAGTTAGAAAGCACAACCTTCTGTACCCTCCTTTTACTTTCTGTTATTTAGATTAAATAAAGAAAAAATAGTATTTTTCTGTCTGTTTTCTGATTTATCCTAGCAATAAAAAAATACCCCAAAAATAGAAGTTCTCCAAATGCCCTGAAAATGAAATATGATTTTTTCTAGAATATTTGAGAATGTCTGGCACTGAGAACACATCAGGGGGAGCCAGCATGATGTAGGGTGGATCCCTATGGGGCCGATCTTTCACGTTTGGAGTGGATCCTACGGGGAACATGACGAACGAGCGGAAGAACACGAGGAAAAACACGGGGAGGAACGAGAGAAACTCAACCGACAAGTAATTGATCACACAAGGGCTAGATTACCAAACACATAAGGTAGCACAAGATTCAAAATCAACAAAGGAAAGATACAAGAGTAGCCGTTCTTCTCCGTGAGGAGGTCTTGATTGTCTTCCCTTGAAGGGGTCTTCAATCCGATTGGGGGATCTTCTCCGAAGAGGTCATGAGCTCCAAGGAGAAGTAACCAAGTGGATGAGCAAGGCTCTCACACAAAATATGAGCTAAACCAATGCTAAACCTAGCTAGGAGGTGGGAGAGACCTATTTATAGTCGTAGTGCAAATAGGAGTCAAAGTGAAGGGGTACAAGGGCTCCTGCCCGACGGTGCGGTCACTCAGGTGTCGGACGTCCGGAAGACGTCGGACATCCGGGGCTTCGGGACGGTCCGGACGTCCGGGGCTGTCGGACTTCCGTAAATTCGGCTCGGGTGCTGGTCGCCCGGACGTCCGGTGGCTTCGGTCTTCCGTTAATTTCCTCTCAGATGCCCAGCTACCGTACGTCCGGAGGGCGTCGGTCGTCCGTGGCCCTGGGAGTCGTCAGACGTCCAGGCAGGGCCGGTCGTCCATGGCCTATAGCTCTGTCCTGCCTTCCTTCCCTCGCTGTAGCACCTCCCAGGGTTCGGACATCCGGGACCGGCCGGTCGTGCGGAGCCTGTAGCTTCACAATTGGCTATTCTTCTTGATGTCCATGCTTGGAGTCCTTGCCACCTTGGCCATTTGGTGTAGCCGTCCCGTGGCTCTCCTCCAAGTACATGATCACACACAGAGTGTCCATATGAGGTAGTAGCCAAGTCTCGTGAGTAGAGAGAGGAAGTTTGGAGAGGAGCGGGTTCACCTTATCTTCGATAGCCTTTGCTCTAGCTCTTGTCATGGGTCCAAGTGGTGTTAAGGGATATGTAGATATGTCCATGGGGATGAGCAAGGGATGCTCCGCATCATCTCCCCCCCCCTGGGAAAGATCCGACCTCGGATCGAAAGCTTCATCTCCATGGTATGGTA
Source organism: Triticum dicoccoides (assembly GCF_002162155.2). Taxonomy (NCBI): domain Eukaryota; kingdom Viridiplantae; phylum Streptophyta; class Magnoliopsida; order Poales; family Poaceae; genus Triticum; species Triticum dicoccoides. Next base: position 322,244,584 of record NC_041391.1, on the reverse strand, counting down.
CGAGGTCCTTGACGTTGAAGATGTCTCTCACATTGTACTTGCCTCGTGGTAGGTCTATCTTGCAGGCATTGTCGTTGTAGCATGGTAGCACCTTGAAAGGTCCATCGGCTCGAGGGAGAAGTTCGGACTTGCGTTCGTTGGGGAAGCGGTCCTTTCGAAGGTGTAGCCACACGAGATCGCCAATGTTGAAGATCATGGGTTGCTTGTTGACGTTGAGCTCGGTCGCTAGTCGTTGTACTTGGCGCTCGATGGTGTGCCTTGTGTCCTCATGCATCTTCTTGATGTAGCTTTCCCGTGCACTCGCATCCATGTTGGTGCACTCTTGTAGAGGAAGAGGTAGAATGTCCAATGGTGACAACGGGTTGAAGCCATAGACGACCTCGAAAGGGGACTTGTCGGTAGTCGAATGTCTTGCACGGTTGTAGGCGTATTCGGCGATGGGTAGACATGCTTCCCATTCCTTGATGTTCTTCTTGATCAACACGCAAAGTAGAGTGGATAGAGTCTGGTTGATGCGGAGCATCCCATGATCATCCCCATGGACGCATCTACATCCTCTACAACACCACTTGGGCCTATGACTCGAGCACGTGCAAGAGCTCTCGAAACCGAGGTGACATCTCTCCTCTCTCAATTCCCTTTCGATTCACATGAGACATGGTTACTACCTCAAACGGAAACGCTATGCATACTCAGGTACCAAGGACTTCACCGTGAAGAAGCTAGGGAGCAAGGAGAACCGGAAGCGGAAGACATACGTGAAGACGGAGAAGAAAAGCGCCAAGGACCAGACTGGACGGATGATCCGGACGGCGGCCCGGATGATCCAGATAGAACCCGGACGATCCGGACCCCCATCCGGACGATCCGGCTATTTCGACCGAAGACTACAGAAGCCTCCCCCCTGAAGCCGGATCATCCGGACCCCGTCCCGGATCATCCGGACCCTGCCCGGACGTCCGGACCGCCAGCCGGACATCCGGCCCTACGCCTCCACCAGCCGAGTCTCCGGATCATCCGGGCCTCCACCCGGACCAGCCGGACCAGCCCAGATCATCCGGCTTCGGACCCGGATCATCCGGCCAGCGCCTGTGTGCGTGTGTTGGGCTGAGCCCGTGTACCCCTTCGCCCCCTAGCCTATAAATAGGACTCCTCCTCCTCCTTTTGAGACTTAGCATTGGATTAGCTCATATTTGTGTGAGAGCCTTTGCTCATCCACTTGGATACTTCTCCTCGGAGATCAGGACCTCTCCGGAGAAGATCCCCAAGCGGATTCAAGACCCCTCTTTAGGGAAGAACATCAAGGCCTCCTCTTGGAGAAGAACGATTCCGTTGTATCCTTTCCCTTTGTTGATTGTGGATCATATGTTACTCTATGTATTCGATGATCTAGCACTTGTGTGATCGATTCCTTGTTGGTTGAGTGATTTCCTCTCGTTTTCCCCCGAGTTTCCCTTTGTGCTTCCGCGTGTTCTTCGTGATTCCCCGTAGGATCCACTCCAAACGTGAAAGATCGACGCTATAGGGTTCCACCCTACATCATATGGTATCATGAGCCAGGTTGATCACATTTTTGGAGCCCCTACCCCGTGATTTCTAGCTTGATTTTGTTGTTTTCGTCCTAAATCCGAAAATCCCCACCAAAAATAACCCCAAATTTTTTTGTGATTTGTTAGTTTTGATGATATTTTGTTGATTTTGATCCGTGGATTCGGTGTGTAACTCGTGGATCTTGCTTTTCCCCACCTTCTTCCCCTCGAAATCCATCCAAAATCCGCAAAATCGTCAAATTTCTCCCCGTTTTCGTGTTCTTCCCGAGCAGTTCCCGAGCGAGATTGACCTGCCCGGATCATCCGGCTCCTGGCCCGGATCATCCGGCTTCCTCTGCCGAAACTGCAGTTTTGCAGTCCTCCTCCTCCACCACCACCACCACCACCTACATACCTCCCCACCCCAACCACCACCACTTCCACCTGCCAAACCCCAGCAGCACAACCTCCGTACTACCATTTGACTATGGGTTCGAGAATTTGAGTGAGATTTCCGTGTCCTTTTGTGTTTCGGCTATTTAGGCGCGGTGCGACATCAACAACTACCGCTCATTTTCGTCGACTACTCATCTTCGCTACGGACGGTAACTTCGACGACATCTTTGTCATACCTGCTATTGCATTGATAACCATCATATACCATCGTTTGCATTGCTTACCCATCGAGACTAGCCATTGAGTATTGCCGGCAACGTGACTTGTGCACATTAGTAAGCATACCCCATATAATACATATAATCATGGTGCATATCTCGGAATCAACTTGTGTGTCACAAAGTTGTCATCGCATACACAATTGCTATCTTGGTTCGTGAAGTTTGCATAAGAAAAGAGCTCAAAAGAGAAAGAGCCACTCAAGCTTTTAAGCAAAGAGGAAAGGTAAGCAAAGAGCTTATGAACAAGAAGCATAGCATCATACAACATTAAGATTGTCATATAAGATCATCTTGGATCATTGCACCGAAATACCATACATATAGCATACTTGGGATAGAGATCGTTGCATTTTTGCCTAGTAGGTTGTGCACAAGCTCCGCATCCGCCTATTGCGCAATCGTGCTAGCGTCTCTCTAGTATTGTGCAACAAGAGCATTTTCGTGGATTCCACATTTTGGCTCACTTTTGGTTTGCACAATCCCATTTATCTATTTGCGTGTGTGTTTCCGTGTACCACTACTTGCTTGGTCTACTTGTTACATTTGCGAATTTGCGAATCCTTTTCAACATTTTTGAGTCAAGCTAACAATTGCAATCAATTTTGTGCCACCATCCTAACCAAGCTCCACCAAAAGCTTTTACTTGTGTAGGTGTGAGAATCGACAAGGATTGGTACCAATAGTGCTATTTCATTGTCCACATTTGAGTGAACTTGATTCATCTTCAACATAGGTCAAAGGTACATTGGTATTAGTTCTTCTCCTTCTACCACTCACAATTTTACTTGGTATGATGGATAGGCCAAGTTCTTCTACAAATCCACCTCTCATCGAGATCGGCGACGACATGTCATCATTCGTCACAAAGAGCCACCTCGTTGGTGCTCAAAGGGCGTTACACCAAGAGCAACAAGCTATGAGTGACCGCATCGACAACCTCGCCACCGACTTGCGACTCTCCGAGCAACGTACAAGAGACTACTTCGACGACAAGTTCGACTCTCACAAGCAAGAAAATGATGCAAGAATGGACGAGATCCGCGCCTTGATGAGGAACCGGCATCATTCCACTTCTTCCTCCTCAAGATGGAGCCGCTCGAGTCGACACCCCGATGACACCTTCTCCGGCTCAAGTACACCGTCTTCGACCATTCTTCGACGAGCCGCGCATCAAGACCGTCATGCACCTCGCAACCCGCTACATGACAAGCATTCACAAGAGCAAGACGATGAGCAAGTCCCTCGTCATCAATCAAACCAAGTGGCTTTTGCTCAAGCTCAAGAACGGCAACGACTTCGGCGCCAAGAAGAAGAACGAGCGTGTCTACACCAAGAAGAACAAGACGCCGAGGCTCAACGTCTTCAACAACAACAACGAGAAGCGCAAGCGCTTGAGGCGCAACGTGCCATTCAAGAATCAAGTCAAGCCATCGCCAACCGCAATCGCGAATGGCGCAATCAAGAGGAAGCTCTTCGAGAAGAAATCCAAGAGAGGAACTACCTACCGCGTGTGCAACGTCAAGCTCCACAAGCCCCTCCTCAAGCTCGTCAAGCTCCCCTTCAACCTCAAGTTCAACAAGAGCAAGTTGATCATGGACTTCCTCCGCGCCAAGAGCAACATGAGGATGACTACCCTCCACGCCAAGGACGTCATCATCACCATCGCCAACAACACAATGAAGAGCAACACTATGGCAAGCTCAAGTTCACAATGCCCAAGTTCAATGGAAGCAATGATCCGGAAGAGTACCTCTCATGGGCATTGAAGGTCGACAAAATCTTTCGTTTGCACAACTATGAGGAAGAGAAGAAGATAGCTATGGCATCACTTGAATTCCAAGACTATGTGCTCATATGGTGGGAACAAGTCCGTGAACACCGGGAAGCAAGAGGTGAACCTCCAATCACCACTTGGGCTCAAATGAAGGATGTCATGCGAGCACGTTTTGTGCCAACCTACTACAACCGCGATCTCTTCAAGAAGCTACAACTCCTCAAGCAAGGAACAAAGAGTGTTGAAGAATACTACAAGGAAATGGAGATTGCCATGATTCGAGCCAATGTCATGGAAGATGATGAGCAAACAATGGCACGATTCTTGAATGGACTCAATCATCCCATCAAGAAGATCGCCGACTTCCAACCCTACTCCAACCTCATTGAGCTCGTGCATCAAGCTACAAAGGCGGAACGTCAAGTGCAAGATGACATCAAGTACGCCAAGTACTCCTACAAGACACACGGCTTCTCCAACAACCAAGCTTCAACAACTACTCCAACTTCGACATCAACCAAGCCTTCTCCAAGCAACGACGACAAGTCAAGTTACAAGAAAACTTCCACAAGTTCAAGGCGTCTTCCTCCTACTACGAGCAACTTCAAGCCGCGTGCTTCATCATCTACTCCAACCGATGAGACCGTCAAGACAAGCTCCTTTAAGTGTTTCACTTGCGGCGGCCGAGGCCACAAGTCCTATGAATGCACCAACAAGCGCACCATGATCCTCAACGACGATGGCACCTACGACTCAATGAGTGAAGACGAAAGGGAAGCTCTTGAGCAAGTGGCCATGCACCGGCGCGTGAACGAGGATGAAGATGATCAAGTCTTTTGTGATGAAGATACGAGCCCCGCTCTTGTTGTCTCCAAGGTCTTGACACTTCAACATCAACAAGAAGAAGACCAACGATGCCACATCTTCCACACAAAGGCCGGCATCAATGGACGATCCGTCAAGGTCATCATCGATGGAGGTAGTTGCCACAACTTGGCAAGTGAAGAACTATGCTCCAAGCTTCAATTGGTCAAGAAGAAGCACCTGCACCCCTACAAGGTTCAATGGCTAAGTTACTCCAGCACTATACGAGTTGAGCATACGGTCCAAGTATCCTTCAAAATAGGTGCATATGAAGACACTCTCGAGTGTGATGTGGTCCCAATGACCGTTTTCCACCTCCTCCTTGGGCGGCCATGGCAATTCGACCGTGGTGTCTTCCACAATGGGCATACAAACCACTATACCTTCAAGATGAAAGGAAAAGAATATGCCCTACGACCCATGTCTCCTAGTCAAGTGATATCCGACAAACAAGCCACCAACCAAAGAGAGAAGAGTGACAAAGTGAGCTACCAAAAAGTGAGTGAGAGCCACAAGCCAAACTTGAGCGCCTCTTCGCCTAGAGAGAAAAACCTCATCTTATTTGCCACCAAAAGTGAGATAAGAGAAGTGTGTGAGAACCCATCGAGTGTGATGCACTTTGTCCTTGTGTGCAAGGATGGAGAACCAAAAACTAACACTTCTCACGAGCTACCTTTAGTGTTTCAATCTCTTTTGCAGGAATTCCAAGATGTTTTCCCCGATGAGCTACCTCCGGGTCTACCTCCACTTCGAGGCATTGAGCATCGAATCGACCTCATCCCCGGAGCGCCACTTCCAAACAAAGCTCCATACTGTGTCAATCCCGAAGAGACAAGGGAAATCCAACGGCAAGTACAACAACTCATCGACAACGGTCATGTACGTGAAAGCTTAAGCCCTTGTGCCGTTCCCGTTATACTTGTGCCTAAGCCCGATGGAAGTTTCCGCTTGTGTTCCGATTGTAGACCTATAAATGCTATTACCGTTCGCTATAGGCATCCCATTCCTCGCTTAGATGATATGCTTGATGAACTTAGTGGAGCCAACTTTTTCTCAAAAATAGATCTTAAATGTGGCTATTATCAAATCCGCATTCATGAGGGTGATGAACGGAAAGCTGCTTTTAAAACCAAATTTTGCTTATATGAGTGGTTAGTTATGCCTATGGGTTTATCGGAAGCTCCTGGTACTTTCGTGCGTCTTATGCATCATGTACTTCGACCTTACATTGGAATCTTTGTTGTGGTTTACTTCGATGATATTCTTGTGTTTAGCAAAACCATGAAAGAGCATCTTGATCATGTTAAGCTTGTTTTGCAAACGCTCCGAAAGGAAAGCCTTTATGCAAATTTGAAAAAATGCACGTTTGGTGTTGACAAAGTGGTTTTCTTGGGATTTGTTGTCTCTTCAAAAGGTGTTCATGTTGACGAAACTAAAATTGAGGCAATTAAAACTTGGCCCCAACCAACCAATTTGCAACAAGTGCGTAGTTTCCTTGGCCTTGCAGGATTTTATCACCGATTTGTGAAAAACTTTAGCACAATAGCCGCTCCTTTGCATGCTTTGAGCAAGAAGAATACTCCTTTTGTTTGGGGAACTTTGCAATCAACCGCTTTTGATGAGCTCAAGTCTTTGCTTACTCATGCTCCGATTCTTGCTTTGCCCAATTTTGACAAACTTTTGAGGTTCATTGTGATGCAAGTGGTACCGGAATTGGCGGAGTTTTGATGCAAGAAAAATGAGCCATTGCTTATTTTAGTGAAAAACTCTCCGGTGCTCAACTTAACTATCCCGTATATGACAAAGAATTGTATGCTTTAGTGCATGTCCTACATGTTTGGGAACATTATCTTAGACCTCATGAATTTGTCATCCATACCGATCATGAAACGCTTAAGTACTTAAAAGGTCAAACTAAATTGAACAAGCGTCATGCAAAATGGAGTGAATTTATTGAATCTTTCCCATATGTGATTAAGTACATTAAGGGTAAGGAAAATGTAGTTGCCGATGCACTTTCTCGCATATGCACGCTTGTCACCCAACTTGAGTTGAATGTTATTGGCTTTGAGCATATAAAAGATTTGTATGCTAATGATCCATCTTTTGCATCTCAGTATGCTAAATGTTTGACGCATACATCTAGGGAACAATATTACCTCAAGGATGGTTATCTTATGAGAGCTAACAAACTATGCATTCCCGAGTCTTCTCTTCGTTTGCTCCTTTTGCAAGAGGCTCATGGAGGCGGACTCATGGGACATTTTGGACGTGACAAGACCTTCGCCACGCTCTCCAAGAACTACTTTTGGCCCAAGATGTTTCGAGACGTCTCACGCTTCACCACCCGATGCTCTACATGCCGCAAAGCTAAGTCAAAAGCTCAATCTCATGGTCTTTACATGCCTCTTCCTATTCCTTATCAACCTTGGGAAGACATTAGCATGGATTTTGTACTTGGTTTGCCTAGAACTCAAAATGGAAAGGATTCCGTGTTTGTTGTTGTGGACCGATTTTCTAAGATGGCACATTTCATTCCTTGCAACAAGGTAGACGATGCTTCACATATTGCAAATCTCTTTTGCAGGGAAATCTTGCGCCTCCATGGAGAACCAAAGACAATCATCTCCGACCGCGACGTCAAGTTCTTGAGTTACTTTTGGAAGACTCTATGCGCCAAGCTCGGAATCAAGCTCTTGTTCTCATCCGCATACCATCCTCAAACCGACGGCCAAACGGAGGTGACGAACCGAACACTATCCACTCTACTTCGTGTGTTGATCAAAAAGAACATCAAGGAGTGGGAGGCGTGTCTACCCATCGCCGAGTACGCTTACAACCGTGCAAGACATTCGACCACCAGCAAGTCCCCCTTCGAGGTCGTCTACGGCTTCAACCCGTTGTCACCATTGGACATACTACCTCTTCCTCTACAAGAGCGCACCAACATGGATGCGAGTGCACGAGCAAGCTACATCAAGAAGATGCATGAGGATACAAGGCACACCATCGAGCGCCAAGTACAATGACTAGCGTCCAAGCTCAACATCAACAAGCAACCCATGTTATTCAACATCGGAGACCTAGTGTGGCTGCACCTTCACAAGGACCGCTTCCCCAACGAATGCAAGTCTAAGCTTCTCTCTCGAGCCGACGGACCATTCAAGGTGCTAGCACGATACAACAACAATGCTTACAAGATCGACCTCCCACGCGACAAGTACAACGTGAGTGACATCTTCAACATCTCCGATCTATCCCCATACCATGGTGATGAAGATTTCGATCCGAGGCTGGATCTTTCACAAGGGGGGGGGGAGATGATGCGGAGCATCCCATGATCATCCCCATGGACGCATCTACATCCTCTACAACACCACTTGGACCTATGACTCGAGCACGTGCAAGAGCTCTCGAAACCGAGGTGACATCTCTCCTCTCTCAATTCCCTTTCGATTCACATGAGACATAGTTACTACCTCAAACGAAAACGCTATGCATACTCAGGTACCAAGGACTTCACCGTGAAGAAGCTAGGGAGCAAGGAGAACCGGAAGCGGAAGACATACGTGAAGACGGAGAGGAAAAGCGCCAAGGACCAGACTGGCCGGACGATCGGGACGGCGGCCCGGATGATCCGGACAGAGCCCGGACGATCCGGACCCCCATCCGGACGATCCGGCTAATTCGACCGAAGACTACAGAAGCATCCCCCGTGAAGCCGGATCATCCGGACTCCGTCCCGGATCATCCGGACCCTGCCCGGACGTCCGGACCGCCAGCCGGACATCCGGCCCTGCGCCTCCACCAGCCGAGTCTCCGGATCATCCGGGCCTCCACCCGGACCATCTGGACCAGCCCAGATCATCCGGCTTCGGACCCGGATCATCCGGCCAGCGCCTGTGTGCGCATGTTGGGCTGAGCCCGTGTACCCCTTCTCCCCCTAGCCTATAAATAGGACTCCTCCTCCTCCTTTTGAGACTTAGCATTGGATTAGCTCATATTTGTGTGAGAGCCTTTGCTCATCCACTTGGATACTTCTCCTCGGAGATCAAGACCTCTCTGGAGAAGATCCCCAAGCGGATTCAAGACCCCTCTTTAGGGAAGAACATCAAGGCCTCCTCTTGGAGAAGAACGATTCCGTTGTATCCTTTCCCTTTGTTGATTGTGGATCATATGTTACTCTATGTATTCGATGATCTAGCACTTGTGTGATCGATTCCTTGTTGGTTGAGTGATTCCCTCTCGTTTTCCCCCGAGTTTCCCTTTGTGCTTCCGCGTGTTCTTCGTGATTCCCCGTAGGATCCACTCCAAACGTGAAAGATCGACGCTATAGGGTTCCACCCTACATCACCGGTTCATCACCTCCGTTTGGCCGTCGGTTTGAGGATGGTATGCCGATGAGAACAAGATCTTGATTCCGAGCTTGGCGCATAGGGTCTTCCAAAAGTAACTCAAGAACTTGACGTCACGATCGGAGACGATTGTCTTTGGTACTCCAGGGAGTCGCAAGATTTCCCTACAAAAGAGATTTGCAATGTGTGAAGCATCGTCTATATTGTTGCAAGGAATGAAATGTGCCATCTTAGAAAATCAGCCCACAACAACAAACACGGAATCCTTTCCATTTTGAGTTCTAGGAAAACCAAGTACAAAATCCATGCTAATGTCTTCCCAAGGTTGATAAGGAATAGGAAGAGGCATGTAAAGACCATGAGATTAAGCTTTAGACTTAGCTTTGCGACATGTAGAGCATGGGGTGGTGAAGCGTGAGATGTCTCGAAACATCTTGGGCCAAAAGTAGTTCTTGGAGAGCGTGGCGAATGTCTTATCTCATCCAAAATGTTCCATGAGTCCGCCTCCATGAGCCTCTTGCAAAAGTAGCAAACGAAGAGAAGACTCGGGAATGCATAGTTTGTTAGCTTTCATAAGATAAGCATCCTTGATATAATATTGTTCCCAAGAAGTATGCGTCAAACACTTAGCATAAGGAATAGCAAAAGATGGATCATTAGCATACAAGTCTTTGATGTGCTCAAAACCAATAACATTCAACTCAAGTTTAGTGACAAGCGTGCATATGCGTGAAAGTGCATCCGCAACTACATTTTCCTTACCCTTAATGTACTTGATCACATAGGGGAAAGATTCAATAAATTCACTCCATTTGGCATGATGCTTGTTCAACTTGGTTTGACCTTTTAAGTACTTAAGCGTTTCAGATCAGTATGTATGAAAACTCATGAGGTCTAAGATAATGTTCCCAAACATGTAGCACACGCACTAAAGCATACAATTCTTTGTCATATATGGGATAGTTAAGTTGAGCACCGGAGAGTTTTTCACTAAAATATGCAATGGCTCGTTTTTCTTGCATCAAAACTCCGCCAATTCTGGTACCACTTGCATCACAATGAACCTCAAAAGATTTTTCAAAATTGGGCAAAGCAAGAATCGGAGCATGAGTAAGCAAAGACTTGAGCTCATCAAAAGCGGTGGATTGCAAAGATCCCCAAACAGAAGGAGCATTCTTCTTACTCAAGGCATGCAAAGGAGCGGTAATAGTGCTAAAATCTTTCACAAAGCGACGATAAAAACCCACAAGACCAAGAAAACTACGCACTTGTTGAAAATTGGTGGGTTGGGGCAAAGTTTTAATTGCTTCAATTTTAGATGCATCAACATGAACACCCTTGGATGAAACAACAAAACCCAAGAAAACCACTTTGTCAACACCAAATGTGCATTTTTTTCATGTTTGCATAAAGACGTTCCTTGCAAAGGGTTTGCAAAACAGCCCTAACATGATTAAGATGTTCTTTCATGGTTTTGCTAAACACAAGAATATCATCGACGTAAACCACAAAAAAGACTCCAATATAAGGACGAAGCACCTAATGCATGAGACGCACGAAAGTACCGGGAGCCTCCAATAAACCCATAGGTATAACCAACCACTCATATAAGCCAAATTTGGTTTTGAAAGAAGTTTTCCATTCATCACCCTCTTCAATGCGGATTTGGTAATAGCCACTTTTAAGATCAATTTTTGAGAAAAAGTTGGCTCCACTAAGTTCATCAAGCATATCATCTAAGCGAGGAATGGGATGCCTATAGCGGACGGTAATAGCATTTATAGGTCGACAATCGGAACACAAGTGGAAACTTCCATCGGGCTTAGGCACAAGTATAACGGGAACGACACACGGGCTTAAGCTCTCACGTACATGACCGTTGTCGATGAGTTGTTGTACTTGCCGTTGAATCTCCTTAGTTTCTTCGGGATTAACACGGTATGGAGCTTTGTTTGGAAGTGGCGCTCCGGGGATGAGGTCGATTCGATGCTCAATGCCTCGTAGAGGAGGTAGACCCGAAGGTAGTTCATCGGGGAAAACGTCTTGGAATTCCCGCAAAAGAGATTGAAACACTAAAGGTAGCTCGTGAGAGGTGTTAGTGTTAGGTTCTCCATCCTTGCACACAAGGACAAAGTGCATCACACTCGATGGGTTCTCACACACTTCTCTCATCTCACTTTTTGTGGCAAATAGTATGAGGTTTTCCTCTCTAGGCGAAGAGGCGCTCAAGTTTGGCTTGTGGCTCTCACTCACTTTTTGGTGGATCACTTTCTCACTCTTCTCTTTATGATGGGTGGCTTGCTTGTCGGCTATCACTTGACTAGGAGACATAGGTCGTAGCACATATTCCTTCGCTTTCATCTTGAAGCTATAGTGATTGGTGTGCCCATTGTGGATGACACCACGGTCGAATTGCCATGGTCGACCAAGAAGGAGGTGGCAAACGGTCATTGGGACCACATCACACTCCAAAGTGTCCTTATATGCACCAATTTTGAAGGAGACTTGGACCGTATGCTCAACTCGGATAGTGCCGGAGTCACTTAGCCATTGAACCTTGTAGGGGTGCGGGTGCTTCCTCTTTACCAATTGAAGCTTGGAGCATACTTCTTCACTTGCCAAGTTGTGACAACTACCTCCATCGATGATGACCTTGACGGACCTTCCGTTGATGCCGGCCTTGGTGTGGAAGATGTGGCATCTTTGGTCTTCTTCTTGTTGATGTTGAAGAGTTAAGACCTTGGAGACAACGAGAGCGGGGCTCGTATCTTCATCACAAAAGACTTGAGCATCTTCATCCTCGTTCACGCGCCGGTGCATGGCCACTTGCTCAAGAGCTTCCATCTCCTCATCACTCATAGAGTTGTATTTTCCATCGTCGTTGAGGATCATGGTGCGCTTGTTTGTGCATTCATAGGACTTGTGGCCTCGGCCGCTGCAAGTGAAACACTTGAAGGAGCTTGTCTTGATGGTCTCATCGGTCGGAGTAGATGACGAAGCGCGTGGCTTGAAGTTGCTTGTATTAGGAGGAAGACGACTTGAACTTGCCGAAGTTTTCTTGTAACTTGACTTGTCGTCGTTGCTTGGAGAAGGCCTGGTTGATGTCGAAGTTGGAGTAGTTGTTGAAGCTTGGTTATTGGAGAAGCCATAGGTCTTGGATGAGTACTTGGCGTACTTGAAGTCATCTTGCACTTGACGTTCCGCCTTTGTAGCTTGATGCATGAGCTCAATGAGGTTGGAGTAGGGTTGGAAGTCGGCGATCTTCTTGATGGGATGATTGAGTCCATTCAAGAATCGTGCCATTGTTTGCTCATCATCCTCCATGACATTGGCTCGAATTATGGAAATCTCCATTTCCTTGTAGTATTCTTCAACACTCTTTGTTCCTTGCTTGAGGAGTTGTAGCTTCTTGAAGAGATCACGGTTGTAGTAGGTTGGCACAAAACGTGCACGCATGATGATGAGGACATGGATACCACAGTTACACCCACAATCCATGCTACTATACCTATCGGACCAATTACTAGAGCCCGCACACGCCAGTTAAATTATCAGGTACTTTCATTTCTTAGTAATGTTTCTAATGTTCATGAGAATGTGATGCTGCCTAACTTGGATACATTTGTGTTACTTACAATTGAAGGGCTTAGCACAGACAAGAAGGATGAACATTGGAGCATGATCAAGCACGGAGATGAAGGCGTGTGTGAAGAGAACAAGAACGGAGGTTCCAGTGGAGATTTCCGAACTTTGAAGCCACCATGATGACATACCAGAAGATGGACGAAATATACAAGATGGCTTGTCATAAATTTCGTCCATAGCTTATTATTGGTGTTGCGCTACCTTATTTTTGGGCCAGGCCCATGTAATCTATTTTTAGAGTCCGTATCATAGGGGAAACGACTTAGGAGGTGTTTTAGTCCCGCCTTGCCAAGGGTGGACGAAACCCCCTCTCTTTTCCCTATAAATACAGCCCTTAAGGTACCGTTTAGACTTGGAATTTGTTTAGTTAAAAGTTAGCCAACGCAACTTCGTGTACTTCGTTTGTGTTCAACGACCAGACCAAGACCGCTTTGGGATTCCCACCTTTATCAATACTTCATACATATTCGCAATATTCAGATTGCTTTTATCATATTCTTGCTCGTTCTTCGATTGCTTGCAGGAATAGACCTTCATGGTCAGGTTGATCGTGCACCGGCGTGGTCAATAACCTCAGGAGATTGGTTTAGCGATTGCTAAGACGCAACGTCGTGCATGTTTGTAGTCGGATCGTCAAAGTCGTCTCCACCAAATCGATAGTTATCATCTCATCGAAAGATCGGGACACCCTGCCTCTATCAAGTGGTATCAGTTTTCAGTTTGCTCGGTGAGATTTTCAGTTTTTCATAGTCTAGATTGCATATGTTCTTCATACCTATAGTCCAAGAAAAAGCCACAAAAAAAGTTAGATTAGTTCCTCATATCCCAGACAGTCTGAGCCTTTTCGCCATTGCCACTTAGTTTTTGTTTTGTTGAATTTTCGGTTGCATCGTGTGTCGAGTTGCTGGTTTCTAGTGTCTAGTCTTTTAGAGTTTCGAGTTCTAGTCACGTTTGCTTCACGCCGCATACGCATACGCCATCATCCGCATAATTGTCCTCTTCCGCTGCCGCTCATTGTTTTTGCCGCAGTTGTTGTCGTACATCACCACCATCCACCAGCCATTGTCGTTTGTCGTCATCCTCTCATGAGCAATATTGATACTTGATTCATCTCGAGAGATCTGGTGGGCAGATTTTGTTGGGATGTTGTGATCACACAACAAAAAAATTCAGATCAATTTGTACTTGGGGTGTACGTGACCTGGTACGAGAGAGAGAAAGAACCGAGAAAGATTAACAACGGAAATTAAAGTTGTTGGATTCGGTTGCGTACTAGAAGAAAAGTGTTGATCCATTACGAGGTTAAAAAAAGGAGCAGCCAACATGGATATAAAAAAGGGAAGTTTGACTCTGTTTCCTAAGACTAAGGGATTGCCTTTTGTTTTGGAGGAAGTGGAGACCAAAAAAAAAAAACCCTATTCGGTTTGGCATTCCACGTCTACGCATAACGTGGAGTCCTGGCGATTCACTTTTTTTAGATTTTTTTTCGTGATTGAGAAGAAATCTAGCGCGCGAAAAAAAAGAAGCAGATAGAAGGAATTGACATGGATAGAGGAAAGAATAAAAAAAACTGATCCATTTCTTCCTCTGGGTTTGTTTCCTCACGGAAGATTTGCCAGCTTTGGAGTGTGAGATCTCACGTCGAAGGAGTTGTCCTTTGGAAAGTGTGTTCATCGAAAAAAAGAGAAAAGATTTGGAAGAAATAGATCACGTGGGTGCTTGAAAGGAAAGTTGAATCTGCAATTAGTGAGGAATCTGTTGGTTGCGGAAAGTTTTGTGCGTATCAAAAGGAAAGATTAAAAAAAAGGCAAGTGCCAATCGGTTTGGTTGGTGGCCGTTGTTGTTGGGCAATTTTCTTTGAAAAAAAGGACAGAAGGAAGGAAGGAAGGACGTGAGTTGTGCGCTAATTGGAAAGTAATACGCAAAAAAAAAAAAATCAGCCAATAAAAAAAAGAGAGGGCTGATCGGTTTAATTTAATTGAAAAGTGAGTTAAAACAAAAGGCAAGTGCGTTGGTGTTTGATAGCTGGCTGATTTTGTGGGAAGTTTGCTGGGGCATTTTGACTAAAAAAGAAGAGGAAATGGGGGACGTAGTATGCACCTGGTTTGGTAACTTCGGATCTGCAAAATAAAAAAAGATCAGGCCGAATCTTCCAGGTTTGGTAACTTCAGATGAGCTAAAAAAAAGAGAGCAGATTCCTTACGGGACAAGTGGAGATCGCAGCAAAAAAAAAGGGAGAGAGAGAAGGCAAGTGCTGATCCAAATTTAGCCTGTTGAAGGAAATTTCGTTTTTTTTGCATCTTGTTTCCAAAGAAAGGCCTCACGTGGTAGAATACACGTACATCTTTTGGGAGGATAAAAAAACAGATTCGACAGCTTCTATTGTGTTGCTCCGGTTGCAAAATTTGCACTGGAGGAAAAAAAGTACATCTATACGTGCTAGTTTGTTTGGTTGGAATCATTCACGTTGGAGACCACGCTGCAAAAAAAACAGAATATTGTGGAAGGATGAGATAGATTTAAGTGGTTTATTCTGTTTGGAGAGCATCCTATTGTTCGGAAGTATCTTGGAGTGCAGTTTTCCCCCTCACCGTGCATTGTTTTGTGCTACTTTGTCAGTGCGTAAAAATCATTTGTGTCTTAGGCTCGCGTCTCTAGCACGGTCTAGCCTAGAACCAGCACTCGATCATTTTGAACGAATTTTCAGCTTGCATTAATTAACGTGGTTGTAGCATTTTTTCCACATATATAAAGCCAACCCGGCTTCACATATTTCTACACCGTGTATCCATATGTTCACCTAGCAATCACTTTACCCAACTTTTGGAGTTACTTGACACCGCTTGTTACCGATCACCGCGTGCTGCATGGTAAAAACTTATAAGACATTGATATTTGCTTTACTGTGAGCGTTTTATCACCACATCCTAGTAGTTATAGGAACATTATTTTTGGATTTTGTTTCTTGTTTCTACTAATTATGACAGGATATAGAGTCAATTCATGGGTTTTGTTGATCGCGGGAGACGTGCCACCACCTATGCAAATTCCACAACGATCACGAGAGGTGCATAAACATCCAAATGCACATGATCAGGTTAATGTTCCTATACCATCATTTAATGGCCGTTTTAGACCCGCTTTATATATTGAATGGGAGTTCGACATAAATAATATATTTGCTTCCCATAATTTTGATGAACATAAAAAAGTTAAGGTTGCGGTTGGTTCTTTCACCGGTTATGCTTTAGTTTGATGGAGTGAATATTGTCGGTTACACCCCGGTTATATACCTACTATTTGGGATGATTTAAAACTTGCCATGCGACATACATTTATCCCCGCTTATTATACTCGTGACATGATGAAAAAGTTGCAACATTTAAAACAAGGTAGTGACACTGTAACGAAATATTATGATGATTTACAAACTACCTTGTTGCATTCCTCTTTAGAAGAAAGTGAAGAAGAT
Source organism: Triticum dicoccoides (assembly GCF_002162155.2). Taxonomy (NCBI): domain Eukaryota; kingdom Viridiplantae; phylum Streptophyta; class Magnoliopsida; order Poales; family Poaceae; genus Triticum; species Triticum dicoccoides. The sequence continues at coordinate 322,228,268 of NC_041391.1, read as the reverse complement.
TTTATGGATAGATTTTGGGGAGGATTAAACCGTGACATTCAGGAGATACTAATTCATGAAACATGTTATCCTATGGACCGTTTGTTTCGTCTTGCTTGCAAAGCTGAACAGGAGACAACAAGACATGTTCCCCACAAGATAAACAAGCGGAAGGTGCAAATCGCAAGAGTTGCGACGGTTGTTCCTTCCACCACTGCGTCTCCTATGACAACAACATCCATTGTTGAGAGCACTACATCACCTCCACCATGTGACGTGTCGCCACCTAGAGTGCCTACATCATCTTTGTTGATCATAAGAGGTAATGACAAAGGTACCGATCTTCCACCTCCACATGAGTATGATGAATGCCTTGTCAATTTAAATGAACCATGCGATGAGCTACCCACTACTTTGATCACACCAGCTATTTTAGAGGACTATGTTCATGATTTGACTTTGCTATGTGATCAAACAATTTTGAGTGAACCCATTGAATTAACTATTGATGTAAAAGAACCATGTGAATCAGTGAATAGATCATATTTGGATCAAATACGTTTGAAAATAGTTGTGCCAATGTTTAATCATTTTGATATGACCTCTAATTTTGGTGATGGTTCATCAAGGTTGGGATTGTTTAATGATGAGCATTGCCAATATTTTGTTATGAATAAGAGCTTCACTTATATGTGCAAACTGAGTTGCAAAATTTTCATGCCTTTGACTTCTTGTGATAATATATTAGCTTTATTTTTCACGACTTTTGAAGGGTGCTCTTGTATAACTGTGTCACATGTGCCACAACTGAGATCAGTTAAAATGGATGACATATACATATACAACGTGTAAACTTTGTCTCTTTTGTTAGCCACATTTCGTATTAAGCAACGCCGAGGACGGCTTTGTTTTCAAGAAAGGGAGGATGATGAGGACATGGATACCACAGTTACACCCACAATCCATGCTACTATACCTATCAGACCAATTACTAGAGCCCGCACACGCTAGTTAAATTATCAGGTACTTTCGCTTCTTAGTAATGTTTCTAATGTTCATGAGAATGTGATGCTGCCTAACTTGGATACGTTTGTGTTGCTTACAATTGAAGGGCTTAGCACAGACAAGAAGGATGAACATTGGAGCATGACAAGCACGGAGATGAAGGCGTGTGCGAAGAGAACAAGAACAGAGGTTCCAGTGGAGATTTCCGAACTTTGAAGCCACCATGATGACATACCAGAAGATGGACGAAATATACAAGATGGTTTGTCATAAATTTTGTCCATAGCTTATTATTGGTGTTGCGCTACCTTATTTTTGGGCCAGGCCCATGTAATCCATTTTTAGAGTCCGTATCATAGGGGAAACGACTTAGGAGGTGTTTTAGTCCCACCTTGCTTAGGGTGGACGAAATGCCCTCTCTCTTCCCTATAAATACAACCCTTAAGGCACCGTTTAGACTTGGGATTTGTTTAGTTAAAAGTTAGCCAACGCAACTTCGTGTACTTCGTTTGTGTCCAACGACCAGACGAAGACCGCTTTCGGATCCCCACCTTTATCAATACTTCATACATATTCGCAATATTCAGATTGCTTTTATCATATTCTTGCTCGTTCTTCGATTGCTTGCAGGAATAGACCTTCGTGGTCAGGTTGATCGTGCATCGGCGTGGTCAATAACCTCAGGAGATTGGTTTAGCGATAGCTAAGGCGCAATGTGACGCCCTCGATTCAATTGTACACTAATCATGCACGCAAATGTGTATGATCAAGATCAAGGACTCACGGGAAGATATCACAACACAACTCTAGACACAAATTAAAAATAATACAAGCTTTATATTACAAGCCAGGGGCCTCGAGGGCTCGAATACATAAGCTTGATTGCACCAGAGTCAGCGGAAGCAACAATATCTGAGTACAGACATAAGTTAAACAAGTTTGCCTTAAGAAGGCTAGCACAAAAGCAACATCGATCGAAAAGGCAAGGCCTCCTGCCTGGGAGCCTCCTAACTACTCCTCGTCATCGGCGGTCTCCGTCACGTGGTAGTAGGCACCCTCGGGGTAGTAGCAGTCGTCAAAGGTGTCATCTGGCTCCTGGACTCTGTCATCTGGTTGCGTCATCCGAGAAGAATGGAAAAGGGGAAAAAGAGGGGAGCAAAGCAACCGTGAGTACTCATCCAAAGTACTCGCAAGCAAGGATCTACACTACATATGCAACATTATCAAAGGAAGGTTGTATATATGGACTGGGCTGCAGAAATGCCAGAATAGAGAGAAGGACTAGTCCTATCAAAGACTAGCATCTTCTGGAAACCACCATCTTCCAGCAAACAGGAGGGAGTAGAGTAGCATAAAGTAAAGTAGTAGTAGTGTTATCAACCTCGGCCAGAGATCCTTTCTTGACTCCCTGCGAGAAAGCAATCCCAGAGCCATACTATCCACTTATCATCACAATCCAATTCTCATCATCTTCCAATTGTCATCACAAGTATCCAGTTCTAGTTGTATCAATCGGGATACAACTCCGAGTGTCCGTTACCGTAGGACAGGCTATCGATAGATGTTTTCTTCCCTGCAGGGGTGCACCAACTTACCCACCACGCTCTATTAACTCCGGCCGGACACACTTTCCTGGGTCATGCCCGACCTCGGCCAAACAATACGCCGCAACCCGACCTAGGCTTAATAGAGAGGCCAGCACGCCAGACTAAACCTATGCCCCCAGGGGTCATGGGCCATCTCCCCGGGAACTCCTACACGTTGCGAACGCGGCCGGTGAGCAGACCTAGCTACCTCCTTAAAAAGGTAGGTGCTTACCAGTCCAACCCGGCGCGCGCCGCTCAGTCGCTGACGTCTATTAAGCTTCAGCTGATGCATACGACGCAGAACGCCCATACTATGCCCACGTGATGGTTAGTGCTATCAGGCCAGAGGCCCCTCGGATCAAATATCCAAATCGTAGTGGATTAGGAACGCGCGGTAACAAGCAGAGACTCACGAAAGATGTGACCCCATTGCCCCGTCTCGAGGACTTGCGGCAAGGGCTAAGAATGCCCGGCCACGCCTCATAATTATCTCACGGGCACCTTCCAGGTCAACCCGACTCCACATCACTCGCAATTATGCTCACGCGGGTACCCCTCAGGGTCGACCCGTCTTTAGTAACATGGTTCAGTGTCAAGTCATAGTAACCATAGTAACCGTGTGTCCAAACATCAAGGGGAAAACCCGAGGAATCACCCCCGGTGAATTCCAGTTGATGTAATCATCAAGGTGAACGTAAGAGGAATCACCCCCGAGGTTCACACTTGATGTTTGGGCCAGGCCCATGTAATCTATTTTTAGAGTCCGTATCATAGGGGAAACGACTTAGGAGGTGTTTTAGTCCCACCTTGCTTAGGGTGGACGAAATCCCCTCTCTTTTCCCTATAAATACAGCCCTTAAGGCACCGTTTAGACTTGGGATTTGTTTAGTTAAAAGTTAGCCAACGCAACTTCGTGTACTTCGTTTGTGTCCAACGACCATACCAAGACCGCTTTCGGATCCCCACCTTTATCAATACTTCATACATATTCGCAATATTCAGATTGCTTTTATCATATTCTTGCTCGTTCTTCGATTGCTTGCAGGAATAGACCTTCGTGGTCAGGTTGATCGTGCATCGGTGTGGTCAATAACCTCAGGAGATTGGTTTAGCGATTGCTAAGGCGCAATGTGACGCCCTCGATTCAATCATACACTAATCATGCACGCAAATGTGTACGATCAAGATCAAGGACTCACGGGAAGATATCACAACACAACTCTAGACACAAATTAAAAATAATACAAGCTTTATATTACAAGCCAGGGGCCTCGAGGGCTCGAATACATAAGCTTGATTACACCAGAGTCAGCGGAAGCAACAATATCTGAGTACAGACATAAGTTAAACAAGTTTGCCTTAAGAAGGCTAGCACAAAAGCAACATCGATCGAAAAGGCAAGGCCTCCTGCCTGGGAGCCTCCTAACTACTCCTCGTCATCGGCGGTCTCCGTCACGTGGTAGTAGGCACCCTCGGGGTAGTAGCAGTCGTCAAAGGTGTCATCTGGCTCCTGGACTCTGTCATCTAGTTGCGTCATCCGAGAAGAATGGAAAAGGGGAAAAAGAGGGGAGCAAAGCAACCGTGAGTACTCATCCAAAGTACTCGCAAGCAAGAATCTACACTACATATGCAACATTATCAAAGGAAGGTTGTATATATGGACTGGGCTGCAGAAATGCCAGAATAGAGAGAAGGCCTAGTTCTATCAAAGACTAGCATCTTCTGGAAACCACCACCTTCCAGCAAACAGGAGGGAGTATAGTAGCATAAAGTAAAGTAGTAGTAGTGTTATCAACCTCGGCCAGAGATCCTTTCCTGACTCCCTGCGAGAAAGCAATCCCAGAGCCATACTATCCATTTATCATCACAATCCAATTCTCATCATCATCCAATTGTCATCACAAGTATCCAGTTCTAGTTGTATCGATCGGGATACAACTCCGAGTGTCCGTTACCGTAGGACAGGCTATCGATAGATGTTTTCTTCCCTGCAGGGGTGCACCAACTTACCCACCACGCTCGATTAACTCCGGCCGGACACACTTTCCTGGGTCATGCCCGACCTCGGCCAAACAATACGCCGCAACCCGACCTAGGCTTAATAGAGAGGCCAGCACGCCGGACTAAACCTATGCCCCCAGGGGTCATGGGCCATCTCCCCTGGAACTCCTACACGTTGCGAACGCGGCCGGTGAGAAGACCTAGCTACCTCCTTAAAAAGGTAGGTGCTTACCAGTCCAACCCGGCGCGCGCCGCTCAGTCGCTGACGTCTATTAAGCTTAAGCTGATGCATACGACGCAGAACGCCCATACTATGCCCACGTGATGGTTAGTGCTATCAGGCCAGAGGCCCCTCGGATCAAATATCCAAATCGTAGTGGATTAGGAATGCGCGGTAACAAGCTGAGACTCACGAAAGATGTGACCCCGTTGCCCCGTCTCGAGGACTTGCGGCAAGGGCTAAGAATGCCCGGCCACGCCTCGTAATTATCTCACGGGCACCTTCCAGGTCAACCCGACTCCACATCACTCGCAATTATGCTCACGCGGGTACCCCTCAGGGTCGACCCGTCTTTAGTAACATGGTTCAGTGTCAAGTCATAGTAACCATAGTAACCATGTGTCCAAACATCAAGGGGAAAACCCGAGGAATCACCCCCGGTGAATTCCAGTTGATGTAATCATCAAGGTGAACATAAGAGGAATCACCCCCGAGGTTCACACTTGAGGGGTTGCACGACAGAGTCGTATCAGAAGTGGTTAAGGCGGAATCGCCCTCGATGACCACGACCGAATAACTACACTACATGGTTAACATTAGAAGTGCTATAGAGGTCTCACCCTCGGCACTCGATAGTAACCCAGTAGTGTCGAGCAACTAAGGGGAAAGTGATGTGCGGTGCCTGGTCTTCGATCCCGTTGATCGGGTCTTCGATGATGAAGCAGGGGCAACAAGGAGAAGGTGGGGGTCACCGATGGATCACTAACCAACCTATACTAAGCAGTTTAGGATAAGCCGGTAAGGTAACAATAAGCAGGTTACAAAAGCAGCCTATGCATCAGAATAGGAGCAAACAATAACAATAGCAAAATCTAATGCAAGCATGAGAGAATGGAATGGGCGATATCGGGATGATCAAAGGGGGGGCTTGCCTGGTTGCTCTGGTAAGGAGGGGTCATCGTCGACGTAGTCGATCACAGGGGCAGCATCGGTCTCGGGGTCTACCGAAGAGAAGAGGGGGAAGAAATAGTAAATATAAAGCAAACATAGAATAACAGGACAACAAGCAGAGCTAGACGTGTTCTAACGTGGTGCTACACGATACTGGCGAGGGGGGGGGGAAGTCAACCGGGAATGTTTTCCCGGTTCCGGACCTGTGTCAGACAGACGACCGGAGGGGGAAAGTTCCATGTTCAGCATGCTAGGGGCATGTGACAGATGAACGGACCGTGTATTCGGATTCATTGGATTTTTCTGAGCAACTTTCATATAGAAAACATTTTCATCTGAGCTACGGTTTAATTTCTATGAATTTTTAAAGTTTAAACAATATTCTGGAATTATCTAAATTAACAAAAATAGAAATATGACATCAGCATGACGTGCTGATGACGTCAGCAGTCAACAGACTCGCTGACCAGGTCAAACTGACTTGTGGGTCCAGTGGGACCCACATGTCATAGAGAGAGCTAATTGAGTTCATTTTAATTAAGCAGAGCTAATTAAGGGGGGTGGGCCCCGGGTGTCAGTGGCTGCTTACGTTAATTTACCATTTTAAAATTACACTAAAGATAATTAGCGAGTGGGGCCCGCCTGTCATTGACAAGGGACGCCTAGTCAGCAAAGTTGACTGAGTCAACTTAGTCAACAGGGGCCCGCGGGGCCCGTTGGGAGTGACCCAGGGGGGTGGCCCTGACCGGCCATGTCGGCAGGGCGCCGGAGAAGGCTCCGGCGACCTCTCCCGCGGTGGCACGACGCCGGAGACGGCTGGGATTCGCTTACAGGGGGCCAACACGGGCGAGGGAGGGCGCGTTCGAACGGGAAGAGCCTGCCGCGTCGCGTGGTGAGGTCGGTTGGGCTCGCGGCTGGCCGGGACTACGTCGGTGACGAGTGGAGGCGGCGGTGGGATTCGGGACCTCGTCGGGATCGCGCTACGGGGGTCGACGAGGTCGGCAAGCGGCACGGGCGGCCTCGGCAGGCTGCATTGAGCATGTCCCCGTGCTGAGGCGAGCATGGCAACAACGGCGGCCAGCTGCTCAGTGGAGCCGAGTTCGGCCATGGCGGCGCGGTGGCTACTGTAGCGCAACAGGCTCGGGGAGCGACGGGAGGAGAAGCGGGGCTCACCGGGCGGCACACACGGTGGCCCTCGGAGGTTTAGGAGCTGCAGTGCAGTGGATCGATGCCGGCGAGCTCCTATGATCCGAAGTGGAAGACGAGGCCGGGGGAGCGTTCGGGGGCTCCCGGCGTCTTGTAGCTCGTCGGGGAGGCGTAGCCAAGGGAGGCGGAGCGGTTGGACAGGTCGGCGAGGCGAACGGGTCTTGGTGGCCGCGAGGACGACGGAGAACAGCGTCGACCGCGTCGGTCTCCTCTCCAGAACGAAGGAGAGGGAGAGGAGAGAGCTAGATCTGGGGGAGAGGGGGCAAGTGGGCGAGTGGGGAGGGAGCCCGAGGCGTCGGGCTGCCCTTATCCTCCCCGAGGTGCCTGTAGCGGCGTGGCCGGCGAGGTGGTTCGGCGGCGACGTGCGCGCGCGGTCGCTCGCTCAGTGGAGGAGGGGGAAGACGACAGGGGGGGAGTGGGCCGGCCTAGCCTGGGCCAGTTGGCTCGGGTGGGCCGAAGCCCAGTGGGAGGCCAGGGGCTCTGGCCCCTTTCCCCTTTTTTTTGCTTTCCCTTTTTCTTTTTCCAGCAGCTTTTGCCTTTTCTTTTTAGCCAATAAAGACTTTGCAAAAAATTATGCCATTGGCCAAAATAATTTCAAAGTAGTATATTGCACTGCCACAAAAAGGGTGGGAGGCTTTCGGAATAGTTGCCAATTTTATAAATTAAAAAGGGCATTTAATTTATTGCTTAGGTCACTGCTTTAAGTAGCTTAGGCCACTTAAACCTTTTGCAAAAATGTTGGTTCACCACCAATATTAGTTGTGGATTATTTGGCACATGATGAACATTTTTGTGTTCATGTCTGAGCATTTTGAATTTCACCCATAATTTTAAATTGAATTCAACTGGAATTTAAAAGAGAGAGGAGACAATGATGATCGAACACTTGTTTAGCAAAATGATAAGCTTAACCCCAAGGGTTACTGTAGCATCATTACACCGGGGAGTTACACGCAACGTCGTGCACGTTTGTAGTCGGATCGTCAAAGTCGTCTCCACCAAATCAATAGTTATCATCTCATCGAAAGATCGGGACACCCCGCCTCTATCACATGAAATCCTTCATTTGAGCCCAAGTGGTGATTGGAGGTTCACCTCTTGCTTGTCGGCGCTCAAGGACTTGTTCCCACTGTATGAGCACATAGTCTTGGAACTCAAGTGATGCCATAGCGATCTTCTTATCTTCCTCATAGTTGTGCAAACGAAAGATTTTGTAAACCTTCAATGCCCATGAGAGGTATTCTTCAGGATCATTGCTTCCATTGAACTTGGGCATTGTGAATTTGAGCTTGCCATAGCGTTGCTCTTCATTGTGTTGTTGGCGATGGTGATGATGACGCCCTTGACGTGGAGGGTAATCATCCTCATGTTGCTCTTGGCATGGGGGAAGTCCATGATCAACTTGCTCTTGTTGAACTTGAGGTTGAGGTGGAGCTTGACGAGCTTGTGAAGGAGCTTGTGGAGGTTGACGTTGCACACGCGGTTAGTAGTTCCTCTCTTGGATTTCTTCTCGAAGGGCTTCCTCTTGATTGCGCCGTTCGCGATTGCAGTTGGCGATAGCTTGACTTGATTCTTGAAGGGCACGTTGCGCCTCAAGAGCTTGCACTTCACGTAGTTGTTGTTGAAGACAATGCGTCTCGGCGTCTTGCTGCTCTTGGTGTAGACGCGCTCGTTCTTCTTCTTCTTGGCGACGAAGACGTTGTCATTCTTGAGCTTGGGCAAAAGCGACTTGATTTGATTGAGGACGAGGTACTTGCTCATCGGCTTGCTCTTGTGAATGCTTGACGTGTAGTGGGTTGCGAGATGCATGACGGTCTTGACGCGCGGCTCGTTGAAGAGTGTTCGATGACGGTGTACTTGAGCCTGAGAAGGAGTCATCGGAGTGTCGACTTGAGTGGCTCCGTCTTGAGTATGACGATGTAGAAGGAGGCCGGTTCACCAACAAGGCGCGGATCTTGTCCATTCTTGCATCATTCTCTTGCTTGTGCGCGTCGAGCTTGTTGTCGAAGTAGTCTCGTTTACGTTGCTTGGAGAGTCACAAGTCGGTGGCGAGGTTGTCGATGCAGTCGTTCATTGCTTGTTGCTCTTGATGCAACGCTCATTGTGCACCAAAGAGGTGGCTCTTGGTGACGTATGATGACATGTCGTCGTCTTGGTCGATGAAGAGTGGGTTGGTAGAACTACTCGGCCTATCTATCATTCCAAGCAAAATGTGAGTGGTAGAAGGAGAAGAACTTATACCAATGTACCTTGACCGCTGTTGATGATGAATCAAGTTCACTCAAATGCGGACAATGAAATAGCACTATTGGTACCAATTCTTGTCGGTTCTCACACCTACACAAGTAAAAGCTTATGGTGTAGCTTGGTTAGGATGGTGGCACAAAATTTGATGCAATAGTAAGTGAGCTTCAATAATGTTGGAAATGATTCACAAATTTGCAAATGCAACAAGTAGACCAAGCAAGTAGTGGTACACGGGAACACACACGCAAATAGATAGATGGGATTGTGCAAACCAAAAGTGAGCCAAAATGTGGAATCCACGAAAATGCTCTTATTGCACAATACTAGAGAGACGCTAGCATGATTGCACAATAGGCGGATACGGAGCTTGTGCACAACCTACTAGGAAAAAATGCAACGACCTCTATCCCAAGTATGCTATATGTATGGTATTTCGGTGCTATGATCCAAGATGATCTTATATGACAATCTTAATGTAGTATGATGCTATGGTTCTTGCTTATAAGCTCTTTGCTTATCTTTCCTCTTTGCTTAAAAGCTTTGGTGGCTCTTTCACTTTTGAGCTCTTTTCTCATGCAAAACTTCACGAACCAAGATAGCAATTGTGTATGCGATGACAACTTTGTGACACACAAGTTGATGCCAAGATATGCACCACGTTGGTATGGTATGTATGCTATGGAGTATGATCACTAATGTGCACAAGTCACGTTGCCGGCAATACTCAATGGCTAGTCTCGATGGGTAAGCTACACAAAAGTAAGGCCATGTGGGGTATCAATGCAATTGCAAGGTATGACAAAGATGTCGCCGATGTTACCGTCCTTGGCGATGATGAGACCCTTGAAAAGATGAGCCGTGGTGATGATGAAGTCGAACCGTACCTAAATAGCCGAAACACAATAGGACACGGGAGCCACAACTCAAAATCTCAAGGACCAAAACGTGTCAAAATTGTCATAGGAGGTATTGTGGAAGATGGTGGTGTATGTGGGTTTGGAAGATGTGGTGGAAGGTGGGGTTGTGGTGGTGGCCGAACTGAAATTTTCAGTTTTGTCAGAGTTTCACGGATGTCCGGTTTTTATGGTCGTCCGGTCGTCGGACATCCGGCAGGGTCCGGTCGTCCGGTGCCTGGGCGAAATTCGGGCACGGGAAGAACAGCGCGATTTCGGGGTGGAGGGAGATGGTGAGGTCGAAATCGAGCGGATCGGTGGATGGAAAAGGGTGGGGAGGGTGGGTAAAGCTAGATCCACATGTAGCAACTCAAATCCATGGACCAAATCCAACAAAATCTCAACTTACTAACAAATCACAAAAAAAATTTGGGGCTATTTTTGGTGGGGAATTTTCGGATTTAGGACGAAAACAACTAAATCAAGGTAGAAAAAGAGGGGTAGGGGCTCCAAAAACGTGATCAACGTGGCTCATGATACCAAGATGATGTAGGGCGAATCCCTATGGGGTCGATCTTTCACGTTTGGAGTGGATCTGATGCGGAGCATCCTATGGACATCACCATGTCAAGAGTTCGTTTGGCAAGTGACACGTGCCACATCTACTTCACATACATAAAGGTGAATCATCTCCTTTACATGTGTTCACTTGACCCCTTTGAGGATGGTATACTACTTGACATTCCTTCCGTGTGCATTCATAGGTATTGTCGGAGCTTCAAACATAGCGAGGACGAGTTCATGCGGAAGAGAACATCTACACCATCCAAGAGGGAAGCCTGGAAGCGGAGAAGGAAGCGCGAAGAAGAAGGCAGCAGCTCCCAGGCGACCCCGTGCGCACGGGCCCCTCCGACCCCGTGCCCACGGGCCTCCCAGGCTGGTGGTCCTGAAGACGCCGTGCGCACAGGCCTCACGGACCCCGTGCGCACGGGCCCTTGCGTCCGGTCCCTGGATACCCCGTGCGCACGGGCTCCACTTACCCCATGCACACGGGGCCCCCTATGTGATGATGGGGGCTTTGCCCTTGTTTTACCATTTCGCCCCCACTTATCCCTCTCTTTGCCTAGGACTATATATACTCCTCTTCCTCCTCCATTTAGACTAAGCAAAGGATATGTTAGACATATGAGAGCTTTGCTCCATGGATCCACTCCACTAGGAGATCAAGACCTCCTCTTGGAGTGACCAAACATCAAGACCTCCTCCTTGGGGAAGGATCTATCTAGATCATCAAGCCCTCATCTCCTTCATAGGATTTGGGATGAACTCTACCATGTACCTTATTTCCCTTTGTTGTTCATGTACCTTGTGGATCTTATGTGTTTGATTGTCTAGTGGATGTGTGATTTGACTTGTTCTTGAGTGTCCCTCTTGTTTTCCCTCTTATGCTCATCTTGTTCTTGGGGATTCCCCCTCCAATTCGTGAAAGATCTCCCCTTAGGGTTCCACCCTACATCATCTTTGTATCATGAGCCATGGTTTCTGATAGAGGCGAGGGTGTCCCGATCTTTCGATGAGATGATAACTATCGATTTGGTGGAGACGACTTTGACGATCCGACTACAAACGTGCACGACGTTGCGCCTTAGCAATCGCTAAACCAACTCCGAGAGGTTATTGACCACGCCGGAGCACAATCAACCTGACCACGAAGGTCTATTCCTGCAAGCAATCGAAGAACAAGCAAGAATATGATAAAAACAATCTGAATATGGCGAGGATATATATGAAGTATTGATAAAGGTGGGGATCCGTAAGCGGTCTTGGTCTGGTCGTTGGACACAAACGAAGTACACGAAGTTGCAATGGCTAACTTTTAACTAAACAAATCCCAAGGAAAAGCTACTAGATGGATCTACTTATATAGGAGCAAGGGGTGGCGGCCAAGGAGGTGGGAGGACGTCCCAAGGCAGCCTAAAACTAAATCTAGGTCGTACAAGGCCAATGGGCCCAAGTGGAGGTGATGTAACACCTTTGGACTTGTAGTTTGACTCGGATTCTGCTGCAGCATCAGATTGTTTCGTCCACAACTCAACGCTCCGGATGAATTTGAAGGTGATTCCAATTGGGTTGGAAAGTGCATGAAATCTAGTTTCCAACAAAAAAAGAATCACCCAATTCGGAGTCCGTATGAAAAACTTGTGTGCGTTTTGAGTCAGGTGTGTCTGTGCAGTCCGAATCTGAATCCAGAACGTGAGAGACTTGGACTCTATCTTCTCTTGGGCCAAAAGTGACGTGAGAGAACTTTTGAGACAGCAAATAAACATCTCTTTCTTCCTTATCTTCATATGTGGATTGTACAAATGTCCCATACACCAGCAATTAGACAAAACACAAAAGTGTGTGAAGTATTTTTGTTCTGGATAACATAAATAGATTATCGAATAGTTTGCACTAGAAATCACCTGACAAATATGCATATATGCAATACTTTTGGTCATATCCAAGGTAGTCATGTCCTCATCATCCTCCCCTTCTTGAAAATAAAGCCGTCCTCGGCGTTGCTTAATCTGAAATGTGGCTAACAAAAGAGACAAGGTGTACATGTTGTATATGTATATGTCATCCATTTTTACTTCCCTTGATTTTTGCATATATGACACATGAATAGATGAGTAACTTCCATAGTTCATAAAATCTAAAGCCAAAAAATTAGCACAAGAAGTAGAAGGCATGAAAATATTGCAACTCAGTTTGCACATATAAGTGAAGCTCTTATTCATTTCAAAAGATTGACAATGTTCATCATTAAACCATCCCAACATTGGTGAATAAACCTTACTTGCATCAAATTTACATGCTACAACATGCTTAAATAAGCAAACATGCAATAAGTCATTCAACACAGAATCATCACCAAGATTAGAGGTCATATCAAAATGATTAAACATTGGTTCTTTTGCATCAATAGTTAATTCAATGGGTGCACTCAAAATTGTTGGTATTTCAGTTGTTTGATCACATGGCAAAGTCAAATTATCAACGTAGTCCTCTAAAATAGGTGGTGTGATCAAAGTAGTGGGTAGCTCATCAGATGGTGCATTCAAATTGATAAGGCATTCATCATTCTCATGTAGAGATGGAAGATCAGTACCTTTGTCATTACCTCTTATGATCAACTCAGATGATGTAGCCACTCTCGGGGGCGATGTGTCACATGGTGGAGGTGATGTAGTCCTGACAACAACGGATGTGGTTGTCATAGTATGTCTAGTAGTTGAAGGAACAATCATATCAACTCTTGGAATGTGCACCGTGCGCTTGTTCTCCTCGTGTCCAACACGTCGTTTTATTTTCTGTTCAGCTTTGCAAGCAAGATGAAACAAATGGTCCATAGGATAACACTCTTCATGAATTAGTATCTCTTGAATATCACGGTTTAATCCTCCCCAAAATCTATCCATAAAATCATCTTCACTTTCTTCTAAAGAGGAATGCAACAAGGTAGTTTGTAAATCATCATAATATTTTGTTACAGTTTCACTACCTTGTTTTAAGTGTTGCAACTTCTTAATCATGTCACGAGTATAATAAGCAGGAACGAAAGTATGTCGCATGGCAAGTTTCAAATCATCCCAAGTAGTAGGTATATAATCAGGGTGTAACCGACAATATTCACTCCACCAAACCAAAGCATAACCAGTGAAAGAACCAACCGCAACCTTAACCTTTTTATGTTCATCGAAATTATGGGAAGCAAATATATTTTTTATGTCGAACTCCCATTCAATATATAAAGCAGGTTTAAAACGGCCATTAAATGGTGGTATAGATACATTAACCTGATCATGTTCATTTGGATGTTTGTGCACCTCTCGTGACGGTTTTGGTATTTGCAAAGGTGGTGGCACGTCTCCCGCGATCGACAAAGCCCATGAATTGACTCTGGATCCTGTCATGATTAGTAGAACAAGAAACAAAACCCAAAAATAATGTTCCTATAACTACTAGGATGTGGTGGTAAAACGCTCACAGTAAAGCAAATATCAATGTCTTACAAGTTCTTACCATGCAGCAGGCGGTGATCGGCAACCAGCGATGTCAAGTAACTCCGAATATTGAGTAAAGCGATTGCCAGGGGAGCGTACGTATACACGGTGTAGAAATATGTGGAGCTGGGTTGGCTATATATGGTAGCAAAAGATTAGCAATAATCAATTCAAAGATGCAATGTTGAATAAACGCTCAACGACGGTATTGTGCTGGTCCTAGGCTAGACCGGACTAGAGACGCGAGCCTAGAACACTAATGAGGTCACGGCGTAGCACAACTAGCATCAATGAAGGATACTAAGTAGCTCTTGACAGCAAGATATAAGTGAAGATCACAAAGGCAGTGAAGATAATGATGAAAAACAACTGCCAAGCAGGATATACAACAACTCTCTCTCCAACTTTCCTCTTGAAAAGTTTGAGACAATTTTCTGATAAATTCTTTCAAAGAATGCTACTAACTCAAGCTTTCCAATGCAAAAATAATCACTCAATTCCGATTTGATATGAGGAGTCAAAGAATTCTAAAACTGGCCTGAAAAATTGGAACAAGTTGTGTTCACGAACTTCGGAGGGCAAAAAGACCTATTTAGAAGCTGATTTTCAGGTGTCAAATATTGAACTAGCTTCTGCAACTATTTAGATGCGACTCGTCGCTATCTTCAATTTGAGTACTCACGGAGCCAAAACGGACTTCGTATGAGGAAGATACACCTGTTTTACTGAACAGTGCGCAAAACAGATTCCAATCCGAATTCAGGTACGAGATTGATTCTAGATAGATCCAAATTTTTTTTTCTTCTCTCTGTTTTTTTCTCACGCCTTTTTTTTCTTTTCCTTTTTTTTTTCTCTGACTTTTTTTTTACTTTTTTTTCTCTCGTTTTTTTTCTCTATCTTTTTTTTCTCTCTCCCTCTTTCCAAAACAAACTAGATAAGATGTAGATTGGATCAAGCGAAGATGGGAACGATCTCAACTATGATTATGACAATGAACGGTGGGTAGCACGTGGAGGAAATTGATGGATGGGTGGTGGACAGCGGAAGGGATAACGATGCAGCGGCGATGTGACTAATGTGAACAGAACTCGAAACTCTAAACGACCTAGACACTAAGACCAGCAACTCGACACGACGATGCAACCGATAATTCAACTATGCAAGCAATGAAAAGAAAATTACAAAGACTCAGACTGGCTTGGACAAAGGATGAATAGATCTAACTCTTTTTTGTGGATTTTTCTTGGACAATAGGTAAGAAAATAAATCTAATCTAGGAAAACTGGAAATTCTCACCGAGCAACCTGAAAACTGATACCACTTGATAGAGGCGAGGGTGTCCCGATCTTTCGATGAGATGATAACTATCGATTTGGTGGAGACGACTTTGACGATCCGACTACAAACGTGCACGACGTTGCGCCTTAGCAATCGCTAAACCAACTCCGAGAGGTTATTGACCACGCCGGAGCACAATCAACCTGACCACGAAGGTCTATTCCTGCAAGCAATCGAAGAACAAGCAAGAATATGATAAAAGCAATCTGATTATTGCGAGGATATATATGAAGTATTGATAAAGGTGGGGATCCGTAAGCGGTCTTGGTCTGGTCGTTGGACACAAACGAAGTACACGAAGTTGCAATGGCTAACTTTTAACTAAACAAATCCCAAGGAAAAGCTACTAGATGGATCTACTTATATAGGAGCAAGGGGTGGCGGCCAAGGAGGTGGGAGGACGTCCCAAGGCAGCCTAAAACTAAATCTAGGTCGTACAAGGCCAATGGGCCCAAGTGGAGGTGATGTAACACCTTTGGACTTGTAGTTTGACTCGGATTCTGCTGCAGCATCAGATTGTTTCGTCCACAACTCAACGCTCCGGACGAATTTGAAGGTGATTCCAATTGGGTTGGAAAGTGCATGAAATCTAGTTTCCAACAAAAAAAAATCACCCAATTCGGAGTCCGTATGAAAAACTTGTGTGCGTTTTGAGTCAGGTGTGTCTGTGCAGTCCGAATCTGAATCCAGAACGTGAGAGACTTGGACTCTATCTTCTCTTGGGCCAAAAGTGACGTGAGAGAACTTTTGGGACAGCAAATAAACATCTCTTTCTTCCTTATCTTCATATGTGGATTGTACAAATGTCCCATACACCTGCAATTAGACAAAACACAAAAGTGTGTGAAGTATTTTTGTTCTGGATAACATAAATAGATTATCGAATAGTTTGCACTAGAAATCACCTGACAAATATGCATATATGCAATACTTTGGTCATATCCAAGGTAGTCATGTCCTCATCAGTTTCTCACGAAATTGGAGCCCCACTCTTAGTTTTCTAGCCTAATTTTGCTTGTTCTTGCCCAATTTCGAAAAACCCCACAAAAAGAGCCATACCAATTTTTTTTTGATTTGAAGTTTTTGTGAGTTTTTGTTGATTTTGATCCATGGATCTGATGTATAGCAAGTAGATCTACCCCCTCTTGCGTCCCCATACCCCAATTTTTCTTTCCCCCTTCGAAATTGACAAGAAAATCGCGAAATTTCCGCCTACCCCGTGCCCACGGGCTGCCCACCCCGTGCCCACGGGCCCCCGCGAAGTCCCTGGAGACCCCGTGTCCTTGGTACGTGTACTGTGCGCACGGGACCGCATGTCCATGGGCCCTGGACCGCGTGCGCACGCCCCCCCTACAGCATCCGCCCGGACTTCACCGTTTTGGCCGTAACTTCCACTCTCGAACTCCGATTTGGGTGTTCTTTGGCTCGTTGAAAAGCTAGCGACGTGCCCGAGATGCTCATCTTGGTTTTACCACCATTTGACTCCATCAAATTTTGAACATTTTGCATCTTTTGCATCGGCCCTCCGCCATAACTTTTGGACCACCACATAAAACTTCCGCAAACTAACCCATTTTGGTTCCTTTGGTATTTGTGGTTGTTTGAGTTGTGATTTGAGTCTCCTAAGGTGTTTTGGCTACTTAGGGACGGTTGCATCTTCATCCACCATGAGTGACTTGTATCGGTCCATCGACTACATCCACCACGAGCTTCCACATCGACGACGACCATCCATCCTTTGAGACCATCTTCAACCGGAAGCAAGGCCGGTTACCCCCGACTTCGTGAAAGGTTAAGTGTGACGAAGGTATCCATTCTGTCGTAAACTTCTCCTTCCTTGCCATTACATCTTGATAGCCCCACCATCTTTGCGAATACCTTCATACCCATTGAGACTAGCTATCCGAGTATTGCCGGGCTTCGCGAAAACTTGTGCACCATAGTGATACGATCTCATAGTGTTGCATCATTGGATATATCATATTGTGCCATTGTTTACTCCCGTGCATATCTTGTGATACTTGTCCCATATTTGTGGTTGAGGCTCATCAATCATAGTGGAAAGGAAGAGGAAAGTCAAAAAAAAAGAGCAAAAAAAAGCTTTTAAGCAAGAAAGAGAATGATCATAAGCTTATAAGCAAAGAGTTGAGCATGAAAAGAGATACTTATGCATGAGGATACATGGAATAGGAAACATGCTTGTTGCATACATATAGGTTGGTGCCAAGTAGTGAATCGTGCCCAAGTGTGCAATCAAGCTAGTGCTCTCCTAGTGTTTGTGCAACACGAGCTTAGTCTTTGTTAGGCAATTTTGTATTGCTCATCCCTATAGTTACACAAGCCCCATAATCCCACCGTGTGTGTTTCTTTATTGCCCTCCTCTATATTTGTGATCACTTGCTTTGCATTTTGAGTCCTTTGGATTTATTTCAACATTTACAATATCTTGGACTTCAATTTGCATGAAATTTGTGCCACTTGTCCTAACCAAGCCACTCGATAAGCTTTACTTTGTAGCTGTGAGTGAACAAGTTCGGTACCAATTCCACTATTCTTTCATTTCACATTGAGTGATACAAGATACATCCTCAACTTTGGGAAAAGGTAGCTTGGTATTGTTTATCTCATTTCCTACTCACCTTTGCTCAAGTCTTGTAATGGATAGGCAAAGCACATCATCTCCGGTCTACAACAACGACGACGAGTTCGATGCTATGAAGAACTTCATCGACGCCAAGATGGACAAGCGCATGGAGGAGCTCAAGGCCCTCATCAAGAATCGCAACGGTCTTCCTCATCTTCGAGAAGACGCTCAAGTGCAAAGACTCCTGAGCTAGCATCTCCGGCAAGTACACACAAGCATCGACATCGACATGACCATGAAGAGCGAGCTTTAGGACACGTGTTGGCTGCTCTGCCAACCCCGTGCACACGGGCCCTCGACCCCCGTGCCCACGGGACCCCGTGCACACGGCCTCCTGCACCCCCGTGCACACGGGCTCTACAGAACCGCGACATCAAATACAAGACTACGGCTTCTTCAACACCTTTGGCATCTTCGCCAAGTGACTTCAAGGCATCTTCGCCTTCGGACGTACGACATCTTCGCCTACTCCACGAGCTCAAGTCCACTACTCCCTCGAGCTACTACGACCTCGACATCGACCATGCAATTCCTTTCTATGGGACTCAAGAACCTGAGGAGTACCTCGAGTGGGAGCGTTTGATGGACGACTACCTCAAGCTACATCAAGTACCCTCCAAAGTTCAAGTGAAGTCCGCCACAAGTACCTTCCACGACTACGCGTTGATTTGGTGGCTTCACTCACCTTCGAGGAGCTTCGACATGAGTTGGTCCAAGACGAAGAAAGCGATGAGGCAAGAATTTATGCCTTCAACCTACATGGAACATCTTCAACGCCAATTGGAGAACACCATACAAGGATCCAAGTCCCTCGACGAGTACTTCAAGAACATGAAGGAAGCCTTGCGACGTGCCGGCGTGGACGACCCCATTTGGATGAAGTTCTACTTCATGATGGGATTGAACACCGACATCTCCAAGACTATCTTCCTCGAGAACTACAAGTCCCTTGACGACAACTACTTTGGTGCTCTCAAGGCGGAGCAAGAACTCAAGAAGGCCAAGTCTACTCGACCCCGAGCTCACTTCGCAATGACCACGCTACAAGACGGCAAGAGTGATGATGTGCCATCTTCGGCCTTCATTCATGATGAGAGTGATGGCGTGCCATCTTCGGCCTTCATCCATGACGAGAGTGATGATGTGCCATCTTCGGCCTTCATCCACGGCGACGACTACGAGATGGTTGAGCATGGGATTCTCCCATCGACCACGGCGACGTATGATGACTTGAATGACTTTTGCCACCATATTGAGAGTGAGAGTGACTTCACCACTAGCCCCATATATGATGAGCCGCCCCAATTCCCATGTGAGGAGAGCCACCACCACCACCACTTGAGTGATTTGAGTGCCTCCACCATATGCGACATTGAGTGCACCTACCTTGAGGGAGTGAGTGAGCCACCGCCACATAGAGAGAGTGAGATAGTTGATGAGGCATATGAGGCCATTTCGGTTTCTAACAACTTAACCTCTACCTCTATTGTGTCTTCTCATTTGGTGCTAGGTCCCATATATGATGACGCGCCGATCCTCGATGACTTTGTCCTCCCTTTGGACATGACGATGGCCATGGTGGACTATGATGCACCCCCACATGGTTCCATCATGATGAAGATGAACACAATTTGGTCTTCCCCACCTCACCTACACCACTTGAGTGGAACGACAAAGGTAACATAGGTGAAGGTGATGCTCTTCTCCCACTAGTGGACATTCTTGACATTGATTGCTTGCATGATGTTGATCCACCTATTACCATGCTTCATTCTAGTATGATTTCCCCATGCGATGATTTACCCATTTATGATGAGTTTGATGATTGCCATGAGGAGTCTAGTAGTTGTGATGCCATGTTACATAGGATTTCTTGTGATAATTCTCTTGGTCACATCATGTTTGATAATCCGCTTGACTTGTCATATGCTATGCATGAGATCTCCCTTATGTCATATTTGCAATCTCATTGTAGCGACTATGCATATGCCATTAAAATAAACCCAATTTGCACATATGGCATAGATGACAAGCCCATGGTTATTGGCATTTGTTTTTCTTGTGATGATATTGATATGCTCCCTTTGCATCAATTATCTAATATGCCATGCCCTGACCACCGAGCTTCGAACATGCATTGTTTGCCATGTTGTCCATTTTCTCCATATTATGCTTCCGATATTGCTCATGAGGAGACCCCCATAGTTTCCTCATACCCATTAGGAGATTTTGATCCATCCTATGATTTGCATGATTTCCATGATTGTGTGCACCATATGCTCCCCATGAATAAACATGCTTTTGATGTGACATATACTTGTTTGCTCAATTTGTGTCCCCATCGTGTCATACATAACAACTATTCTTTCATGATGGATGACATGTTCATATACCATGCCTCAAATTTCTTTGAGCATTGCTTATCTTGTGCTAACTCACACATGCACATACACATCATGATGGATGATGTGTACATTTACCACACACACAATTTCTTTCGTTTGTGTCTCTTTTTTGTAGGTACCCATGAATACTTGTCAACCTCGCAATCCCACGAGTTGACAAAACGAGCTCTAGAGAGCAACGATGATTTGGGATCCCATGGATTGTCTTTCCCACCGCTCTCTTCGCGCAAAGACTTAGCGCATTTCTTCTACATGGCCCTCACTTGGCTATGGGTTGTTGTCCATTACATATTATATGCCCATCTTGCCATGTTCACTTTGCATGATATGCTTATTCCTATGCCTTTGCCATGCATTTGTGACCCATGCTTTGCATTACACATGATGATTGATTCTCATACCTGTATGTGTATTTGCAAGCCTGGTGGAGATATCGCTTGTTATTGCCATGTTCCATCTATGACCCATCCCTATGATGATACTATGATCTTGCTTTGTGTTCGTGCTTGCTATATGTCATGTGCATTGCCTATATCCACTATTTACTGACATGACATGATTGCCATGATTTACTATAGTGTGTTGCATCTTCGCTCCACTAGTTTGCACGACTTGATTGATATGCTTGCTTATGTTGCATCACCAATGACTCATACTTGCTCATTTCATGCGGTTGATGACAACCATCTATACGCTTTGCACATGATTCATATTGCTTCGTGTCATATATCTCCATGTGTTGCCTCTCTCATGCTAGATGATTTGCCATGTATTGAGTGCAACAATGATTCTCGTCTTGCTCATAAGATTGCCCGCATAGCATTCTCACATATGTTTGGAGATTTTGACATATTCCTTGTGAAGCATGATTGTCTTACCTCTATGCACCATATACCTAGTGCCTTGAATATCGCCATTGTGGCATCATATTATTCATGCACTTGTGCTTCTAATGGTTATGTGCAAGAGAAGAGAACCATCATGATGGATGATGTGTTTATCTACCATGCGCATATGCTCTTTGTTTTGTTGTGTGCATGTGTAGGATACTTGGACTTCGTATCGACTTCCACTTCATATGAGTTGACCATTCGAGCTCTTGAGAGCGAGCCTGATACATTCGACCATGACTCGCTTCTACACCACATTTCCTACCACTTCGACATTGTGAAGAACGGACAAGGACATGCTTTCGAGGTGATATCCTTCTATCTCGAGAACACCCAAACCATGAGCATGCATATTGTGGATCATACTTCATGTGTTGCTTGCTCCATGACACTTTGCACACATGCTAGCGATCTTGCTTCGACCTATCATTACCACATTGCCATGCCACATGATATATATGCCTTGTGTGTTGCATCTAGTTCTTCACATATGCCATGTCCCTTTGCTTATCACATGCTTGACTTGATTGCCTCACACATGTTGAACAATTGCTCTTTCCAATGTGTTGAGTGCCACGATATCTTCACTACACCCTATGCACGTTATGCTTGGATTGTCTTGCACTTGCCCCATGTGTTTAGACATTTCACTATATTTGGTGTTGTGAAATACTCTTATGCCTACCATAGACCGTTCATTGAGCACTTTATGCATGCTTGCTATGACCTTGAGGTAGATGCTTGTTCACTTATCACATATATTTGCATCTTGACCTCCCATTTGCATGCTTGTTCCCATGATGTACTTGATTGTGCTCAATTTATCTGCTCAAATGCCATGACACACTTCTTTGCCAAACCATATGCTATGCTTGATGACAACACTTGTTGGGTGAATCACCTCTTGAATGCTTGGTTTTGCTCTTACGAAAACCACATTTGTTTTTCCAAGTGCTTGTTATCTTTGCTCCTTTTGAAGGAATTACAAGACGGTGCGACATTGGAGAGTGCCCATTTGGAACTACAAGATGACGCATGCTTGGTGATCGTCCACTTCTACACGATGCCATCATCTCTTTCCCATGGTGATTTGGATTTCGATCCGAGGTCGGATCTTTCCCAAGGGGGAGGGGATGATGCGGAGCATCCTATGGACATCACCATGTCAAAAGTTCATTTGGCAAGTGACACGTGCCACATCTACTTCACATACATAAAGGTGAATCATCTCCTTTACACGTGTTCACTTGACCCCTTTGAGGATGGTATACTACTTGACATTCCTTCCGTGTGCATTCATAGGTATTGTCGGAGCTTCAAACATAGCGAGGACGAGTTCATGCGGAAGAGAACATCTACACCATCCAAGAGGGAAGCCTGGAAGCGGAGAAGGAAGCGCCAAGAAGAAGGCAGCAACTCCTAGGCGACCCCGTGCGCACGGGCCCCTCCGACCCCGTGCTCACGGGCCCCTCCGACCCCGTGCCCACGGGCCTCCCAGGCTGGCGGTCCTGAAGACCCCGTGCGCACAGGCCTCACGGACCCCGTGCGCACGGGCCCTTGCGTCCGGTCCCTGGAAACCCCGTGCGCACGGGCTCCACCTACCCCGTGCACACGGGGCCCCCTGTGTGATGCTGGGGGCTTTGCCCTTGTTTTACCATTTCGCCCCCACTTATCCCTCTCTCTGCCTAGGACTATATATACTCCCCTTCCTCCTCCATTTAGACTAAGCAAAGGATATGTTAGACATATGAGAGCTTTGCTCCATGGATCCACTCCAATAGGAGATCAAGACCTCCTCTTGGAGTGACCAAACATCAAGACCTCCTCCTTGGGGAAGGATCTATCTAGATCATCAAGCCCTCATCTCCTTCATAGGATTTGGGATGAACTCTACCATGTATCTTATTTCCCTTTGTTGTTCATGTACCTTGTGGATCTTATGTGTTTGATTGTCTAGTGGATGTGTGATTTGACTTGTTCTGGAGTGTTCCTCTTGTTTTCCCTCTTTTGCTCATCTTGTTCTTGGGGATTCCCCCTCCAATTCGTGAAAGATCTCCCCATAGGGTTCCACCCTACATCAGGATCCTACGTGGAACTCGACAAACGAGCAGAAGAACACGAGGAAAAACACGGGGAGGAATGAGAGAAACTCAACTGACAAGTAATTGATCACACAAGGGCTAGATCACCGAAAACATAAGGTAGCACAAGATTCAAAATCAACAAAGGAAAGATACAAGAGTAGCCGTTCTTCTCCGTGAGGAGGTCTTGATTGTCTTCCGTTGAAGGGGTCTTGAATCCGCTTGGGGGATCTTCTCCGAAGAGGTCGTGAGCTCTGAGGAGAAGTAACCAAGTGGATGAGCTTGGCTCTCACACAAAAATATGAGCTAAACCTAGCTAGGTGGTGGGAGAGACCTATTTATAGTCATAGTGCAAATGGGAGTCAAAGTGAAGGGGTACAAGGGCTCCTGCCCGAGGGTGCAGTCACTCAGGTGTCGGACGTCCGGAAGACGTCGGACGTCGGGTCTTCGGGACGGTCCGGACGTCCGGGGCTGTCGGACTTCCGTAAACTCGGCTCGGGTGCTGGTCTCCCGGACGTCCGGTGGCTTCAGTCTTCCGTTAATTTCCTCTCGGGTGCCCAGCTGCCGGACGTCCGGAGGGCGTCGGTCGTCCGTGGCCCTGGGAGTCGTCGAACGTCCGGGCAGGGCCGGTCGTCTGTGGCCTGTAGCTGTGTCCTGCCTTCCTTCCCTCACTGTAGCACCTCCCAGGGTTCGAACGTCCGGGACCGGCCGGTCGTCCGGAGCCTGTGGCTTCACAATTGGCTCTTCTTCTTGATGTCCATGCTTGGAGTCCTTGCCACCTTGGCCATTTGGTGTAGCTATCCCGTGGCTCTCTTCCAAGTACCTGATCACACACAGAGTGTCCATATGAGGTAGTAGCCAAGTCTCATGAGTAGAGAAAGGAAGTTCGGAGAGGAGCGAGTTCACCTTATCTTCGATAGCCTTTGCTCTAGCTCTTGTCATGGATCCAAGTGGTGTTGAGGGAGATGTAGATACGTCCATGGGGATGAGCGAGGGATGCTCCGCATCACAGCACCTGGACACGATGGTCCAGGGCGCGCCCACCCCCTGGGGGCGCCACCCTGCCTCGTGGGCCCCATGTGCCCCCCTCCACTTATTCCAGCACCCACACACTCCTTCTTCCTCCCAAAAAAATCACCAACCAGCTCAAGCACGAGTTCTAGCTCATCTTGCTGCCATTTTCGATCTCCTTGCTCAAAGCTCTACTCACAAAACTACTTTGGGGATTGTTCTTTGGTATGTGACTCCTCCTGATAGAGGCAAAGGTGTCCTGTCTTTCGATGAGATGGTGGCTTTCGTTTTGGAGGAGTCGACTTTGACGATCCGACTACGAACGTGCGAGGACATGGTGCCTTAGCAATCGCTAAACCAACTCCGAGAGGTTATTGACCACGCCGGAGCACGATCAACGTGACTACGAAGGTCTGTTTCTGGCAGGCAAACGTAGAACAAGCAAGAAACTAAGATTGCAATCTGGATATTGCGAATATAAGCGGAAAGCTTTATTGATCAAGGTGGGGTTCTGTGACGCCTTTGTCTGGTCATTGAACACAAACGTAGTACGCGAAGTTGCAGCTATGGCGAACTTTAGTCTAAAAAAAACCCAAAGTCTACACGATGCCCAAAGGGCTGTATATATGGAGGAAGAGGAGGGAAATTTCGTGGCCCTTAGTGGAGGGGTCTGAAATCAACCCTATCTCTTGTTTCCCCACACATACGGACTCTAAAAACAGCCTACACTTATGTATTTCGAAATTACATGGGCTAGCCCAATAATAAGGTGACGCAGCACCTAGAATAGCATCGGGACGAAATTTATGAAGTGCCATCTTGTATGTTTCATCCAAGGCTTCATGCACCCATTATGGTGGCTTCAAAGTCCTGAAATCATCACTTGTAACTCCGTCCTTGTTCCCCTTGCGCATGCCATCATCTCCATGCTTGTTCTTGCTCCAATGGTCATCCTTCTCCAACCTAGGCCCTTCATTTGTAAGCAAAACAAATCTATCCAATTTAGGCAGTATCATATTCTCATGAACATTAGAATCATTACCAAGAAACGAAAGTACCTGGTAATTTAGTTGGCGTGCGCGAGCTCTAGTAATTGGTCCAGTATATATAGCAGCAGGGGCTGTGGGTGTAACAATGGTATTGATGTCCTCATCATCCTCCCCTTCTTGAAATGAAGTCGTCCTCGACGGAAGTTCATCTTCCTCACCCAAATAAGGCTTCAAATCTGCAATGTTAAAAGTGGGACTAACCCCAAAATCTGCAGGCAACTCAAGTTTATATGCATTATCATATATTTTATCCAACACCTTAAAGGGACCATTAGCACGTGGCATTAGCTTTGATTTGTGCAAATCAGGAAATCTATCCTTACGCAAATGTAACCAAACAAGATCTCCAGGTGCAAACACAACATGTTTTCTACCCTTATCTCCAGCAAGTTTATATTTAGCATTCTTACGCTCAATGTTTTCCTTAGTTAACTCATGCGTTTTTAAAATCAATTCAGCACATTGTTTAGCATCAAAATTAACCTTCTCCGAAGATGGAAGAGGCAACAAATCAATAGGTGCACAAGGTAGGAAACCATACACAACTTCAAAAGGGCACATCTTAGTAGTACAATGCAATGGACGATTATAAGAAAATTCAATATGAGGCAAGCATTCCTCCCACATTTTCTTATTATTCTTCAAAACAACCCTAAGCATAGTAGACAATGTTCTATTGACTACTTCAGTTTGTCCATCAGTTTGGGGGTGACAAGTAGTACTAAAAAGCAGTTTAGTCCCCAACTTAGCCCATAAACATCTCCAAAAGTGGCTAAGAAATTTAGTATCACGATCTGAAACAATAGTATTTGGCACACCATGCAAGTGAATAATTTCACGAAAGAACAAATCAGCAACATTAACATCATCATCGCTTTTATGACATGGTATAAAGTGTGCTATTTTCGAGAATCTATCCACGATAACAAATATGATATCCCTCCCCTTCTTTGTTCTAGGTAAACCTAAAACAAAGTCCATAGATATATCCTCCCAAGGAACACTAGGTACAGGCAAAGGCATATATAAACCATGAGGATTGAGTCATGACTTAGCTTTTTGACATGTAGTGCAGCGAGCAATAAAACGCTCAACATCTGGTCTCATCTTTGGCCAAAAGAAATGTGTAGCAAGTACGTCCTCCATCTTCTTCATGCCAAAGTGTCCCATTAGTCCTCCTCCATGCGCCTCCTGCAACAACAAAAGGCGAACGGAGCTAGCTGGAATGCATAGCTTGTTAGCACGGAACACAAATCCATCATTAACGACGAACTTGTTCCATGTTCTTCCTTCTTTACAATTCTGCAATACATCTTTAAAATCAGCATCATGCGCATATTGATCTTTGATGGTCTCCAAACCAAATATTTTGAAGTCAAGTTGTGAAAGCATAGTATAGCGACGAGACAATGCATCAGCAATAACATTTTCTTTACCCTTCTTGTGTTTAATGACATAAGGGAAAGTCTCAATGAATTCAACCCATTTAGCATGTCTACGATTCAGTTTAGCTTGACTTTTAATATGTTTCAAAGATTCATGATCAGAATGTATAACAAATTCTTTGGGCCATAAATAATGTTGCCATGTTTCTAAAGTCCGAACAAGAGCTTATAATTCTTTATCATAAGTAGAATAATTCAGACTAGGCCCGCTCAATTTTTCAGAAAAGTATGCAACAGGTTTGCCATCTTGTAATAACACACCTCCTAATCCAATTCCACTAGCATCACATTCAAGCTCAAAAGTCTTATTAAAATCAGGAAGTTGGAGTAAAGGAGCATGTGTCAACTTATCTTTCAATACCGTGAAGGCTTCTTCCTGTGCGGTACCCCAAACAAAAGGCACATCCTTCTTTGTAAGCTTGTTGAGAGGTGCAGCAATGGTGCTGAAATATCTCACAAAACACCTATAGAATCCAGTGAGGCCAAGAAAACTCCTCACTTGTGTGACCGTTTTGGGCTGCGGCCAACTCTCAATAGCTTTAATCTTGGCTTTATCAACTTCAATTCCCTGTGGAGTAACAACATAGCCAAGAAAAGATAATCGGTTGGTGCAAAAGGTGCACTTCCCAAGGTTACCAAACAAACGTGCATCACATAAAGCAATAAAAACAGCACGTAAATGTTCCAAATGTTCCTCTAAAGATCTGCTGTAAATCAGTATATCATCAAAATAGACTACCACAAATCGTCGAATAAAAGCATGTAAAACTTTGTTCATTAATCTCATGAAAGTACTAGGTGCATTAGTTAACCCAAAAGTCATGACTAACCACTCATATAATACAAACTTAGTTTTAAATGCCGTTTTCCATTCATCTCCCAATTTCATACGAATTTGATGGTATCCACTATGCAAATCAACTTTGGAGAATATTGTAGAGCCACTCAATTCATCAAGCATATCATCTAGCCTAGGAAGAGGATGACGATAACGAATAGTAATATTATCAATGCCTCTACAATCAACACACATATGTGATGTACCATCCTTTTTCGGCACTAGAATAATAGGAATAGCACAAGGACTAAGGGATTCGCGTATATAACCTTTGTCGAGCAGCTCCTGTACTTGACGCATAATCTCCTTCGTCTCCTCTGGATCTGTATGGTATGGTGCACGGTTGGGTAATGATGCACTGGGAATTAAGTCAATCTGATGCTCAATCCCTTGAATGGGAGGTAATCCCGGTGGCACGTCTTGTGGAAAGACGTCAGCGAACTCCTGCAAAATGTTAGTGACAGCAGGAGGCAAAGACGAAGGCACGTCCTCAAATGAAAATAATGCCTCTTTGCACACAAAAGCATAGCAAACAGATTTGCTGAAATCTAGCTCATCAATATCAGATTTAGTGGCAAGTAAACATGCACTTTTCAATTTAATTTCAGAAGCAACACTAGATGGTTTACTATTAGGCTTCATTTGTTGCTCAAATTCTTTTGCCACAATCTGATTTTCACTCTTATTTTTCTCCTGTTTTGCTTTATTAGCTCTATTAATATCATCTTTCAAAATGGAATCAGGAGTCATAGGAAGCAAAGTAATATTTTTATCCTTATGAACAAGAGTATAATGATTGTTTCTACCATGGTGTACAGAATTTTTTTATCAAATTGCCATGGTCTACCAAGTAATAAGGAACATGCTTGCATAGGTACCACATCACAATCAACATAATCAGCATATGTAGAGATACTAAAATGCACACGAACAGTACATGTTACCTTAACCTTGCCGCTGTTGTTGAACCATTGGATGTAGTAAGGATGTGGATGTGGTCTTGTGGTGAGAGAAAGCTTCTCCACCATCTCCATGCTAGCCAAGTTGTTGCAGCTCCCTCCGTCTATGATGACGCGCACAGAATGTTCCTTCACAACTCCCTTTGTATGGAATAAATTATGCCTCTGATTTTGCTCAGCTTGTGTAACCTGCACAGTCAAAACACGTTCAGCAACTAAACATTCATACCTGTCAGCATCGTCAGGAGCCATGTATTGCATCTCATGATCAGAATCATCTCCACCGTGTTCTTCACGTGTAATAAGTGCCAAAGTCTCCTCATCATAGTCACTAGCGGACTCATACCCACCATCCTCAGTAGCAATCATCACACGCTGAGATTTGCATTCTCGCGCATAATGACCTCTTCCCTTACAACGACGACAAATAATATCACTTGTGTGCCCTGTTGATGCCATGGAAGAAGAAGAGCTCTGTGCAGGCCCGGCACGTGCGCTCTTGGCAAATAATGGTGGTTGTGCCTGCTTTCTTGTATCACGGCTGGAGATGGCACCTGATGGAGGTGTTGGTGCAGTTGAAGTAGAAGATGCATGTGGTGTCCATGATGAAGGTCGACCTGCAGAAAAGTTAGTTCTCGCCAATGCTTGTCGATCCTACACTTCACGTTCAGCTTTGCAAGCAAGATGAAATAAACAAGTGATATTAGTATACTCCTTATACTCTAGAATGGTCTGAATCTCTCTATTTAATCCACCCATAAAATGTGCAAGCATAGCTTCATTCTCCTCCACAATACCACATCTAATCATGCCAGTTTGTAATTCCTGATAATATTCTTCTACAAAAAAAATTTCTTGTCTTAAACGCTGCAATTTTTGAAGCAATTCACGTTGATAATATGGTGGAACCCCACGAGTACGCATAGCAGTTTTCAAAGCAACCCATGTAGCTGGAATAGGATATAATCTACAATGTTCAGACCACCATACACATGCAAAACTAGTGAAAGCACAAACAGCAGCAGCAACCCGTCTCTCCTCGGGATATTGCAAACATGTAAAACATTGTTCAGTTTCTAACTCCCAAGTAAGATATATATCAGGAACATATCTACCCTCAAATGATGGAATATTCAATTTGAGTTTAGGAACATGGTCATGATCTCGTACCTGAGGTGGTGGTGCAGGCCTACCATTGCGTATATATACCCGAGGTCGGCCTGCTGGTGGTGGTGCTGGTGGCTGCACATAGTTCTGATTTTGATCAACCTCATCCTCATAATCGCCCGCATACTCATCATCCACCTGGGTACCAGCAGCAATAGTAGCAGGAGCCAAAGAAGCATCAACAACAGGTATAGCAGCACCAGAAGTTTGGCCATCCTCAAGAGGAACACGCTTCGCTCGTCCATACTGATTCGGAAGGGGGCGTTGTTGTTGTTGTTGTTGTTGTTGTTGTTGTTGTTGTTGTTGTTGTTGTTGTTGTTGTTGCAGAGGTGCGATAGGTGCAGCCGGCGGTGGTTGTGGAAAACGCGTGAGCAATTCATTAAACTTGCTATCAAGCTTTGTTTCGAACATCTTCTCAATGCCATCTATCTTCTCCATGGCCTCGTCAAATCTGTTTAGCACATCTTGCACCTGTCCACTCATCATTTGCTGAAATTTATCATGTAGCTGTTTGTTCGTCAGGTTCTCCCAATCAGTCTCATCGGCTTGTGATCCTACCATGGTTAGCAGCAAATAGAAACACACAAGAAAATGATCCTACAGACTACTAAGAAGTGGTAGTGGTGTATCACAAACCCGTCAAGAAAATCTTAAATTCTTACCAGTTCTTACCCAGCAGCAGGTGGTGATCGGCAACCGTTGTAGTCAAAACTCTCAAAGCTTGGATAAAGCGATTACCAGGGAGAGTCCAACGCACGACATAGATGTATGTGGAGCTGGGAAGGCGTATAATATGGTAGCAAAAAAGGTCAGCAATAATCAATTCAGAGATGCAAAGTTGAATATATGCTCAACGACGGTACTGTGCTGGTCCTAGGCTAGACTGTGCTAGAGACGCGAGCCTAGAACACTAACAAAATCACGACGCTGCACGGAAACAAGGGAGAAGCACACTCTGAATTTTTTTGTCACTCTTTTTTTGCGCTCCTTTTTTTTCGAAAATCACTATAATGGCGAGTGTCTCAAAACTCTTCCCAAGTCAAGATAACAGGATAGGCACGAAATTTTCTCGACCAATTTTTTTTTGACTGCCCGGACCCAAAAACTGGAAACGGGTCAAAAAAAAACTTTCTAAAACGGCGAGTGTCTCAATACGCTTAGAAACACCTAAAAATAGGATAGCCAGAATTTTTTTGTCAAGTGCGTTTTTGGAAAATTTTGGGCCTAAACGGAGGGTGGTTTGCAGACTCTTTTTTTCCGAAACCTACTCAGGCAAGGAAACACGAATCGGAAATTAGATGGATCTCGAAAAAAACCTAATATGCAAGGAACTCAGATTGGTGGTGGATATATGGTGGTGGTATATGGCACCGGTGGTAGTATATGGATATGGATCGGTGGTGGTATATGGATACGGATTGGTGGTGGTATATGGATACGGGTTCAGAGCGGTGGTGGTAGGTGGCAGGGGCGATGATGATGGTGCGGTGGTGGCGTGTCAACTTATGACCAGAACTCGAAACTCTAAAAGACTAGACGCTAAGACCAGCAACTAGACACGACGATGCAACCACAAATTCAACAAAGCAAAACCCTAAAAAGATTATGCAAAGGCTCAGATTGGTTCGGATATGATGAACTAACCCTAATTTTTTTGTGGCTTTTTCGTGGACTGTAGGTATGAAGAACAGACTCGATCTAAACTACGAAAAACTGTAAAATCTCACCGAGCAACCTGGAAATCTGATACCACTTGATAGAGGCAAAGGTGTCCCGTCCTTCGATGAGATGGTGGCTTTCATTTTGGAGGAAGTCAACTTTGACGATCCGACTACGAACGTGCGAGGACGTCGCGCCTTAGCAATCGCTAAACCAACTCCGAGAGGTTATTGACCACGCCGGAGCATGATCAACCTGACCACGAGGGTCTGTTTCCTGCAGGCAAATGAAGAACAAGCAAGAAACTAAGATTGCAATCTGGATATTGTGAATATAAGAGGAAAGCTTTATTGATCAAGGTGAGGTTCTGTGACGCCTTTGTCTTGTTGTTGAACACAAACGTAGTACGCGAAGATGCAGCTATGGCGAACTTTAGTCTAAACAAAACCCAAAGTCTAAACGATGCCCTAAGGGCTGTATATATGGAAGAAGAGGGGGAAAATTTCGTGGCCCTTGGTGGAGGGGTCCGAAATCAACCCTATCTCTTGTTTCCCCACACATACGGACTCTAAAAACAGCCTATGCTTATGTATTTCGAAATTACATGGGCCTGGCCCTATAATAAGGTGACGCAGCACCTAGAATAGCCTCGGGACGAAATTTATGAAGTGGCATCTTGTATATTTCATCCAAGGCTTCATGCACCCATTATGGTGGCTTCAAAGTCCTGAAATCATCACTTGTAACTCCGTTCTTGTTCCCCTTGTGCATGCCATCATCTCCATGCTTGTTCTTGCTCCAATGTTCATCCTTCTCCAACCTAGGCCCTTCATTTGTAAGCAAAACAAATGTATCCAATTTAGGCAGCATCATATTCTCATGAACATTAGAATCATTATCAAGAAACCAAAGTACCTGGTAATTTAGTTGGCGTGCGCGAGCTCTAGTAATTAGTCCAGTATGTATAGCAGTAGGGGCTGTGGGTGTAACAATGGTATTGATGTCCTCATCACCTCCAATGGTCCAATTAGTTTTTGTTCTAGTGCTTTATTTATTGCAAATTTTTGCTGCTAAGGTGACCCTGTTCTTGAGCTTGCATGCCAAATTTATATGGTCCAAAGTAGTTTTAATGCATGATATAGTCTCTAGGCACTTGTGGGAGTAGTTGCTATCAATTTTGTTGAGTTTCGTTCACTTTTATTTCGAGTTACTAAATATTTCAGAAATTTTCAAAAAATGACGAAGATATTATTGAGGGGCTCTTTGAGCCGAAGCTTGAAGGATAAGCAAAGTGAAGAGGATAAAAAGCCCAAATATAATCTCCCTCGCACCATGGAGGTTCGGCCGCGTGAATGGCCTTGTGATGAGTTCTTGAGAGCAGCTGGGATTCATGATGATTTTTATTATTTGGCTGAGAATGCAGGCCTCACCGACTTCCTCCATGACCAGCTCGATCAGTATCTCCTACTCACTAATATTTTTGTGCAAAATTTTCATTTCCATGCTAGGAGATCACCACCTTCGGTGGATTTTTATCTATATGATGAGTATAAGGAGATGTCACTTTATGACATTTGTGGGGTTTGCAAGTTGCCCTTTGAGGGCAGCATAGAGGAACCACATCATAGCAATGTGGAAGGGTTTATTGATATGATCGTTGTAGGGGAGACGGGGAAGGTTTCCGATGTAAGAATTACTAGCATACACTTTCCTGTTCTACGTTACTTTGCAATATTTGCTAGTAGATGTTTAATTGGTCGCGGGAACAGTGGAAATCTTAGTGCCCCTGATATTGTTATTTGGAGCCATGCTTTGTTTCTTGATACAACTTTCAGTTTAGGCGCTGTTATTGCTAAGCGATTAAGTTTGAACCGTACAAAGGGCCCCATCTTAGGTGGTATCTTTGCTTCGCGCCTTGCTGCACACTTTAAGATACCTGTTAGGCATTATGAGAAAGAGGAAAAGTTGCTACCCCCTATTTTTATAGATCATAAGAGTATGGTAGCACATGAATTTATTGTTAAAAATAAGAAGATGATGCTTAAGTATACTTTGATACTTCCTCCGTTCACTTTTATAAGTCATTTCAGACAATTTAAAATGAACTATTTTATACATTGTCTGAAATGTCTTCGAGGTCTTATAAAAGTGAACAGAGGGAGTATTTAATAAAACTCATTGTGAGACTATTATCTTGCCTGCACCCTCTTTGTTTAACATACTTTCAGGCACGTACCTCATCTTGCATGATGCCATTTATGCATACTGGAGGCTGACACAAGTCCCAGAGCCTGAGCCTGAGCCACCACTTGACCCTTATTGACAGTCTGTTTATCAGTGGGATCCAGAGGAGATTGCCAACCAGTGGCAGCCTGATGACCCTCCTCAGTACACCGGAGAGAGTAGCTTTGATCCGTGGGAATAGACCAACTTAGGCCAAAAGCCTAAGCTTGGAGGACTACCTATTTCTCACCGACATTACATTCATGTTCACACACTCATTCTAGTTGTCGGTGCTCATGCTTTTTCATTGTACTATCCATGCTAGTTTATTTTCTTTTCTAAGCCTTCTTCTTGTGTGTTTGAAAAACCTTAAGAAAAACCAAAAAAATAGTTATAGCTTTTAGCTAGTTTACTTTCCATGCCTGTAGTAGTAGTAATTAAAAGAAAACTCAAAAAGATTTCTCGTTCTTCTTTTGCTTGTTGGGAGCTTTCTCGTGTAAATAGTTTTATTTCTTTTCTTTTCTTTGGGGGTCGAGAGGAGAATACCATGATGAAAATGTTGAGTGGCTCTCATATGTATTATTGTTGATTTAACCAAGAGCCCATATTACCTTGTCTTCTCCCTTGTATTAAATGCTTGCAGATTCTAGCTTAGTCCAATGCACGTGCACTATTATTATTATCCACACCGTTCGATCGTGCAAGTGAAAGTCAATAATGACAATATATGATGGACTGATTGAGATGAGAGAAGCTAGTATGAACTCGACCTATCTTGTTCTTCTAAATATGATTAGTTCATCGTTCCCGATTCAGCCTATTATGAATGAAACATGTTTGCAATGACAATTAGAGATTATAGTTGCTCATGCCATGCTTAATTAGCTAGGAGTTTATAATGGTTTACCTTGCGTGCCAACATGCTATTAAAATGGTTGTGATGTGGTATGATAGGGTGGTATCCTCCTTTGAACGATTCGAGTGGCTTGACTGGGCACATGTTCACGCATGTAGTTGAAACAAAATCAACATAGCCTCCATGATATTTATGTTCATGGTGAATTATATCCTACTCATGCTTGCACTCAGTGTTGATCAATTTTAATGCATGTTCATGACTGTTGTCGCTCTCTAGTTGGTCGCTTCCCAGTCTCTTTCTAGCCTTCACTTGTACTGAGCGGGAATAATGCTTGTGCATCCACTTCCATAAACCCCAAAGTTGTTCCATATGAGTCCACCATACCTTCCTATATGCAGTATTTACCTACCGTTCCAAGCAAATTTTTATGTGCCAAACTCCAAACCTTCAAATGAAATTTTGTTTTGTATGCTCGAACAGCTCATGTATCAACTAGGGCTGTCTATATCTTCCATGCTAGGTGGGTTATTCTCACGAGGAGCGGACTCCGCTCCTCACTCAGAGAAAATGGCCGGTAACTAGGATGCCCAGTCCCATGCTCAAATAAAAATAATTGCAAACAAAACTCCCCCATGATTGTTGTTAGTTGGAGGCACCCGTTGTTTCGGGCAAGCAATGGATTGATGCTTGTTGGTGGTGGGGGAGTATAAACTTTACCAGTCTGTTTGGGAACCGCCTATAATGTGTGTAGCATGGAAGATATCAAGATCTCTTGGTTGTTGTGTTGACAATGAAAGTATGCCACCCAAAATATTATTTATCTCTGTTTCAAAACTCGAGCTCTGGCACCTCTACAAATCCCTGCTCCCCTTTGCGAAGGGCCTATCTATTTACTTTTATGTTGAGTCATCATTCTCTTATTAAAAAGCACCAGTTCAAGAGCACCACTGTCATTTGCATCCATTACTATTAATTTATATTGAGTATGACTATGACTGGATCTCTTTTACCATGAATTACAATGTCTAGTCAGTCCTTGATCTTCAGAGGTGCTCTGCATTTATGTTTTGCGATCTCAGAAAGGGCTAGCGAGATACCAACTTGTTATATCATATTATGATTGTTTTGAGAAAGTGTTGTCATTCGAGATTTATTATTATTGCCCGCTAGTTGATTATGCCATTGATATGAGTAAACATGAGACCTAAGTGTTATTGTGAATATGGTTAGTTCATAATCTTTGCTAAAAACCTTAATGCTAGCTTTACATATTTACAACAATAAGAGAAAACAGAGTTTGTGAAAGTTTTTCTTTATCACTTTCAGTTTGTCAACTAAATTGCTTGAGGACAAGCAAAGGTTTAAGCTTGGGGGAGTTGATACGTCTCCATCGTATCTACTTTTTCAAACACTTTTGCCCTTGTTTTGGACCCTAACTTGCATGATTTGAATGGAACTAACCTGGACTGACGATGTTTTCAGCAGAATTGCCATGGTGTTATTTTTGTGCAGAAATAAAATGTTGTAGGGTCAAACCCTAGGTGGGATCTTTTCACACTTGGAGGGGGAAAAGGAGGAAAACACTCAAGAACAGCAAGAACAAAACTCTCCAACAAACCAAAATATAACATCCACTAGAGTAGCATACATGAGATCCACAAGATTACAAGATCAATAAAAGGAGAGTAGCACTAGGTAAGTTCTTCCCACTAGGTGAGGTCTTGATGATCTTCTCCAAGAGGAGGCCTTGACAATCCAATGGATTCTTCCCTAGGTGGGGGCTTGATCTCCAAAGAGGAGGGGATACAAGGAGCAAAGTCTCACAATTTTTAATCTAATCTTTGCTATCCTTCCAAATGGCCTAGGAGACAAGTATATAAAGGCTAGGGACGAAACTTAGGGAAAAGGGGGATACAAAGGACTAAAATGTCCCTAAAACGCGTAGCCTCGGTGGAAGGGTCCGGGCACCCAGGAAGGAACCAGTCGGGCACCCAGACCGGTCAGGGAGCCGCGCCCAGGCGGGACCGGGCACCCGGAGGCGCAGTGGCCAGGCACCCGGCTAGGTCAGGAGCTGGCGGGCGAGGGGCCGGGCACCCGGGGCTCCAAGCCCGGGCACCCGGGGTGGCACCCAGCGGCCGGCTAGGCATGGACCGGGCACCCGGGGCCGGTTGGCCAGGCACCCGGGGCTGGCTGGGCGAAGCCCAGGTGGAGGGTCGGGCACCCGGGGCCGGCTTGGGCGCAGCCCAGGTAGATGCCGGGCACCCGGGGCTGCCACGGCCGGGTACCCGGGGTGTCCAGGGGGTTTTCCCCTTCTCCTCCTTCTTCATTCTTCTCGTTCTCTCCTTCCTTCTCTTCTTTCCCTTGCTTCATGGTCACTTGAGTCTCCGTCTTCTCCTTCTCAGTATCATCTTCTTGGTACCTAAGCATGCACAATGTTTCCGATGATGGTAGAATCCAATTCTCACATGAACCCAAACGAGACTCGAATAAGAAAGAAGTGACCTCGTTGTCGATGTTGCGTGCACGTGCTCTTGTCATTGGCCCACTTGGTTCTTGTGGTGGTGAAAGTGCGTTATATCGACTAGAGGGGGGGTGAATAGGCGATTTTTATGAATTCTTCACTGAGGAATTTGCTGGTGAGGAAATTCCTAAATGAAGAACTACTTGCAGCGGAATAAGTACTCAGAAGTAAACATAACAGAACACAAGCATAGTCATCATGATGAAATGAAGACAAGCACAGAGTACAGAAAGCGTAAACATAGGATAACACAAGAAAGAAGACGGACATACTAAAGAGATTGAACTAAGGAAATTGAGAAAGTCTTCAGTCAAAGTCTTCAAACAGATATGAACAGGCACACAACAACAGACATGAGGAAATGAAAGAGTTGAGGAAATAGAACCAGTTAGCTTGGTGAAGACAATGATTTGGTAGACCAGTTCCAACTACTGTCTCAGTTGTACATCTGGTTGGAGCGGCTAAGTATTTAAACTCAAGGACACCCAGTCCTCACCGTATTCTCCTTGAGCTAAGGTCACACAGACCTCACCCAATCACTCGTGGTAAGTCTTCAGGTGACTTCCGAACCTTCACAAACTCAGTCACTCGGCGATCCACAATTCCTCTTGGATGCTCTAGACCTTGACGCCTAACCGTCTGGAAGAAGCACAGTCTTCAAAGGAAACAAGCGTCGGATCCACGCAGGATCAATCTCTTTAGTGATGCTCAATCACTTTGGGTTTGTAGGTGTTGGGTTTTGGATTTCCCTCACTTGATGATTTTCGCTCAAAGTCCTCGGAGGATGGGATGCTCTCAAATGACAAGTGTCAGTTTCTCTCGGAGCAGCCAACCAGCTAGTGGTTGTAGGGGGCGGCTATTTATAGCCTAGGGAGCAGCCCGACATGATAAGACATAAATGCCCTTGTCTGAAATGACCGTTAGGTGGGTAGATATTTTGGAACCGCTGGCGCATAGCACAGCAACGGTCGGAATTTTGACTATCAAAATCCTCAGGGCTATCATGTTCCTCACTGTGTAGGCAATTCACACTGGCGAATTCCTAACTCCTCAATCAGAACAAATTCCTCAGAGACCAGAAGAACTTCGTCTCTGTCACTGAAGAATATGACTGAGCTATATGAGATTTCCAATGGCTTCACTCGAAGGGATTGGTAGGTGTAGGATTTTGAGTTGAGCATCACATGGACATTTTTCCTTAGTAATTCCTTGACCCCCTTTAACAGTACGGTGTTTCCTATGACTCAAGAAAGAGAAAATGAAACTACGAAAACAAGAGTCTTCACGCTTCATGTTCCTCGAATGATTGCCATGTCTTCAAGGTCAAACCAATTTCTTCACTTTCAAAGTCTTCAGAAAGTCTTCAGAAATCCAAAGTCTTCAGTTGAAGAACTTCATTTTTAGGGGTCGACTTTCTCTGTAAATATCAAACTCCTCATAGACTTATAGACCTGTGTACAC
This sequence comes from Triticum dicoccoides, assembly GCF_002162155.2. Taxonomy (NCBI): domain Eukaryota; kingdom Viridiplantae; phylum Streptophyta; class Magnoliopsida; order Poales; family Poaceae; genus Triticum; species Triticum dicoccoides. The sequence continues at coordinate 322,189,581 of NC_041391.1, read as the reverse complement.
TCACAAACGCACGAGTCCCTTAACCTATAAGTCTTCAATACACCAAAATCACTAAGGGGCACTAGATGCACTTAGAATCTCCCCCTTTTTGGTGATTGATGACAATATAGGTTAAGTTTTCAACGGGGATAAACATATGAAGTGTAAATACTGATGCTGAGGAATTTGATTGCAAGATATAAAAGAACTCCCCCTGAAGATGTGCATAGTGAGGAATTTGCTTTTGAAGTAATGCACACATGAAGAGTATAATCATGGAGATTTCCCCTATATCTTGTAATTCATACACGCATTTGATATATAATATGAAGAATGTGAAATGCATGATGAAATATGGTGGCTGATGTAATTCAGCATGTGTGCATTAACATCAATGAGGAATAAGCATGCAGAAGAACACATCAAAAGTATCAGGTCACCATAAAGTTTAAGATTACAAATCGATCCAGCAAAGTCATCAGAAGAACGAGAGTTGTAACTTAGCAAAAAACGCCCATATAAGATAGACCTGCTTGAAGACTAACTAAAATTTCTCCCCCTTTGTCATCGAATGAGCAAAAGGGTTGAAACTGAGGACTAACGCCCCTGAAGAATATCATGATGATGGAGGAGCGCCAACGTTGTCAGGGTCTTGAGTCGTTGTAGGGCCTGCTGCAGTGTCGTCCAAGTCTTCATGCTCGTCCGTGGCGCGTGATGAAGAATATGAGCTAGCCACCAAGGAAGGAACCTTGACCTTCTTGAATCTCTTCGGTGGAGGTGCAGACCAGTCAAAGTCTTCCTTGAAGCCCATTTGCTTTAGATCTTCTTCAACATATAGATGTGACAGAATAGCCCAGGTGCGATCAAGCACTTCATGGAGGTAGTAGTGGTTTTTCTTCACTTCATTATGTGTAGAAGTCATGTTCTGACGAATAGAGCCAAACTGACGCTTAACACACTTGTGGTTGCGATCCACCTACTGGTGAAGACTTATAAGCAGTTCATGGTCAGTCATCACACGAGGAGCGGTAGCTTGAGGACTTGACTTGGTAGCATTGGCAGCAGTATCATGAGTGGCAGAGTCATCATTGGTTGATAGAGGCAAAGGTGTCCCGTCTTTCAATGAGATGGTGGCTATCGTTTTGTTGGAAGTTGACTTTGACGATCCGACTACAAACGTGCGAGGACATCGCGCCTTAGCAATCGCTAAACCAACTCCGAGAGGTTATTGACCACGCCGGAGCACGATCAACCTGACAACGAGGGTCTATTTCCTGCAAGCAAACGAAGAACAAGCAAGAAACTAAGATTGCAATCTGGATATTGCGAATAACAGAGGAAAGCTTTATTAATGAAGGTGGGGTTCTGTGACGCCTTTGTCTGGTCGTTGAACACAAATGAAGTACGCGAAGTTGCACCTATGGCGAACTTTAATATAAACAAAACCCAAAGTCTAAACGGTGCCCTAAGGGCTGTATATATGGAGGAAGAGGGGGGAATTTCGTGGCCCTTGGTGGAGTGGTCCGAAATCAACACTATCTCTTGTTTCCCCACACATACGAACTCTAAAAATAGCCTATACACAACATGTTTTCTACCCTTATCTCCAACAAGTTTATATTTAGCATTCATACGCTCAATGTTTTCCTTAGTTAACTCATGCATCTTTAAAATCAATTCAGCATGTTGTTTAGCATCAAAATTAACCTTCTCCGAAGATGGAAGAGGCAACAAATCAATAGGTGCATGAGGTAGGAAACCATACACAACTTCAAAAGGGCACATCTTAGTAGTAGAATGCAATGAACGATTATAAGCAAATTCAATATGAGGCAAGCATTCCTCCCACATTTTCTTATTATTCTTCAAAACAGCCCTAAGCATAGTAGACAAAGTTCTATTGACTACTTCTGTTTGTCCATCAGTTTGTTGGTGACAAGTAGTACTAAAAAGCAGTTTAGTCCCCAACTTAGCCTATAAACATCTCCAAAAGTGGCTAAGAAATTTAGTATCACGATCTGAAACAATAGTATTTGGCACACCACGCAAGCGAATAATTTCACGAAAGAACAAATCAGCAACATTAACAGCATCATCGCTTTTATGACATGGTATAAAGTGTGCCATTTTCGAGAATCTATCCACAACAACAAATATGCTATCCCCCCCTTATTTGTTCGAGGTAAACCTAAAACAAAGTCCATAGATATATCCTCCCAAGGAACACTAGGTACAGGCAAAGGCATATATAAACCATGAGGATTGAGTCATGACTTAGCTTTTTGAAATGTAGTGCAGCGAGCAATAAAATGCTCAACATCCCGTCTCATCTTTGGCCAAAAGAAATGTGTAGCAAGGACGTCCTCCGTCTTCTTCACGCCAAAGTGTCCCATTAATCCTCCTCCATGCGCCTCCTGCAACAACAAAAGACGAACGGAGCTAGCTGGAATGCATAGCTTGTTAGCACGGAACACAAATCCATCATTAACGACGAACTTGTTCCACATTGTTCCTTCTTTACAATTCTGCAATACATCTTTAAGATCAGCATCATGCACATATTGATCTTTGATGGTCTCCAAACCAAATATTTTGAAGTCAAGTTGTGAAAGCATAGTATAGCGACGAGACAAAGCATCAGCAATAACATTTTCTTTTCCCTTCTTGTGTTTAGTGACATAAGGAAAAGTCTCAATGAATTCAACCCATTTAGCATGTCTTGGATTCAGTTTAGCTTGACTTTTAATATGTTTCGAAGATTCATGATCAGAGTGTATAACAAATTGTTTGGGCCATAAATAATGTTGCCATGTTTCTAAAGTCCGAACAAGAGCATATAATTCTTTGTCATAAGTAGAATAATTCAGACTAGGCCCGCTCAATTTTTCAGAAAAATATGCAACAGGTTTGCCATCTTGTAATCACACACCTCCTAATCCAATTCCACTAGCATCACATTCAAGCTCAAAAGTCTTATTAAAATCAGGAAGTTGGAGTAAAGGAGCATGTGTCAACTTATCTTTCAATACCGTGAAGGCTTCTTCCTGTGCGGTACCCCAAACAAAAGGCACATCTTTCTTTGTAAGCTCATTGGGAGGTGCAGCAATGGTGCTGAAATCTCTCACAAAACGCGTATAGAACCCAGCTAGGCCAAGAAAACTCCTCACTTGTGTGACCGTTTTGGGCTGCGGCCAACTCTCAATAGCTTCAATCTTGGCTTTATCAACTTCAATTCCCTATGGAGTAACAACATAGCACAGAAAAGACACTCAGTCGGTGCCAAAGGTGCACTTCCCAAGGTTACCAAACAAATGTGCATCATGTAGAGCAATAAAAACAGCACGTAAATGCTCCAAATGCTCCTCCAAAGATCTGCTATAAATCAATATGTCATGAAAGTAAACTACCACAAATCGTCCAATGAAAGCACGTAAAACTTCGTTCATTATTCTCATGAAAGTACTAGGTGCATTAGTTAACCCAAAAGGCATGACTAACCACTCATATAATCCAAACTTAGTTTTAAATGATGTTTTCCATTCATCTCCCAATTTCATACGAATTTGATGGTATCCACTATGCAAATCAACTTTGGAGAATATTGTAGAGCCACTCAATTCATCAAGCATATCATCTAGCCTAGGAATAGGATGACGATAATGAATAGTAATATTATTAATTCCTCTACAATCAACACACATATGCGATGTACCATCCTTTTTAGGCACTAGTATAATAGGAACAACACAAGGACTAAGAGTTTCGCGTATATAACCTTTGTCGAGCAGCTCCTGTACTTGACGCATAATCTCCTTCGTCTCCTCTGGATTGGTACGGTATGGTGCACGGTTGGGTAGCGATGCAACAGGAATTAAGTCAATTTGATGCTCAATCCCTCGAATAGGTGGTAATCCCGGTGGCACATCCTGTGGGAAGATGTCAGCGAACTCTTGCATAATGTTAGTGACAGCAGGGGGCAAAGAGGAAGACACGTCCTCGAATGAAAATAATGCATCTTTGCACACAAACGCGTAGCAAACAGATTTGCTAAAATCTAGCTCATCAATATCAGATTTGGTGGCAATTAAACATGCACTTTTCAATTTAATTTCAGAAGCAAGACCAGATGGTTTATTAGTAGGCTTCATTTGTTGCTCAAATTCTTTTGCCACAATCTGATTTTCACTCTTATTTTTCTCCTGTTTTGCTTTGTTAGCTCTATTAATACCATCTTTCAAAATGGAATCAGGAGTCATAGGAAGCAAAGTAATATTTGTAACCTTATGAACAAGAGTATACTGATTGTTTCTACCATGGTGTACGAAATTTTTATCAAATTGCCATGGTCTACCAAGTAACAAGGAACATGCTTGCATAGGTACCACATCACAATCAACATAATCAGCATATGTAGAGATACTAAAATGCACCCTAACAGTACGTGTTACCTTATCCTTGCCGCTGTTGTTGAACCATTGGATGTAGTAAGGATGTGGATGTGGTCTGGTGGTGAGAGATAGCTTCTCCACCATCGCCACGCTAGCCAAGTTGTTGCAGCTCCCTCCATCTATGATGACGCGAATAGAACATTCCTTCACAACTCCCTTTGTATGGAACAAATTATGCCTCTGATTTTGCTCAGCTTGTATAACCTGCACACTCAAAACATGTTGAGCAACTAAACATTCATACTTGTCAGCGTCTTCAGCAGCCATGTATTGCGTCGCATGATCAGAATCATCTCCACCGTGTTCTTCATGTGTATAAGAGCCAAAGTCTCCTCATCATAGTCACTAGCGGACTCATACCCACCATCCTCAGTAGCAATCATCACACGCTGAGATTTGCATTCTCTCGCAAAATGTCCTCTTCCCTTACAACGACGACAAATAATATCACATGTGTGCCCTGTTGACGCCATGGAAGAAGAAGAGCTCCGTGCAGGCCCGGCAGGTGTGCTCTTGGCAGATAGTGGTGGTCGTGCCTGCTTTCTTGTATCACGGTTGGAGGTGGCACCTGAAGGAGGTGATGGTGCAGTGGAAGTAGATGATCCACGTGGTGTCCATGATGAAGGTCGACCTGCAGAAAAGTTAGTTCGCGCCAATGCTTGTCGATCCTGCACTTCACGTTCAGCTTTACAAGCAAGATGGAATAAACAAGTGATATTATTATAATCCTTATACTCTAGAATGGTCTGAATCTCTCTATTTAATCCACCCATAAAACGTGCAAGCATAGCTTCATTCTCCTCAACAATACCACATCTAATCAAGCTAGTTTGTAATTCCTGATAATATTCTTTTACAAATTTTTTTCCTTGTCTTAAGCGCTGCAATTTTTGAAGTAATTCACGTTGATAATATGGTGGAACCCAACGAGTACCATAGCAGTTTTCAAAGCAGCCCAAGTAGCTGGAACAAGATATAATCTACAATGTTCAGACCAACAAACACATGCAAAGCTAGTGAAAGCACAAACAGCAGCAGGAACACGTCTCTCCTCAGGATATTGTAAACATGTAAATCGTTGTTCTATTTCTATCTCCCAAGTAAGATATATATCAGGAACATATCTACCCTCAAATGGTGGAATATTCAATTTAAGTTTAGGGAGATGGTCATGATCTCGTACCTGAGGGGGAGCCCTAACATTGCCATTATTTGCATGTGGACGACCTGGTGGTTGTGGTGCTGGTGGTTGCACGTAGTTCTGATTTTGATCAACCTCATCCTCGTAATCTCCCGCATAATCCTCCTCCTCCACATCAGCAGCAGGAGCAATAGAAGTATCAACAGCAGCACCAACAGTTTGGCCAGGCTGAAGAGGGACACGGCTTGCTGGGTGGAGGGTTGTTTCCCGATGTGGAGGTAGTCGTCGTTGTTGTTGTTGCAGAGGTGTGGCAGGTGCAGCCGGTGGTGGAAGACGCGCAAGCAGTTCATTAAATCTGTTATCGAGCTTTGTTTCGAACGTCTTCTCAAGGCCAGTGATCTTCTCCATGGCCTCTTCAAAATTGTTCAGCACATCTTGCACCTGTTCAGTCATCATTTGCTGAAACTTATCATGAAGCTCTTTGTTCGTTAAGTTCTCCCAGTCAATCTCATCGGCTTGTGATCCTGGCATGGTTAGCAGCAAGAGAAACACACAAGAATATGATCCTATAGACAACTAACAAGTGGTGGCGGTGGTGGGTGTCACAAATCCATCAAGAAAATCTCAAATTCTTACCAGTTCTTACCCAGCAGCAGGCGGTGATCGGCAACCGATGTAGTAAAAACTCTCAAAGCTTGGATAAAGCAATTACCAGGGAGAGTCAAACGCACGATGTAGATGTATGTGGAGCTGGGAAGGCTTATAATATGGTAACAAAAAGGGTCAGCAATAATCAATTCAGAGATTGAAAGTAGAATAAACGCTCAATGACGGTACTATGTTGGCACTAGGCTAGACCGTACTAGAGACGCGAGCCTAGAACACTAAAAAATCACGGCGCTGCACGTAAACAAGGGAGGAGCACACTCTGAATTTCTTTCCTTTTTTTTCACTTTTTCCCTCTTTTTTTTGCTCCGCAACAATTTTTTTCGAAAAAGTCTACAAATGTCCTAAAAACTGCCTAGCCAGAATTTTTCAGACTTAGTTTTTTTTTGAAACTGGAACTATTTTTCTTCTGCGGATGGTTCGGAAGTTGGGGAGTCCTACTCTGTCACGACTCGGAGTATTGCGTGATCTGGAAATCGAGAACAAAGCAACAATTACTGGACTCGGACTAGGACTGGTGGCGGAGATGAATCTGGTGGAAACTCGGACTGGTGGCGGATATTTGCAGGGCAATGGAACACGGACTGGTGGCAAATCTTTGATGGAGGTGGACTCGGATTAGCATAATGGCGGGGATATGTGGTATATGGTAACGGCGATGATGATGGTGGTATATGGCAGCGGTGATGGTGGTATATGGCAGTGGTGATGATGACGATGCGGCGGCGGCGTGACAACTTGTGAACAGAACTCGAAACTCTAAAGTACTAGACGCTAGGACCAACAACTTGACACGATGATGCAACCGCAAATTCAACAAAGCAAAATACTGAAAAGACTATGCAAAATCTCACCGAGCAACCTGGAAATCTGATACCACTTAATAGAGGCAAAGGTGTCCCATCTTTCAATGAGATGGTGGCTATCGTTTTGTTGGAAGTCGACTTTGATGATCCGACTATGAACGTGCGAGGATGTCGCACCTTAGCAATCGCTAAACCAACTCCGAGAGGTTATTGACCACGCCGGAGCACGATCAACCTGACCACGAGGGTCTATTTCCTGCAAGCAAATGAAGAACAAGCAAGAAACTAAGATTGCAATCTGGATATTGCGAATAACAGAGGAAAGCTTTATTAATGAAGGTGGGGTTCTATGACGCCTTTGTCTAGTCGTTGAACACAAACGAAGTACGCGAAGTTGGAGCTATGGCGAACTTTAATCTAAACAAAACCGAAAGTCTAAACGGTGCCCTAAGGGCTGTATGTATGGAGGAAGAGGGGGGAATTGTGTGGCCCTTGGTGGAGGGGTCCGAAATCAACCATATCTCTTGTTTCCCCACACATATGGACTCTAAAAATAGCCTATACTTATGTATTTCGAAATTACATGGGCCTCGCCCAATAATAAGGTGACACAGCACCTAGAATAGCCTCGGGACGAGATTTATGAAGTGGCATCTTGTATATTTCGTCCAAGGCTTCATGCACCCATTATGGTGGCTTCAAAGTCCTAAAATCATCACTTGTAACTCCGTTCTTGTTCCCCTTGCGCATGCCATCATCTCCATGCTTATTCTTGCTCCAATGTTCATCCTTCTCCAAGCTAGGCCCTTCATTTGTAACCAAAATAAATGTATCCAATTTAGGAAGCATCATATTCTCATGAACATTAGAATCATTACCAAGAAACGAAAGTACCTGATAATTTAATTGGCGTGCGCGAGCTCTAGTAATTAGTCAAGTATGTATAGCAGTAGGGGCTGTGGGTGTAACAATGGTATTGAAGTCCTCATCATTGGTGGAGTAAGAGGCAGCTTTGCGGAACTGACCATCCAATGGATGAATGCCTTCATCGATAACAGTTGGTGACTTGCCCTTCTAATCAGATGAGGAAATCGTCCGCTTGAGGACTTCCATAGGGGGAAAGTAGCTGAGGTAATTTTAAAAATCAGCCTTGTAGTTGAGTGAAGACCTTGTTCTAACGAATCTCATGATCCACGGCGCGTAAGGCTTCAGCTCAAATGGTGAAAGTGCAACACTCGCCAGAGTCCTCATGAAGAAATCATGATAATTTATAGGGATGCCATGCATGATATTGAAAGCATATTATTCATCATTCCGATAATTTCTTCATCGGATGAGTCATGGCCTTTGATGGGACTCATGGTCTTCGTCAGAATGCGGTGGATGGTTCTTTGCACATAGAGCAATTCCTTCACGAGGAATTTGGTCCTTGGAGCTTGACCCGGCTTCAGCGGCTTCATGAGCACTTGCATATAGTGATCAGTGAGTTCAGGCTCATCATACAGACACCGAGCACCGTCAGGTGGAGGACTGATTGGCAAGGCACAGAGCAATTCAGAGGCTGGTGCCTTGTAATGAGTGTTTTCAGTCATCCAGTCCAACACCCACGAGTTGACGTCAGTGATGAGGACATGACTACCTTGGATATGACCAAAAATATTGCATATATGCATATTTGTCAGGTGATTTCTAGTGCAAACTATTCAATAATCTATTTATGTTATCCAGAACAAAAATACTTCACACACTTCTGTGTTTAGTCTAATTGCAGGTGTATGGGACATTTGTACAATCCACATATGAAGATAAGGAAGAAAGATATGTTTATTTGCTGTCCAAAAAGTTCTCTCACGTCACTTTTGGCCCAAGAGAAGATAGAGTCCAAGTCTCTCACGTTCTGGATTCAGATTCGGACTGCACAGACATACCTGACTCAAAACGCACACAAGTTTTTCATACGGACTCCGAATTGGGTGATTCTTTTTTTGTTGCAAACTAGATTTCGTGCACTTTCCAACCCAATTGGAATCACCTTAAAATTCGTCCGGAGCGTTGAGTTGTGGACGAAACAATCTGATGCTGCAGCAGAATCCGAGTCAAACTACAAGTCCAAAGGTGTTACATCACCTCCACTTGGGCCCATTGGCCTTGTACGACCTAGATTTAGTTTTAGGCTGCCTTGGGACGTCCTCCCACCTCCTTGGCCACCACCCCTTGCTCCTATATAAGTAGATCCATCTAGTAGCTTTTCCTTGGGATTTGTTTAGTTAAAAGTTAGCCATTGCAACTTCGTGTACTTCGTTTGTGTCCAACGACCAGACCGAGACCGCTTCCGGATCCCCACCATTATCAATACCTCATATATATTTGCGATATTCAGATTGCTTTATCATATTCTTGCTCGTTCTTCGATTGCTTGCAGGAATAGACCTTCGTGGTCAGGCTGACCGTGCTTCCGGCATCGTCAGTTACCTCAGGAGATTGGTTTAGCGATTGCTAAGGCGCAACGTCGTGCACGTTTGTAGTCGGATCGTCAAAGTCGTCTCCACCAAATCGATAGTTATCATCTCATCGAAAGATCGGGACACCCTCGCCTCTATCAAGTGGTATTAGTTTTCAGGTTGCTCGGTGAGAATTTCCAGTTTTTCCTAGATTAGATTTATTTTCTTACCTATTGTCCAAGAAAAATCCACAAAAAAGAGTTAGATCTATTCATCCTTTGTCCAAGCCAGTCTGAGCCTTTGCAATTTTCTTTTCATTGCTTGCATAGTTGAATTATCGGTTGCATCGTCGTGTCGAGTTGCTGGTCTTAGTGTCTAGGTCATTTAGAGTTTCGAGTTCTGTTCACATTAGTCACGTCGCCGCTGCATTGTTATCCCTTCCGCTGTCCACCACCCATACATCAATTTCCTCCACGTGCTACCCACCGTTCATTGTCATAATCATAGTTGAGATCGTTCCCATCTTCGCTTGATCCAATCTACATCTTATCTAGTTTGTTTTGGAAAGAGGGAGAGAGAAACAAAAGATAGAGAAAAAAACGAGAGAAAAAAAAAGTAAAAAAAAAGTCAGAGAAAAAAGAAAGAAAGGAAAAGAAAAAAAGTGTGAGAAAAAAAAGAGAGGAGAAAAAAAAACAAAATTCGGATCTATCTAGACTCAATCTCGTAGTTGAATTCGAATTGGAATCTGTTTTGTGCACTGTTCAGTAAAACAGGCATAACTTCCTCATATGAAGTCTGTTTTAGCTCCGCGAGTACTCAAATGAAAGCTAGCGATGAGACGCATCTAAATAGTTGCAGAAGCTAGTTCAGTATTTGGCACCTCAACATCAACTTCTAAATAGGTCTACTGCTATTGTGATCTTCACTTATATCTTGCTGTCCAGGGCTACTTCATATCCTTTGTTGATGCTAGTTGTGCTACGACGTGACCTCATTAGTGTTCTAGGCTCGCGTCTCTAGTTTGGTCTAGCCTAGGACCAGCACAGTACCGTCGTTGAGCATTTATTCAACATTGCATCTTTGAATTGATTATTGCTAATCTTTTGCTACCATATATAGCCAACCCAGCTCCACATATTTCTACACCGTGTATACGTACGCTCCCCTGGCAATCGCTTTACTCAATATTCGGAGTTACTTGACACCGCTGGTTGCCGATCACTGCCTGCTGCATGGTAAGAACATGTAAGACATTGATATTTGCTTTACTGTGAGCGTTTTACCACCACATCCTAGTAGTTATAGGAACATTATTTTTGGGTTTTGTTTCTTGTTCTACTAATCATGACAGGATCCAGAGTCAATTCATGGGCTTTGTCGATCGCGGGAGACGTGCCACCACCTTTGCAAATACCACAACCGTCACGAGAGGTGCACAAACATCCAAATGCACATGATCAGGTTAATGTATCTATACCACCATTTAATGGCCGTTTTAAACCTGCTTTATATATTGAATGGGAGTTTGACATAAAAAATATATTTGCTTCCCATAATTTCAATGAACATAAAAAGGTTAAGGTTGCGGTTGGTTCTTTCACTGGTTATGCTTTGGTTTGGTGGAGTGAATATTGTCGGTTACACCCTGATTATATACCTACTACTTGGGATGATTTGAAACTTGCCATGCGACATACTTTCGTCCTTGCTTATTATACTCGTGACATGATTAAGAAGTTGCAACACTTAAAACAAGGTAGTGAAACTGTAATAAAATATTATGATGATTTACAAACTACCTTGTTGCATTCCTCTTTAGAAGAAAGTGAAGATGATTTTATGGATAGATTTTGGGGAGGATTAAACCGTGATATTCAAGAGATACTAATTCATGAAGAGTGTTATCCTATGGACCATTTGTTTCATCTTGCTTGCAAAGCTGAACAGGAAATAAAACGACGTGTTGGCCACGAGGAGAACAAGCGCACGGTGCACATTCCAAGAGTTGATATGATTGTTCCTTCAACTACTAGGCATACTATGACAACCACATCCGTTGTTGTCAGGACTACATCACCTCCACCATGTGACACATCGCCCCCGAGAGTGGCTACATCATCTGAGTTGATCATAAGAGGTAATGACAAAGGTACTGATCTTCCATCTCTACATGAGAATGATGAATGCCTTGTCAATTTGAATGCACCATCTGATGAGCTACCCACTACTTTGATCACACCACCTATTTTAGAGGACTATGTTGATAATTTGAGTTTGCCATGTGATCAAACAACTAAAATACCAACAATTTTGAGTGCACCCATTGAATTAACTATTGATGCAAAAGAACCAATGTTTAATCATTTTGATATGACCTCTAATCTTGGTGATGATTCTGTGTTGAATGACTTATTGCATGTTTGCTTATTTAAGCATGTTGTAGCATGTAAATTTGATGCAAGTAAGGTTTATTCACCAATGTTGGGATGGTTTAATGATGAACATTGTCAATCTTTTGAAATGAATAAGAGCTTCACTTATATGTGCAAACTGAGTTGCAATATTTTCATGCCTTCTACTTCTTGTGCTAATTTTTTGGCTTTAGATTTTATGAACTATGCAAGTTACTCATCTATTCATGTGTCATATATGCAAAAATCAAGGGAAGTAAAAATGGATGACATATACATATACAACATGTATACCTTGTCTCTTTTGTTAGCCACATTTCAGATTAAGCAACGCCGAGGACGGCTTTATTTTCAAGAAGGGGAGGATGATGAGGACATGACTACCTTGGATATGACCAAAAATATTGCATATATGCATATTTGTCAGGTGATTTCTAGTGCAAACTATTCAATAATCTATTTATGTTATCCAGAACAAAAATACTTCACACACTTCTGTGTTTTGTCTAATTGCAGGTGTACGGGACATTTGTACAATCCACATATGAAGATAAGGAAGAAAGAGATGTTTATTTGCTGTCCAAAAAGTTCTCTCACGTCACTTTTGGCCCAAGAGAAGATAGAGTCCAAGTCTCTCACGTTCTGGATTCAGATTCGGACTGCACAGACATACCTGACTCAAAACGCACACAAGTTTTTCATACGGACTCCGAATTGGGTGATTCTTTTTTTGTTGCAAACTAGATTTCGTGCACTTTCCAACCCAATTGGAATCACCTTAAAATTCGTCCGGAGCGTTGAGTTGTGGACGAAACAATCTGATGCTGCAGCAGAATCCGAGTCAAACTACAAGTCCAAAGGTGTTACATCACCTCCACTTGGGCCCATTGGCCTTGTACGACCTAGATTTAGTTTTAGGCTGCCTTGGGACGTCCTCCCACCTCCTTGGCCGCCACCCCTTGCTCCTATATAAGTAGATCCATCTAGTAGCTTTTCCTTGGGATTTGTTTAGTTAAAAGTTGGCCATTGCAACTTCGTGTACTTCGTTTGTGTCCAACGACCAGACCAAGACCGCTTCCGGATCCCCACCATTATCAATACCTCATATATATTTGCGATATTCAGATTGCTTTATCATATTCTTGCTCGTTCTTCGATTGCTTGCAGGAATAGACCTTCGTGGTCAGGCTGACCGTGCTTCCGGCATCGTCAGTTACCTCAGGAGATTGGTTTAGCGATTGCTAAGGCGCAACGTCGTGCACGTTTGTAGTCGGATCGTCAAAGTCGTCTCCACCAAATCGATAGTTATCATCTCATCGAAAGATCGCGACACCCTCGCCTCTATCAGTCAGTGGCATCACCTGTGATATGCAGCATTGCGTAGAACTGAAGAATAAGCTCTTCATTCCAATCAACTATGTCAGAGCAGAAATTGAGCAAGCCAGCGTCATGAATCATGCTGAGGACTTGAGAGAAGCAAGTCATGGATTCCATGTCCACATGAGGAATATGCTCATGATCGAAGACTTTGTCCTTGTTGAAGACCACTGAGGAATAGAAGTTGGCCTGACTGGCAGTCCAAAAACGCTTCCTTCTAAGACGAGCATTGTCATAGGGGTTGAATTCCGTAAAGAATACATGCTCGCCAAAGAAATCATCAGCCTTGAATTTTTGCTTCTTGGAGAAAGGATCCTTTGGCTTGGGCTGAGGAGTGTCCGTCAATTGCAGCACCACTTCAGGAATCACAATCTCAGGTTCCTCAGGCTGAGGGATTTCAGGCTCTTCTGCAGCTTCAGCCTGGGTCGTCAATTCTTCATTGATAATTTCTTCAGCACTAGTGGCTGGAATTTCTTCATGAACACTTGGGGTTGCATGAGGTTCTTCAGATCCCATTTGCACTTCAGTGGCAGCAGGGGACTGAGGAATAGCTTGGAGTGGAGTGAACATTGGAGAGTTGGGATGTTGATTGTCCCAAAATTCATCATTGAGCACAGGAGTGGTACAGCCAATGTCCACATCCTCATCTTCTACTTCTTCAACACCTGCCTCTTCAGCAGTGAACTGAGGCATAGGTGAGGAAATGACTGGGGTTGAGGGGATTTTATCCACTTCAATTTCTTCGTCCAACTGCTCTGTCGAAGCAGCAGAAGGAGTTTCTTCATCAGATTCATCAGGAATCACATAATCTTCACCAAAAGGAACAAGGTCCTTTGATGGCATTGATGAGACTGGAACAACATCAATTGGATTGTCAATTGAACTGATCAGAGTCTTCATCTTCTTCGGAGCTGAAGAATTTGAAGAAGTTGATCCCTTCCTTTTCTTCACAGCTGCAGGTTCAGCAGCCATGGTCTTCTTCGCATCTGATGCAGATGGAAGGATCGAAGTTGGTGTAGGCGCAGGAGGTGGAGATGACTTTGGTTCACTTTCGTCAGGCACAACTGATGCAGTTGTCCTGACTTGTTCACTTTCTTCAGGCGCATCACTAGTGGATGCCCTGGCAATATCTTCAGCGGCTGGAATGAAGTCATCAGCCCTGGCACTCTCATTTTCTTCAGCAGCCTGATTGTCATCAGCGGTACTGGCATGATCTTCGGTAGGCTGAACAGATGCTTCAGCCTGAGTAACTTCAACGTGCATAGGTGGAGCAGCACTTGAAGTGAATTTCTTCGTCAGATTGACGAAACGCACCTTGGCGCCCTTCCAAATCAGCATGTTGGCGATCAAATTCATCACTCAGCTGTTTGATTTCAACTTGCAAGGCAAGGAGTTGGTCAGGAGTGAGAGTGAGGACATTGTCCTTGAGGTAGCGATGTTTCTTGTACCGCGCTTTATTCAAACTTCTGCCTTGTTCAAATTTTGATTTTTCTTCCTCAATGAAGGCAGTAAGAACATGACTTTGACCAGGAGTGAGGTTCATCTCCGTCAAAGGCGTGTTAGGATCCTTGTGCCACAGGTCAACGTAGTCGAGGATCAACTTTGGATCCAACATCAGCGGCACATTGCTGCCTTTGGCTCTAGCGGCCCTGGCTTGCATGTCTCTGATGATTTCAGCAAGTTCTTCATCATCAGCTTCATCATCATCAGAGGGCACGTGGAAGGCGGCCTGCTTCTTGTGAGGACTTGGACGAGTGCCTCGTCCGGCAGTGGCCTTTTTCTTCAGCAGTGAGGGTCCAGCTGAGGAGCTTGCAGATGCTCCTAGGCAATTGTGAAGCCTTGAGTCCTTTGGCACGTGCCGATATGCACAGGTGTCGAGGATTTCGTCGGAGCAGCTGAAGACTTTGACGGAGGAGCTAAGGACTTTGAAGGAGCAGTCTGAGGAATTTGCCGTGAGGGCCTTGAGGAATCTGGCCTTGATGGCATAGCAGAAGAGCTTGGCCGTGAGGGCATTGAAGGTGAAGCACTGGACTTGTGCGTAGGCTTCTTAGGCATTGCCTTCTTTGGCTGACTAGCAGAGGCCTCAGCAGAGGCAGCAACAACAGAGTCTGCGTTGAATTTCTTCACTGCTTCCTTTGCTTGCTTAGCCAGTTTGGCTTGGCGCTTTGCCCATTCATCAGGATAATCCTCACCGCGCTTGAGGCTGGTGGGATCTGCCAACTGGCCTGGTGCCAATGGAGGTCTTGGGCATGGAGGGTTGAGTGCGAATTTCTTCATATACCTGGGAGTGACATATCTGTACTCCCTCCATTCTCGTGCCCATCTCCTCTCTATCCTTTGTATGCGCACCTTGCGCTGATTCTTGTCTTCTTTGCCTAATTTGGCTTCATCAGGAGTGCAGTAGTCCTTGTATATGTCCTCAGGGATTTCAAACACAGTATTGACCTCAGGCCTCTTTCCTCCCTTATGTGGCCTTTTGTCACCCATTTTCTTCAGCTGAGGAATATGAACAACTGAAGTTTCTGAAGAGGTGTGCAACTTTTCTTCGAGGAACGCTGCAAATGAGTTAAGTTGATGAGAACCTAGTGATTTAGCAGCGGACATTTGTACCTGTGAACAGAGTATAGTTGCGAGGAATTTGGAGAGGTCATATGCGTTCTCAAAAGGTTTTTCAAAAAGAAAAGGTTTTGAGGAATTTGACGAGATGAGTCTTGAGGAATTTCACTAAGCGTTCTTTGTCTTAGGTTTCGGAGTTGTATAGATTGAAAATCCACACAATTGAGGAATCTTGAGGAAAATCATTGCTTAGAGAAACGAATCAAGAGCAGCTGACATGTGAGGTGTTCATGTGTGTGAAGATTTGAAGAATAAACACCTTTGAAGATTTTCAGCAAAACTTGAGAATCAAAGTGAGCATTAAAAGTAACTTTTAGTTACCCGAAGTGAAGAACACGACAAACTGGGAAGTGTCGATGTGAAGTTCGTCAGTTCAGGTCTTCCACGACCTAACTTGGCAGAGGAAGACGTTTACGGCGGCGGTGGAGTGAAGAAATCCGCAACCGGCGCGAGTACGACGGCGACGAGGTCGAGGCAGTGAAGCTCCTTCTCACTGGCGACGATGAAGTAGCACTGGCGCTAGGGTTTTGGGAAGCTCGAGCGAGAGAGAGAGCGAGCAAGGTGAGAGTGAAGTGAGGAAGAGACAGGGGTATTTATAGAGAGAGTGAAAAACTGTTCAACGGAGGAAATCGGACGAACATGCCCCTGGCCCCTTCTCATTCGCTTGACATGTGTCACCCACGTACTGAGAGGTGGCGATTGTGTAGGATCGTGGGTGAATAGATAAGTATTGTCTTGAGAAGCGGAACGGTTTGAGCGGCAAAGCCGAAAATTCAGATAAGATAAGTTAAAAGTTCCGTTCGCAATTTCTTCAGCTGTCAAGGACAAAGTGAAGAATTTGAACGAGTTTCAAATAGAACGCATATGAGGAATTTGTGAATAGACTGGGTTGAGTTTAGCATAGAGTGGGAAGGGTCCGATCACATTCACTTAGCAGAAGAAATCAACTTGAAGAAATAGCAATAAGTGAATGCTGTAGAGGACATAAAACACCGGAAGGTGTGAAGACAATGCAAAGTTGAAGAATTTGAAAAACTGAGGAATTTCAAAAACGAAGAAAAACTCATAATGAAGATTTTCAACTTTGGTTGGTGGCGTAACCCACCGTATAAGAAAGCTGATTTCAGACACCGCATACAATTGTCGTAGGGATCTGAGAATCAATTTCTTCATTAATTTCTTCACACTTAGAGGGTTAGTCTTCATTGATTGAAGAAAAACGTTACTTCATGTGTTGCGCATCTAAGTCATCAAGTCAGCATAAGTGTTAGGATGTGTGTCCATTTCAGAGAACATTTGAAGATTCTAGGATATTTAGCTCACACCGCAACTTGCTAAATCTCTTATCATCCAAGGGCTTAGTGAAGATATCGGCCAGCCGATCTTCAGTGCTGACGTGGTCGATGGAGATGTCGCCCTTGAACACATGATCACGAAGAAAATGACGACGAATCTGGATGTGCTTGGTCTTCGAGTGCTGAATTGGGTTATGAGAAATCTTGATGGCACTCTCATTGTCACAGTAGAGAGGTTTCACAGTAGAGAGGCACATTCTTCATGTTGACGCCATAGTCCTTGAGTATTTGCTTCATCCATAGTAGTTGAGCACAACACGATCCAGCAGCATTGTACTCAGCTTCTACAGTGGAGAGTGATACATAGTTCTGTTTCTTCAAGGACCAACAGACCAAAGATCGTCTGAGGAAATGACATGTGCCGGATGTTGACTTGCGGTCCACGCGATCGCCAGCATAGTCAGAGTTTGAATATCCAATGAGATAAAAAGTAGAGCCCTTGGGATACCATAATCCAAGTGTTGGTGTGTGAGCTAAGTATCGAAGAATATGCTTCATAGCCTTATGGTGTGATTCCTTCGGTGTAGCTTGAAATCGGGCACACATGCAAACACTAAGCATAATATCCGGCCTAGATGCACATAGGTACAATAAAGAACCAATCATGGAGCGGTATACCTTTTGATATAAGTCTTTACCATTTTCATCAGTGCATAGATGGCCATTTGTGGGCATTGGAATTTTGACCGCTTTGCAATCTTGGATGCTGAATTTCCTCAATACGTCCTTGAGGTATTTCTCCTGAGATATGAATATTCCATTGCGCTGTTGACGAATTGAAGACCTAAAAAGAATTTCAATTCTCCCATCATAGACATTTGATATTCTTCACTCATCATATAGGCAAATTCATCACTATATCATTGGTCAGTACAGCCGAAAATGATATCATCAACATATATTTGGCACACAAACAATTCACCATCATAAGACTTAGTGAAAAGAGTTGGGTCGAGTGAACCGGGTTTGAAGCCTTTCTTCGTGAGGAATTCCTTCAAAGTGTCATACCACGCCCGAGGGGCTTGCTTGAGGCCATATAGGGCTTTGTTGAGTTTGAAGACTTTGTCGGGATTCTTTGGATCTTCAAAACCCAGGAGTTGAGCAACATATACTTCTTCCTCAAGCTTGCCATTGAGGAATGCACTTTTCACATCCATTTGTTGTAAGATAATATCATGATGGTTAGCATAAGCAAGTAATATGTGGTGCAAAAATTTTATCGAAGTCAATTCCTTCAACCTGTGTGTAGCCTTGAGCTACAAGCCGTGCCTTATTCCTCACCACAAGGCCATTTTCATCTTGCTTGTTGCGGTAGATCCACTTTGTGCCAATAATGTTGTGCTTGCGAGGATCTGGACGTTTGACCAGTTCCCAAATGTTGTTGAGCTTGAACTGATGTAATTCTTCTTGCATAGCTTGAATCCACTCAGGCTCCAGAAATGCTTCATCTATCTTAGTGGGCTCTATGATAGAGACAAACGCAAAGTTCCCACAAAAGTTAGATAAATGTGAAGCTTTGATCTTGTGAGAGGACCTGGTGCTTCAATGTCATCGATAATCTTCTCAATTTGCACTTTGTTTGCAATATGAGGATGACGGGTTGTCTTCGAGGAATTTGATCTGCATTTTTTCCAGGTGCATTTTCCTCAGCACCATTTTCTTCAGGTGCGCCAGCTCGACGTTCATCATGTTCTGGAATGGATTCTTCAGCAGATTCTTCAGTAGGAATGACATCCTCAGTGGCTTTGAACTTGATAGAATCCTCAGGTGCTGGTTCATCTATCACAGAAGGTAGGTGATCTCTTTGCGAGCCATTAGTATCATCGAACCGCACATCCACAGTTTCAACAACCTTGTGAAGAACGTTGTTGAAGACATTGTAGGTGTGCGAGTCCTTTCTGTAACCTAGCATGAAACCCTCATGTGCTTTCAGTGCAAATTTAGAATTGTGATGAGGATCTCTAATCCAACATTTAGCACCGAAGACTTTGAAGTAACTTACCTTGGGTTTCTTGTCAGTTAGGAGTTCATAGGCAGTCTTCTTGAAGAATTTGTGAAGATATACTCTGTTGATGATGTGGCACGCACTATCAATTGCCTCACTCTAGAAACGACGAGGCATCTTGTATTCATCAAGCATAGTGCGAGCCATCTCAGCAAGAGTTCTGTTCTTGCGCTCCACGACGCCATTCTGTTGAGGAGTATAAGGAGCAGATAACTCATGAGTAATACCAAGTTCATCAAGATAGTCATCAAGACCGGAATTCTTGAACTCAGTTCCATTGTCACTCCTGGTGTGCTTGATCTTCACACCAAAGTTGGTTGAAGCCCTCGAGGAAAATCGTTTGAAGACTTCCTGCACCTCATGTTTGTAAGTGACTATGTATACCCATGTGTAACGAGAATAATCATCAACAATAACAAAGCCATATAGAGATGCATCATTTGTAACAGCAGAATAATGATTAGGACCGAAGAGATCCATGTGAAGCAATTCAAATGGTCGAGTGGTAGTCATGATAGTCTTTGCTGGATGCTTGGCCTTTGTCATCTTCCCAGCTTCACAGGCTCCGCATAAGTGATCCTTGAGGAATTTGACATTCTCAATGCCAATGACATGCTTCTTCTTCGCGAGCGTGTGCAGATTCCTCATGCCAGCATGACCAAGTCGTCGATGCCATAGCCAGCCTTCTGAAGCTTTTGCAAGTAAGCACACGACAGGTTGTGGTCCTGTAGAGAAATCAACAATGTACAAGTCTCCTCTCCTAAAGCCTTCGAAGACTTTGGAATTGTCAGCTTCCATGATCACAACACAACGATACTTGCCAAAGACAACAACCATATCAAGATCACAAAGCATTGAGACAGACATGAGGTTGTATCCTAAGGACTCGACAAGCATGACTTTGTCCATGTGTATGTCCTTAGAGATCGCAACCTTACCTAGACCCAATACCTGACTTTTGCCTTTGTCAGCGAAGATGATATGCTTTAGATGTGACGGTGATAAAGGAGCATTCATCAATAGATTCTTGTCACCAGTCATGTGATTTGTACATCCACTATCGAGGACCCACTCATTGGCTTTGGGTTGATCATCCTGCAGATGAATTAGTGCAGCTTACAAACTCATATACTTCATCAATGAAGAATATGACATCAATATCATCAAATCAATTTCATCAAGCAATTAGAACAGATAAATTTGTAGAAGGACGTGTGAAATGAAAGCTCATTTCATCATGATTAGCCTGCGTCCTATCAGGCACAGTTCAGGTCTCTAGGAAATTCTTCAGTCATTTTGAGCACGACTGGAGACCTGACCCTGCATAAGAGATTAGTTTTTTTTTCTTCACCACCCACATCTAAAGGGGTGGCAAAGAATTCATCACTCTGCGAGCACCATATGAGAAAGGTGGCATAGACGCCAGTCCACTTTGTTTCACATAAGAGGGGTTAGGGTAAGCATATGAATAAGTAGAGAAACTCTTCGAGGACTTATGAACATAATGAGGACATTCACAGGTGGTGTCATGAGGACATTCACCCGAAGACTTTCAAGGCAACTTTTGGGAACCCAGATTTTCTTCATAGGGGAACTGTTCCTGCAGTTAGTCCCAACATATCTAGCAAATACTTCACCATTTTGATTTTTGAACAATTTATAGTTAGAGTCAAATGACTCATCAGAGGAATGAGGAGATTCACATGTAAAACCAGATAAGTTGGATGGATCAACTAGAGGTCCCTTTGCAGCAACCCACGAGGTTTTGGGGTACTGCTCAGGCTTCCAATATGTTCCATCAGCATTAAGTTTCCTCTCAAAGGCAATACCCTCTTTCCTAGGGTTTCTGTTTAGGATCTGCTTTTTGAGCACATCACAAAGAGTCTGATGCCCTTTGAGGCTTTTGTACATGTCTGTCATGTACAATTCCTTCAGCCCTGCATCATCAGTGATACTTGCATTGTCCTTAGGTGAGGAATTAGTGATAGCAGAGACATATGAAGAATTTGTAGCATTAGAAGCATTTGAACATTGAGGTGAAGAATTAGCAGTTTCACGTTCAATGCACTTCAGACATGGAGGAACAAATTCTTCCTGGGTAGCGCTAATTTGTTGAGCAAGTAGTGAATCGCGCTCCTTCTGAAGATCTTCATAATCCACTCTTAGCTTTTCAAGATCTTGCTTTCTTTGAAGAAATTCATAAGAAAGCTTCTCGTGATCAGATAAGAGAGTGTTATGATGACCTTGAAGATTGTCAAACCTGGACTGAAGTCTCTGAAGATTTTCAGTCAAGGTTTTAGTGCGATCCATTTCTTCACCCAACATATCATCACTTTTGTCTAGCATGTTTTGGACCTTTTCAAAGGCCTTTTGTTGTTTCACAGCAATTTTAGCAAGTTTAGAGTAGCTGGGCTTGAGATTTTCATCAGATTCATCCTCACTAGAGTCAGAGGAGGCATATTTAGTTACCTTGGCACCCTTTGCCATGAAGCAATAGGTGGGAGCGTAGTCATCATTGCCTTCATCAGCCTTGTTGGTGAAGTCGTTTTCTTGAGAGTTGAAGATAGACTTGCTGACGAATGCAGTAGCAAGAGCTAGGCTTGCCACACCAGACTCGGACTCCTCAGATGCCTCCTCGTCCTCATGTTCCTCAGATTCAGCCTCAGAGTGCATTTCCTTGCCAATGAATGCCCGAGCCTTCTTGGAGCTGCTCTTCTTGTGAGATGAAGACCTCGAGGATTTTGATGATGAAGACATTGGAGATTTCTTCTTCTTCTTTGCGTCATCAGAACTGTAATCCTTGTATTTCTTCTTCTTTGATTCCTTATCCCACTGAGGACAATCTTGGATGTAGTGACCAGGTTTCTTGCATTTGTGAATCAGCCTCTTCTTGTAGTCACTGGATGAGGAATGATTGCTCCTCGAGGGTTTTCCAAAGCGACCACGTCTTGAGAACTTCTGAAATTTCTTCACGAGCAGTGCAAGTTCCTGGCTCAGTTCTTCAGGGTCACCAAGACTGCTAGCAGAGTCTTCATGTTCAGACTCAGAGACTGCCTTGGCCTTCAAAGCACGTGATCTGCCATAGCTCGAACTATAGAGATCTCTTCTCAGCAAGCTGGAACTCATGAGTATTTAGCCTCTCGAGGATATCAGCAGGATCAAGTGACTTGTAGCCAACACGCTCTTGAATCATCAGTGCCAGAGTATCAAATGAAGAGTCTAGCGATCTCAGCAATTTCTTCACCACCTCATGGTCGGTGAAATCAGTGGCGCCAAGCGCTTGAAGCTCATTTGAGATGTCAGTGAGGCGATCGAAGGTTTGCTGAACATTTTCATTGTCGAGTCTTTTGAAACGGTTGAAGAGATTGCGAAGAACGTTAACACAAGAGTCACGTTGAGTTGAGACTCCTTCATTCACTTTGGACAGCCTATCCCAGATAAGCTTAGCAGTTTCCAAAGCACTCACTCTTCCATACTGTCCTTTGCTCAGATGACCACATATGATATTCTTCGCTTGAGAATCGAGTTGCTTGAATCTCTTCACATCAGTAGCGTTCATAGAAGGTGTGGCTGAGGGAACACCATTTTTCACAACACACCAGAGATCGTTGTTGATAGAGGCAAAGGTGTCCCGTCTTTCGATGAGATGATGGATTTCGCTTTGGTGGAAGTCGACTTTGATGATCCGACTACGAACGTGCGAGGACGTCGCGCCTTAGAAATCGCTAAACCAACTCCGAGAGGTTATTGACCACGCCGGAGCATGATCAACCTGACCACGAGGGTCTGTTTCTTGTGAGCAAACGAAGAACAAGCAAGAAACTGAGATTGCAATCTAGATATTGCGAATATAAGATGAAAGATTTATTGATCAAGGTGGCGTTTTGTGACGCCTTTGTCTGGTCGTTGAACACAAACGAAGTACGCGAAGTTGAAGCTATGGTGAACTTTTAATCTAAACAAAACCCAAAGTCTAAACGAGACAATTTCGTGGCCCTAGGTGGAGGGGTCCGAAATCAACCATATCTCTTGTTTCCCCACACATACGGACTCTAAAAATAGCCTATACTTATGTATTTCGAAATTACATGGGTCTGGCCCAATAATAAGGTGACACAGCAGCTAGAATAGCCTCGGGATGAAATTTAAGAAGTGGCATCTTGTATATTTCGTCCAAGGCTTCATTCACCCATTATGGTGGCTTCAAAGTCCTGAAATCATCACTAGTAACTCCGTTCTTGTTCCCCTTGCGCATGCCATCATCTCGATGCTTGTTCGTGCTCCAATGTTCATCCTTCTCCAAGCTAGGCCCTTCATTTGTAAGCAAAACAAATGTATCCAATTTAGGCAGCATCATATTCTCATGAACATTAGAATCATTACCAAGAAACGAAAGTACCTGATAATTTAATTGGCATGCGCGAGCTCTAGTAATTGGTCCAGTATATGTAGCAGTAGGGGATGTGGGTGTAACAATGGTATTGATGTCCTCATCATCCTCCCCTTCTTGAAATGAAGTCGTCCTCGACGGAAGCTCATCTTCCTCACCCAAATAAGGCTTCAAATCTGCAATGTGAAAAGTGGGACTAACCCCAAAATCTGCAGGCAACTCAAGTTTATATGCATTATCATTTATTTTCTCCAATACCTTAAAAGGACCATCAACACGAGGCATTAGCTTTGATTTGCGCAAATCAGGAAATCTATCCTTACGCAAATGTAACCAAACAAGGTCTCCAGGTGCAAACACAACATGTTTTCTACCCTTATCTCCAGCAAGTTTATATTTAGCATTCATACGCTCAATGTTTTCCTTAGTTAACTCATGCATTTTTAAAATCAATTCAGTACGTTGTTTAGCATCAAAATTAACCTTCTCCGAAGATGGAAGATGCAACAAATCATTAGGTGCACGAGGTAGGAAACCATACAAAATTTCAAAAGGGCACATCTTAGTAGTAGAATGTAATGAACGATTATAAGCAAATTCAATATGAGGCAAACATTCTTCCCACATTTTCTTATTATTCTTGAAAACAGCCCTAAGCATAGTAGACAATGTTCTATTGACTACTTCAGTTTGTCCATCAGTTTGGGGGTGACAAGTAGTACTAAAAAGCAGTTTAGTCCCAACTTAGCCCATAAACATCTCCAAAAGTGGCTAAGAAATTTAGTATCACGATCTGACACAATAGTATTTGGCACACCATGCAAGCGAATAATTTCAGGAAAGAACAAATCAGCAACATTAACAGCATCATCGCTTTTATGACATGGTATAAAGTGTGCCATTTTCGAGAATCTATCCACGACCACAAATATGCTATCCCTCCCCTTCTTTGTTCGAGGTAAACCTAAAACAATGTCCATAGATATATCCTCCCAAGGAACACTAGGTACAGGCAAAGGCATATATAAACCATGAGGATTGAGTCGTGACATAGCTTTTTGACATGTAGTGCAGCGAGCAACAAAGCGCTCAACATCCTGTCTCATCTTTGGCCAAAAGAAATGTGTAGCAAGTACGTCCTCTATCTTCTTCACCCCAAAGTGTCCCATTAATCCTCCTCCATGCGCCTCCTGCAACAATAAAAGACGAACGGACCTAGCTGGAATGCATCGCTTGTTAGCACGGAACACAAAACCATCATTAATGACGAACTTGTTCCATGTTCTACCTTAGTTACAATTCTGCAATACATCTTTAAAATCAGCATGATGCACATATTGATCTTTGATGGTCTCCAAACCAAGTATTTTGAAGTCAAGTTGTGAAAGCATAGTATAGCGACGAGACAATGCATCAGCAATAGCATTTTCTTTACCCTTCTTGTGTTTAATGACATAAGGGAATGTCTCAATGAATTCAACCAATTTAGCATGTCTGCGATTTAGTTTAGCTTGACTTTAATATGTTTCAAAGATTCATGATCAGAGTGTTTAACAAATTCTTTGGGCCTTAAATAATGTTGCCATGTTTCTAAAGTCCGAACAAGAGCATATAATTCTTTATCATAAGTAGAATAATTCAAACTAGGCCCACTCAATTTTTCAGAAAAGTATGCAGCAGGTTTGCCATCTTGTAATAACACACCTCCTAATCCAATTCCACTAGCATCACATTCAAGCTCAAAAGTCTTATTAAAATCAGGAAGTTGGAGTAAAGGAGCATGTGTCAACATATCTTTCAATACCTTGAAGGCTTCTTCCTGTGCGGTACCCCAAAGAAAAGGCACATCTTTCTTTGTAAGCTCATTGAGATGTGCAGCAATGGTGCTGAAATCTCTCACAAAACACCTATAGAATCAAGCGAGGCCAAGAAAACTCCTCACTTGTGTGACCGTTTTGGGCTGCGGCCAACTCTCAATAGCTTCAATCTTGGCTTTATCAACTTCAATTCCCTGTGGAGTAACAACATAGCCAAGAAAAGATACTCGGTCGGTGCAAAAGGTGCACTTCCCAAGGTTACCAAACAAACGTGCATCACGTAGAGCAATAAAAACAACACGTAAATGTTGCAAATGTTCTTCTAAAGATTTGCTATAAATCAGTATATCATCAAAATAGACTACCACAAATCGTCCAATGAAATCACGTAAAACTTCGTTCATTAGTCTCATCAAAGTACTTGGTGCATTAGTTAACCCAAAAGACATGACTAACCACTCATATAAACCAAACTTAGTTTTAAATTCTGTTTTCCATTCATATCCCAATTTCATACGAATTTGATGGTATCCACTACGTAGATCAACTTTGGAGAATATTGTAGAGCCACTCAATTCATCAAGCATATCATCTAGCCTAGGAATAGGATGACGATAACGAATAGTAATATTATTAATGGCTCTACAATCAACACACATACGCGAGGTACCATCCTTTTTAGGCACTAGTATAATAGGAACAGCACAAGGATTAAGAGATTCGCGTATATAACCTTTGTCGAGCAGCTCCTGTACTTGACGCATAATCTCCTTCGTCTCCTCTGGATTGGTACAGGTAGGGTGCACGGTTGGGTAGCGATGCACCGGGAATTAAGTCAATTTGATGCTCAATCCCTCGAATAGGTGGTAATCCCGGTGGCACGTCTTGTGGGAAGATGTCTGTGAATTCCTGCAAAATGTTAGTGACAGCAGGGGGCAAAAAAGGAAGGCACGTCCTCGAATGAAAATAAAGCTTATTTGCAAACAAAATCATAGCAAACAGATTTGCTAGAATCTAGCTCATCAATATCAGATTTGGTGGCAAGTAAACATGCACTTTTCAATTTAATTTCTGAAGCAACACTAGATGGTTTATTATTAGGCTTCATTTGTTTCTCAAATTCTTTTGCCACAATCTGATTTTCACTCTTAATTTTCTCCTGCTTTGCTTTATTAGCTCTATTAATATCATCTTTCAAAATGGAATTAGGAGTCATAGGAAGCAAAGTAATATTTTTATCCTTATGAACAAGAGTATACTGGTTGTTTCTACCATGGTGTACAGAGTTTTTATCAAATTGCCATGGTCTACCAAGTAATAAGGAACATGCTTGCATAGGTACACATCACAATCAACATATTTAGCATATGTAGAGATACTAAAATGCACACGAACAGTACATGTTACCTTAACTTTGCCGCTATTGTTGAACCGTTGGATGTAGTAAGGATGTGGATGTTGTCTTGTGGTAAGAGATAGTTTCTCTACCATCTCCATGCTAGCCAAGTTGTTGCAGCTCCCTCAATCTATGATGACGTGAATAGAGCGTTCCTTCACAACTCCCTTTGTGTGGAACAAATTATGCCTCTGATTTTGCCCAGCTTGTGTAACCTGCACACTGAAAACACGTTGAGCTACTAAACATTCATACCTGTCAGCATCTTCAGCAGCCATGTATTGCGTTTCATGATCAGAATCATCTCCACCGTGTTCTTCATGTGTAATAAGAGCCAAAGTCTCCTCATCATTGTCACTACCGGACTCATACCCACCATCCTCAGTAGCAATCATCACATGCTGAGATTTGCATTCTCTCGCAAAATGTCCTCTTCCCTTACAACGACAACAAATAATATCACTTGTGTGCCCTGTTGACGCCATGGAATAACAAGAGCTCTGTGCAGTCCCGGCAGGTGTGCTCTTGGCAGATAGTGGTGGTTGTGCCTGCTTTTTTGTATCACGGTTGGAGGTGGCACCTGAAGGGGGTGATGGTGCAGTGGAAGTAGATGATGCACGTGGCATCCATGATGAAGGCCGACCTGCAGAAAAGTTAGTTCGCACCAATGCCTGTCGATCCTACACTTCACGTTCAGCTTTACAAGCAAGATGGAATAAACGAGTGATATTATTATAATCCTTATACTCTAGAATGGTCTGAATCTCTCTATTTAATCCACCCATAAAACGTGCAAGCATAGCTTCATTCTCCTCAACAATACCAGATCTAATCAAGCCAGTTTGTAATTCCTGATAATATTCTTCTACAGAATTTTTTCCTTGTCTTAAGCGCTGCAATTTTTGAAGTAATTCACGTTGATAATATGGTGGAACCCAACGAGTATGCATGTCAGTTTTCAAAGCAGCCCAAGTAGATGGAACAGGATATAATCTACAATGTTCAGACCACCAAACACATGCAAAGCTAGTGAAAGCACAAATAGCAGCAGGAACACGTCTCTCCTCAAGATATTGTAAACATGTAAATCGTTGTTCAGTTTCTAACTCCCAAGTAAGATATATATTAGGAACATATCTACCCTCAAATGGTGGAATATTCAATTTCAGTTTAGGGAGATGGTCATGATCTCGTACCTGAGGGGGAGCCCTAACATTGCCATTATTTGCATGTGGATGACCTGGTGGTTGTAGTGCTAGTAGTTGCACGTAGTTCTGATTTTGATCAACCTCATCCTCGTAATCTCCCGCATAATCATCCTCCTCCACATCAGCAGCAGGAGAGACAGAAGTATCAGTTATCATAATCAGCAGCAGGAGCCACATAATCTACCAGTGGTGGAAGACACGCAAGTAGTTCATTAAATCTGTTATCGAGCTTTGTTTCGAACGTCTTCTCAAGGCCAGTGATCTTCTCCATGGCCTATTCAAAATTGTTTAGCACATCTTGCACCTGTTCAGTCATCATTTGCTGAAACTTATCATGAAGCCCTTGTTCGTTAAGTTCTCCCAGTCAATCTCGTCGGCTTGTGATCCTAGCATGGTTAGCAGCAATAGAAACACACAAGAATATGATCCTATACACGACTAATAAGTGGTGGTGGTGGGTGTCACAAACCGTCAAGCAAATCTCAAATTCTTACCAGTTCTTACCCAGCAGCAGGCGGTGATCCGCAACCGTTGTAGTCAAAACTCTCAAAAGCCTGGATAGAGCGATTGCCAGGGAGAGTCAAACGCACGACGTAGATGTATGTGGAGCTGGGAAGGCTTATAGTATGGTAGCAAAAAGGGTCAGCAATAATCAATTCAGAGATGCAAAGTTGAATAGACGCTCAACGACGGTACTGTGCTGGTCCTAGGCTAGACCGTACTAGAGACGCGAGCCTAGAACACTAACAAAATCATGATGCAAGACGTAAACAAGGGAGGAGCACACTCTGATTTTTTTCTTTTTTTTCACTTTTTTTGCACTTTTTTTCCTCTTTTTTTTGCTCCGCAACATTTTTTTTTTCGAAAAAGTCTACAAATGTCCTAAAAGCTGCCTAGCCAGAATTTTCCAAACTTAGTTTTTTTTAAAACTGGAACTATTTTTCTTCTGCGGATGGTTCGGAAGTTGGAGAGTCCTACTCTGTCACGACTCGGAGTATCGCGTGATCTGGAAATCGAGAACAAAGCAACAATTACTAGACTCGGACTAGGCCTGGTGGCAGAGATAAATCTGGTGGAAACTCAGACTGGTGGTGGATATTTGCAGGACGATGGAACACGGATTGGTGGCGAACTTTGATGGAGGTAGACTCGGATTAGCGTGATGGCAGGGATATGTGGTATATGGTAATGGCGATGGCGATGGTGGTATATGGCAGCGGTGATGATGATGGTGGTATATGGCAGCTGTGATGATGATTGTGGTATATGGCAGCGGTGATGACGATGGTGCGGCGGCGGCGTGACAACTTGTGAACAGAACTCGAAACTCTAAAGTACTAGACGCTAGGACCAGCAACTTGACATGATGATGCAACTGCAAATTCAACAAAGCAAATACAGAAAAGATTATGCAAAGGCTCAGATTGGTTCGGATAAGATGAACTAAGCCTAAATTTTTTTTGTGGCTTTTTCGTGGACTATAGGTATGAAGAACAGACTCGATCTAATTTTTTGTTGCTTTTTCGTGGACTATAGAGATGATGGATATCGCTTTGGTGGAAATCGACCTTGACAATCCGACTACGAACGTGCGAGGACGTCGCGCCTTAGCAATTGCTAAACCAACTCCGAGAGGTTATTGACCACGCCGGAGCACGATCAACCTGACCACGAGGGTCTGTTTCCTGCGAGCAAATGAAGAACAAGCAAGAAACTGAGATTGCAATCTAGATATTGCGAATATAAGATAAAAGCTTTATTGATCAAGGTGGGGTTATGTGATGCCTTTGTCTGGTCGTTGAACACAAACGAAGTACACGAAGTTGCAGCTATGGCGAACTTTTAATCTAAACAAAACCCAAAGTCTAAATGGTGCCCTAAGGGCTGTATATGTGGAGGAAGAGGGGGGAATTTCGTGGCCCTTGGTGGAGGGGTCCGAAATCAACCATATCTCTTGTTTCCTGATGCGGAGCATCCTATGGACATCACCATGTCAAGAGTTCGTTTGGCAAGTGACACGTGCCACATCTACTTCACATACATAAAGGTGAATCATCTCCTTTACACGTGTTCACTTGACCCCTTTGAGGATGGTATACTACTTGACATTCCTTCCATGTGCATTCATAGGTATTGTCGGAGCTTCAAACATAGCGAGGACTTGTTCATGCAGAAGAGAACATCTACACCATCCAAGAGGGAAGCCTGGAAGCGGAGAAGGAAGCGCCAAGAAGAAGGCAGCATCTCCCAGGCGACCCCGTGCGCACGGGTCCCTCCGACCCCATGCCCACGGGCCTCCCAGGCTGGCGGTCCTGAAGACCCCGTGCGCACGGGCGTGTACTGTGCCCACGGGACCCCCGAGTCCACGGGCCTCATGGACCACGTGCGCACGGGCCCTTGCATCCAGTCCCTGGATACCCCGTGCGCACGGGCTCCACTTACCCCGTGCCCACGGGGCCCCCTGTGTGATGCTGCGGGCTTTGCCCTTGTTTTACCATTTCGCCCCCACTTATCCCTCTCTTTGCCTAGGACTATATATACTCCTTCATCTCCTCCATTTAGACAAAGCTAAGATTAGATCTAAACACTAGAGCTTAGCTCATGTACCTCCCCTTGTGGGATTCCACTCCATTGGAGTTCAAGGCCTCCATTGGAGAAGATCACTGGTGGGTGAAGACCCCCTTGAGGGAAGGATATATCTAGATCATCAAGCCCTCATCTCCTTCATAGGATTTGGGATGAACTCTACCATGTATCTTATTTCCCTTTGTTGTTCATGTACTTTGTGGATCTTATGTGTTTGATTGTCTAGTGGATGTGTGATTTGACTTGTTCTTGAGTGTTCCTCTTGTTTTCCCTCTTTTGTTCATCTTGTTCTTTGTGATCCCCCCTCCAATTCATGAAAGATCTCTCCATCGGGTTCCACCCTACATCATCTTGGTATCATGAGCCACGTTGATCACGAAATTGGAGCCCCCTCTTTGTTTTCTAGCCTAATTTATCTTGTTCTTGCCCAATTTCGAAAATTCCCCACAAAAAGAGCCATACCAAATTCTTTTGTGATTTGAAGTTTCTGTGAGTTTTTGTTGATTTTGATCCGTGGATCTGATGTATAGCAAGTAGATCTACCCCCTATTGCGTCCCCATACCCCAATTTTTCTTCCCCCCATCAAATTTGACAAGAAAATCGCGAAATTTCCGCCTAACCCGTGCCCACGGGCTCCCTACCCCGTGCCCACGGGCCCCTGCGAAGTCCCTGGAGACCCCGTGTCCTCGGTACGTGCACCGTGCGCACGAGACCCCATGTCCAGGGGCCCTGGACCCCGTGCGCACGGCCCCCCTACACCAGCCGCTCGGACTTCACCGTTTTGGCCGTAACTCTCGCATCCGAGCTCCGATTTGGGTTTTAACACCATTTCACTCCATCAAATTTTGTCCATTTTGCATCTTTTGCATCGGCCCTCCGCCATAACTTTCGCACCACCACATAAAACTTCTGCAAACTAACCCATTTTGGTTCCTTTGGTATTTGTGGTTGTTTGAGTTGTGATTTGAGTCTCCTAAGGTGTTTCGGCTACTTAGGGACGGTTGTATCTTCATCCACCACGGGTGACTTGTATCGGTCCATCGACTACATCCACCACGAGCTTCCACATCGATGACGACCATCCATCCTTTGAGACTGTCTTGAACCGGAAGCAAGGCCGGTTACCCCCGACTTCGTGAAAGGTTAAGTGTGACGAAGGTATCCATTCTGTCATAAACTTCTCCTTCCTTGCCATTACATCTTGATAGCCCCACCATCTTTGCGAATACCTTCATACCCATTGAGACTAGCTATCCGAGTATTGCCGGGTTTCGCGAAAATTTGTGCACCATAGTGATACGATCTCATATTGTTGCATCATTGGATATATCATATAGTGCCATTGTTTACTCCCGTGCATATCTTGTGATACTTGTCACATATTTGTGGTTGAGGCTCATCAATCATAGTGGAAAGGAAGAGGAAAGTAAAAAAAAAAGCTTTTAAGCAAGAAAGAGAATGATCATAAGCTTATAAGCAAAGAGTTGAGCATGAAAAGAGATACTTCTGCATGAGGATACATGGAATAGGAAACATTCTTGTTGCATACATATAGGTTGGTGCCAAGTAGTGAATCGTGCCCAAGTGTGCAATCAAGCTTGTGCTCTCCTAGTGTTTGTGCAACACGAGCTTCGTCTTCATTAGGCAATTTTGTATTGCTCATCCCTATAGTTGCACACGTGCCATTATCCCACTGTGTGTGTTTCTTTATTGCCCTCCTCTATATTTGTGATCACTTGCTTTGCATTTTGAGTCCTTTGAATTTATTTAACCATTTACAATATCTTGGACTTCAATTTGCATGAAATTTGTGCCACTTGTCCTAACCAAGCCACTCGATAACCTTTACTTTGTAGGTGTGAGTGAACAAGTCCGGTACCAATTCCACTATTCTTTCATTTCACATTGAGTGATACAAGATACATCCTCAACTTTGGGAAAAGGTAGCTTGTTATTGTTTATCTCATTTCCTACTCACCTTTGCTCGAGTCTTGTGATGGATAGGCAAAGCACATCATCTCCGGTCTACAACAATGACGACGAGCTCGATGCTATGAAGAACTTCATCGATGCAAAGATGGACAAACGCATGGAGGAGCTCAAGGCCCTCATCAAGAACCGCAAGCGGTCTTCCTCATCTTCGCGAAGATGTTCAAGTGCAAAGACTCCTGAGCTACCATCTCCGGCAAGTACACACAAGCATCGACATCGACATGACCATGAAGAGCGAGCTTCAGGACACGTGTTGGCTGCTCTGCCAACCCCGTGCACACGGGCCCTCAACCCCCGTGCCCATGGACCCCGTGCACACGGCCTCCTGTACCCCCGTGCACATGGGCTATATAGAGTCGCGACATCAACTACAAGACTACGGCTTCTTCAACACCTTTGGCATCTTCGCCAAGTGACTTCACAGCATCTTCGCCTTCGAATGTACGACATCTTCTCCTACTCCACGAGCTCAAGTCCACTACTCCCTCGAGCTACTAAGACCTCGACATCGACCATGCAATTCCTTTCTATGTGACTCAAGAACCCGAGGACTACCTCGAGTGGGAGCGTTTGATGGACGACTACCTCAAGCTACATTAAGTCCCTTCCGAAGATCAAGTGAAGTGCGCCACAAGAAACTTCCACGACTACGCCCCGACATGGTGGCTTCACACACCTTCGAAGAGATACGAGATGAGTTGGTCCAAGACGAAGAAAGTGATGCGGCGAGAGTTTGTGCTCCAACCTATATGGAACATCTTCAACGCCAATTGGAGAACACCATACAAGGATCCAAGTCCCTTGATGGGTACTTCAAGAACATGAAGGAAGCCTTGCGACGTGCCGGCGTGGACGACCCCATTTGGATGAAGTTCTACTTCATGATGGGATTAAACAACGACATCTCCAAGAATATCTTCCTCGAGAACTACAAGTCCCTTGATGACAACTACTTTGGTGCTCTCAAGGCGGAGCAAGAACTCAAGAAGGCCAAGTCTACTCGACCCTGAGCTCACTTCACAATGACCACGCTACAAGACGGCGAGAGTGATGATGTGCCATCTTCGGCCTTCATTCATGACGAGAGTGATGACGTGCCATCTTCGGCCTTCATCCATGATGAGAGTGATGATGTGCCATCTTCGTCCTTCATCCACGACGACGACGACTATGAGATGGTTGAGCATGGGATTCTCCCTTTGACCACGGCGACATATGATGACTTGAGTGACTTTTGCCACCATATTGAGAGTGAGAGTGACTTCACCACTAGCCCCATATATGATGAGCCGCCCCAATTCCCATGTGAGGAGAGCCACCACCACCACCACTTGAGTGATTTGAGTGCCTCCACCATATGCGACATTGAGTGCACCTACCTTGAGGGAGTGAGTGAGCCACCTCCACATAGAGAGAGTGAGATAGTTGATGAGGCATATGAGGCCATTTCGGTTTCTAAAAACTTAACCTCTACCTCTATTGTGTCTTCTCATTTGGTGCTAGGTCCCATATATGATGACGCGCCGATCCTCGACGACTTCGTCCTCCCTTTGGACATAACAATGGCCATGGTGGAATATGATGCACCCCCCCACATGGTTCCATCACGATGAAGATGAACACGATTTGGTCTTCCCCACCTCACCTACACCACTTGAGTGGAACAACAAAGGTAACATAGGTGAAGGTGATGCTATTTTCCCATTAGTGGACATTCTTGACATTGATTGCTTGCATGATGTTGATCCACCTATTCCCATGCTTCATGCTAGTGTGACTTCTCAAGTCATGACTTCCCACTTTATGATGACTATGATGATGAGCATGTTGAATTGCCTAGTTGTGATGCCATGTTACATAGGATTTCTTGTGACAATTCTTTAGGTCACATCAAGTTTGCTAATCCGCTTGACCTGTCATATGCTAGGCATGAGATCAACCATATGTATTATTTGCAATCTCTTCATAGTGACTATGCATATGCCATTAAAATAAACCCAATTTGCACATATGTCATAGATGACAAGCCCATGGTTATTGGCATTTGTTTTTCTTGTGATGATATTGATATGCTCCCTTTGCATCATTTAGCTAATATGCCATGCCATGACCACCTAGCTTCGGATATCCATTGTTTTGGTTGTTGTCCATTTTCTCCATCTTATGCTTCCGATATTGCTCATGAGGAGACCCCCATAGTTTCCTCATACCCATTAGGAGATTTTGATCCATCCTATGATTTGCATGATTTCCATGATTGTGTGCACCATATGCTCCCCATGAATAAACATGCTTGCCATATACTTGTTTGCTCAATTTGTGTCCCCATCGTGTCATACATAACAACTATTCTTTCATGATGGATGACATGTTCATATACCATGCCTCAAATTTCTTTGAGCATTGCTTATCTTGTACTAACTCACACGTGCACATACACATCATGATGGATGATGTGTACATTTACCACACACACAATTTCTTTCGTTTGTGTCTCTTTTGTGTAGGTACCCATGAATACTTGTCAACCTCGCAATCCCATGAGTTGACAAAACGAGCTCTAGAGAGCAACGATAATTTGGGATCCCATGGATTGTCTTTCCCACCGCTCTCTTTGCGCAAAGACTTAGCGCATTTCTTCTACATGGCCCTCACTTGGCTATGGGTTGTTGTCCATTACATATTATATGCCCATCTTGCCATGTTCACTTTGCATGATATGCTTATTCCTATGCCTTTGCCATGCATTTGTGACCCATGCTTTGCATTACACATGATGATTGATTCTCATACTTGTATGTGTATTTGCAAGCTTGGTGGAGATATTGCTTGTTATTGCCATATTCCATCTATGACCCATTCCTATGATGATACTATGATCTTGCTTTGTGTTTGTGCTTACGATATGGCATGTGCATGGCCTATATCCACTATTTGCTCACTTGACATGATTTCCATGATTTACTCTAGTGTGTTGCATCTTCGCTCCACTAGTTTGCACGACTTGATTGATAGGCTTGCTTATGTTGCATCACCTATGACTCATACTTGCTCATTTCATGCGGTTGATGACAACCATCTACATGCTTTTCACATGATTGTTAGTGCTTCTTGTCACATATCTCCATATGTTGCATCTATCATGCTAGATGACTTGCCATGTATTGAGTGCAACAATGCTTATAGTCTTGCTCATAAGATTTCCCCCGTAGCACTCTCACATATGTTTGGAGATTTTGACATATTCCTTGTGAAGCATGCTTGTCTTACCTCTTTGAACCATATACCTAGTGCCTTGAATATTGCCATTGTTGCATCATATTATTCATGCACTTGTGCTTATAATGGTTATGTGCAAGAGAAGAGAACCATCATGATGGATGATGTGTTTATCTACCATGAACATACGCTCTTTGTTTTGTTGTGTGCATGTGTAGGATACTTGGACTTCATGTAGACTTCCACTTCATATGAGTTGACCATTCGAGCTCTTGAGAGTGAGCCTCATACATTCGACCATGACTCGCTTCTACACCACATTTCCTACCACTTCGACATTGTGAAGAACGCACAAGGACATGCTTTCGAGGTGATATCATTCTATCTCGAGAACACACAAACCATGAGCATGCATATTATGGATCATACCTCATGTGTTGCTTGCTCCATTGCTATGCCTCATGACATATATGCCTTATGTGTTGCATTTAGTTCTTCACATATGCCATGTCCCTTTGCTTATCACATGCTTGACTTGATTGCCTCACACATGTTGAACAATTGCTCTTTCCAATGTGTTGAGTGCCACGATATCTTCACTACACCCTATGCACGTTATGCTTGAATTGTCTTGCACTTGAACCATGTGTTTAGACATTCCACTATACTTGATGTTGTGAATGACTCTTATGCCTACCATAGACCATTCATTGAGCACTTTGTGCATTCTTGCTATGACCTTGCGGTAGATACTTGTTCATTTGTCACACATATTTGCATCTCGATGTCCCATTTGCATGCTTGTTTCCATGATATCCTTGCTTGTGCTAAACCTATATGCTTAAATGACATGCCAGACTTCTTTGTCAAACCATATGCTATGCTTGATGACAACACTTGTTGGGTGAATCACCTCTTGAATGCTTGGTTTTGCTCTTACGAAAACCACATTTGTTTTTCCAAGTGCTTGTTATCTTTGCTCCTTTTGAAGGAATTACAAGACGGTGCGACATTGGAGAGTGCCCATTTGGAACTACAAGATGACGAAGGCTTGGTGATCGTGCACTTCTACACGATGCCATCATCTCTTTCCCATGGTGATTTGGATTTCGATCCGAGGTCGGATCTTTCCCAAGGGGGAGGGGATGATGTGGAGCATCCTATGGACATCACCATGTCAAGAGTTCGTTTGGCAAGTGACAGGTGCCACATCTACTTCACATACATAAAGGTGAATCATCTCCTTTACATGTGTTCACTTGACCCCTTTGAGGATGGTATACTACTTGACATTCCTTCCGTGTACATTCATAGGTATCGTCGGAGCTTCAAACATAGCGAGACGAGTTCGTGCGGAAGAGAACATCTACACCATCCAAGAGGGAAGCCTGGAAGCGGAGAAGGAAGCGCCAAGAAGAAGGCAGCAGCTCCTAGGCGACCCCGTGCGCACGGGCCCCTTCGACCCCGTGCCCACAGGCCTCCCAGGCTGGCGGTCCTGAAGACCCCGTGCACACGAGCGTGTACCGTGCCCACGGGACCCCCGTGTCCACGGGCCTCACGGACCCCATGCGTACGGGCCCTTGCGTCCGGTCCCTGGATACCCCGTGCGCACGGGCTCCACTTACCCCGTGCACACGGGGCCCCCTGTGTGATGCTGCGGGGCTTTGCCCTTGTTTTACCATTTCGCCCCCACTTATCCCTCTCTTTGCCTAGGACTATATATGCTCCTTCATATCCTCCATTTAGATAAAGCTAAGATTAGATCTAAACACTAGAGCTTAGCTCATGTACCTCTCCTTGTGGGATTCCACTCCATTGGAGTTCAAGGCCTCCATTGGAGAAGATCCCTAGTGGATGAAGACCCCCTTGAGAGAAGGATCTATCTAGATCATCAAGCCCTCATCTCCTTCATAGGATTTGGGATGAACTCTACCGTGTATCTTATTTCCCTTTGTTGTTCATGTACCTTGGGGATCTTATGTGTTTGATTGTCTAGTGGATGTGTGATTTGACTTGTTCTTGAGTGTTCCTCTTGTTTTCCCTCTTTTGTTCATCTTGTTCTTGGGGATTCCCCCTCCAATTCGTGAAAGATCTCTCCACAGGGTTCCACCCTACAACATTTCCCCACACATACGGACTCTAAAAATAGCCTATACTTATGTATTTCGAAATTACATGGGTCTGGCCCAATAATAAGGTGACGCAGCACCTAGAATAGCCTCGGGACGAAATTTAAGAAGTGGCATCTTGTATATTTCGTCCAAGGCTTCATTCACCCATTATGGTGGCTTCAAAGTCCTAAAATCATCACTTGTAACTCCGTTCTTGTTCCCCTTGCGCATGCCATCATCTCCATGCTTGTTCGTGCTCCAATGTTCATCTTTCTCCAAGCTAGGCCCTTCATTTGTAAGCAAAACAAATGTATCCAATTTAGGCAGCATCATATTCTCATGAACATTAGGATCATTACCAAGAAACGAAAGTACCTGATAATTTAATTGGCGTGCGCGAGCTCTAGTAATTGGTCCAGTATATGTAGCAGTAGGGGCTGTGGGTGTAACAATGGTATTGATGTCCTCATCAGTTGTCAATTGCCTCAAGATGCATTCGCATCTTGTTCTTCTAGTAGGGTTAGTCCGTTCCATCGAAGGTAGGACACCCAGTAGAGACCTTGATCATACCTGCGGTCGACATAACTAAAACTCCAGGCGGTTAAACCAAAATCACACAGAACAAGGGAGTACCTTGCTCTGATATCAATTGAAAGTGCGTTATATCGACTAGAGGGGGGGTGAATAGGCAATTTTTATGAATTCTTCCCTGAGGAATTTGCTGGTGAGGAAATTCCTAAATGAAGAACTACTTGCAGCAGAATAAGTACTCAGAAGTAAACATAACAGAACACAAGCATAGTCATCATGATGAAATGAAGACAAGCACAAAGTACAGAGAGCGTAAACACAGGATAACATAAGAAAGAAGACAGACAGACTGAAGAAATTGAACTGAGGAAATTGAGAAAGTCTTTAGTCAAAGTCTTCAAACAGATATGAACAGGCACACAACAACAGACATGAGGAAATGAAAGAGTTGAGGAAATAGAACCAGTTAGCTTGGTGAAGACAATGATTTGGTAGACCAGTTCCAACTGCTGTCTCAGTTGTACATCTGGTTGGAGCAGCTGAGTATTCAAACTCGAGGACACCCAGTCCTGGACACACAGTCCTCACCATATTCTCCTTGAGCTAAGGTCACACAGACCTCGCCCAATCACTCGTGGTAATTCTTCAGGTGACTTCCGAACCTTCACAAACTCGGTCACTCGGCGATCCACAATTCCTCTTGGATGCTCTAGACCTTGACGCATAACCGTCTAGAAGAAGCACAATTTTCAAAGGAAACAAGCGTCGGATCCACGCAGGATCAATCTCTTCAGTGATGCTCAATCACTTTGGGTTTGTAGGTGTTGGGTTTTGGGTTTCCCTCACTTGATGATTTTCGCTCAAAGTCCTCGGAGGATGGGATGCTCTCAAATGACAAGTGTCAGTTTCTCTAGGAGCAGCCAACCGGCTAGTGGTTGTAGGGGGCGGCTATTTATAGCTTAGGGAGCAGCCCGACATGATAAGACATAAATGCCCTTGTCTGATATGACCGTTAGGTGGGTAGATATTTTGGAACCGCTGGCGCATAGCACAACAACGGTCGGAATTTTGACTATCAAAATCCTCAGGGCTATCATGTTCCTCACTGTGTAGGCAATTCACACTGGCGAATTCCTAAATCCTCAGTCAGAACAAATTCCTCAGAGACCAGAAGAACTTCGTCTCTGTCACTGATGAATATGACTGAACTGTATGAGATTTCCAATGGCTTCACTCGAAGGGATTGGTAGGTGTAGGATTTTGGATTGAGCATCACATGGAAATGTTTCCTTAGTATTTCCTCGACCCCCTTTAACAGTACGGTGTTTCCTATGACTCAAGAAAGAGAAAATGAAACTACGAAAACAAGAGTCTTCACGCTTCATGTTCCTCGAATGATTTCCATGTCTTCAAGGTCACACCAATTTCTTCACTTTCAAAGTCTTCAAAAAGTCTTCAGAAATCCAAAGTCTTCAGTTGAAGAACTTCATTTTTAGGGGTCGACTTTCTCTGTAAATATCAAACTCCTCATAGACTTACAGACATGTGTATACTCACAAACGCATCAGTCCCTTAACCTATAAGTCTTCAATACACCAAAATCACTAAGGGGCACTAGATGCACTTACAGGTGGTGATGGAGTGTCGGTGCGGGTAGTCGAGGGATACTCCGTATTATCCCCCCCCCCTTGGGAGAGATCCGTCCACGGATCGTGCTCTTCATCACCATGGTACTTGGCCAAGTCTTTGACGTTGAAGATGTCGCTAACATTGTACTTGTCGCGTGGGATGTCGACCTTGTAGGCGTTGTCGTTGTAATGTGAAAGCACCTTGAATGGTCCGTTGTCTCGTGGTAGTATCTTGGACTTGTGTTCCTTGGGGAAGCGGTCTTTGCGGAGATGTATCCATACTTGATCACCCAGTTGGAACACCATTGGAGACTTGTTGTTGTTTAGCTTGGCGGTGAGGCGTTGTACTTGGCGCTCGACTGTCGAACGTGTTTCTTCATGCACCTTCTTGAGGTAGGTGGCTCTTGCACTTGCGTCCATGTTTGTTCGTTCTTGAAGCGGTAGAGGAAGGATGTCCAATGGCGACAAAGGGTTGAAACTATAGACGACCTCGAAGGGGGACTTGCCGGTGGTAGAGTGTTGTGCGCGGTTGTAGACGTACTCGGCGATGGGTAGGCACTCCTCCCACTCCTTGATGTTCTTCTTGATCAACATGCGTAGAAGAGTTGCAAGCGTCCGGTTGGTGACTTCTGTTTGGCCATCGGTTTGAGGATGATACGCCGTGGAGAATAGTAGCTTGATCCCGAGCTTGGTGCATAGCGTCTTCCAAAAGTAGCTTAAGAACTTGACATCTCGATCCGACACAATTGTCTTTGGCACGCCGTGCAACCTCAAGATTTCCCTACAAAAGAGATTGGCAACATGTGAAGCGTCGTCTATCTTATTGCATGGGATAAAATGAGCCATTTTAGAGAATCGGTCCACAACAACAAAAACGGAGTCCTTGCCATTTTGAGTCCTAGGTAATCCAAGCACAAAATCCATGCTAATGTCTTCCCAAGGTTGATGTGGAATAGGTAAAGGCATATGTAAACCATGGGATTGAGAATGTGACTTAGCTTTGCAACATGTAGAGCACCGGTTGGTGAAGCGGGCGATATCGCAAAACATCTTGGGCCAATAATAGTTCTTGGAGAGCGTGGCAAAAGTCTTGTCGCGTCCAAAGTGACCCATGAGTCCGCCTCCATGAGCCTCTTGCAAAAGGAGCAAACGGAGAGAAGACTCGGGAATGCATAGTTTGTTAGCTCTCATAAGATAACCATCCTTGATATAATATCTTTCCCAAGAAGTATGCGTCACACACTTAGCATAAGGAGTAGCAAAAGTCACATCACCCTCATACAAGTCTTTGATATGATCAAATCCAACTACATTCAATTCAAGTTGAGTAAGTAACATGCATTTGCGGGAAAGGGCATCCGCCACCACGTTTTCTTTGCCTTTAATGTACTTTATCACATAGGGAAAAGATTCAATGAATTCACTCCATTTAGCATGCCGTTTATTCAACTTGGTTTGACCTTTGAGGTATTTAAGTGTTTCATGATTGGTATGTATGACAAACTCATGCGGTCTAAGATAATGCTCCCACACATGTAACACACACACTAATGCAAACAATTCTTTGTCATAGATGGGATAGTTAAGCTGAGCACCGGAAAGTTTTTCACTAAAATAAGCAATAGCTCGTTTTTCTTGCATCAAAACTCCACCAATTCCGGTACCACTAAGAATCGGAGCATGTGTAAGCAAAAATTTGAGCTCATCAAAAGCGGTTGATTGCAAAGGTCCCCAAACAAAAGCAGTGTTCTTCTTACTCAAAGCATGCAAAGGAGCGGCAATAGTGCTAAAATCTTTCACAAAGCAACGATAAAAACCCGCAAGGCCAAGAAACTTCGCACTTGTTACAAATTGGTGGGTTGGGGCCAAGTTTTAATTGCTTCAATTTTAGATTCATCAACATGTACGCCCTTGGAAGAAACAATGAATCCCAAGAAAACAAGCTTGTCAACACCAAACGTGCACTTTTTCATGTTGGCATAAAGATGTTCCTTGCGAAGAGTTTGTAAAATAGCCCTAACATGACTTAGATGCTCTTTCATTGATTTGCTAAAGACAAGAATATCATCAAAGTAAACCACAACGAAAACTCCAATGTAAGGTCGAAGCACAAAATGCATAAGACGCATGAAAGTACCGGGAGCTTCCGATAAACCCATAGGCATAACCAACCACTCGTACAAACCAAATTTAGTTTTGAAAGTGGTTTTCCATTCATCACCTTCTTGAATGCGGATTTGATAATAACCACTTTTAAGATCAATTTTTGAGAAAAAATGGTGGCACCGCTAAGTTCATCAAGCATATCATCTAAGCGAGGAATGGGATGCCTATAACGAACGGTAATAGCATTGATAGGTCTACAATCCGAGAACATGCAAAAACTACCGTCTAGCTTGGGCACAAGTATGACAGGAACGGCACAAGGGCTTAAGCTTTCACGTACATGACCATTGTCGATGAGTTGTTGTACTTGCCGTTGAATCTCCTTTGCTTCTTCGGGGTTGCGCGGTAGGGAGCCTTGTTTGGAAGAGGTGCGTCGGGGATGAGGTTGATTCGATGCTCAATGCCTCGAAGAGGAGGTAGACCTGAAGGTAGCTCATCGGGGTAAACATCTTGAAATTCCTGCAAAAGAGATTGAAACACCAAAGGTAG
The DNA here is from genome assembly GCF_002162155.2 of Triticum dicoccoides. Lineage (NCBI taxonomy): Eukaryota > Viridiplantae > Streptophyta > Magnoliopsida > Poales > Poaceae > Triticum > Triticum dicoccoides. Next base: position 322,146,802 of record NC_041391.1, on the reverse strand, counting down.
CTCGTGAGAGGTGTTAGTTTTTGGCTCTCCGTCCTTGCACACAAGGACAAAGTGCATCACACTCCATGGGTTCTCACACACTTCTCTCATCTCACTTTTTGTGGCAAATAATATGAGGTTTTTCTCTCTAGGCGAAGAGGTGCTCAAGTATGGCTTGTGGCTCTCACTCACGTTTGGGTGGATCAGTTTCTCACTCTTCTCTCCATGATGGGTGGCTTGCTTGTCGGCTATCACTTGACTAGGGGACATAGGTCGTAGCACATATTCCTTCCCCTTCATCTTGAAGCTACAGTGATTGGGACGCCCATTGTGGATGACACCACGGTCGAATTGCCATGGTCGACCAAGAAGGAGGTGGCAAACGGTCATTGGGACCACATCACACTCCAAAGTGTCCTCATATGCACCAATTTTGAAGGAGACTTGGACCGTATGCTCAACTCAGATAGTGCCGGAGTCACTTAGCCATTGGACCTTGTAAGGGTGTGGATGCTTCCTCTTGACCAATTGAAGCTTGGAGCATAGTCCTTCACTTGCCAAATTGTGGCAACTACCTCCATCGATGATGACCTTGATGGACCTTCCATTAATGTCGGCCTTGGTGTGGAAGATGTGGCACCATTGGTCTTCTTCTTGGTGGTGTTGGAGCGTCAAGACCTTGGAGACCACGAGAGAGAGACTTGAATCATTTTCACAAAAGACTTGGTCATATTCATCTTCGTTCACATGCCGGTGCATGGCCACGTGCTCAATGGATTCCATTTCTTCTTCACTCATTGAGTCATATGTGTCATCATCGTTGAAGATCATTGTTCACTTGTTGGTGCATTGGAAGGACTTGTGTCCTCGGCCGCCACATGTGAAGCACTTTATTGAACTTGTCTTGACGGGATCATCGGGAGGCGCTGAAGATGAATGAGTCTTGGATTTGTAGGTGCTTGCCTGAGGACAAGTCGAGGAATGTGCTACTTGCTTGGAACTTGATTTGTCACCGGTACTTGGTGATGCTCGAGTTGATGTAGGAGGTGCCGAAGTCATGGGAGCTTGAGAGTAGGAGCCATAGGTATTGGACGAGTACTTGGCGTATTTGAAGTCATCTTGCACTTGTCGCTCGGCCTTGGTCGCTTGGTGAACTAGCTCAAGAAGGTTGGAGTATGGTTGGAAGTCGGCGATCCGCTTGATTGGGTGGTTGAGGTCGTTCAAGAAGTGTGCCATTGTTTGCTCGTCATCTTCCTTGACATTGGCTCGTATCATGGCAATCTCCATTTCTTGGTAGTATTCTTCCACCATCTTGGTGCCTTGCTTGAGGAGTTGCAACTTCTTGAAAAGATCTCATGACTTCCTTCATGTCTTCCCAAGTTGTGATTGGTGGTTCACCTCTTGTATGTCGTCGCTCTATCACTTGTTCCCACCAAATGACGACGTAGTCTTGGAATTCGAGGGAGGCCATGGTGATCTTCTTTTCTTCATCATAGTTGTGGAGGCGAAAATCTTGTCCACCTTCAATGCCCAAGAGAGATATTCTTTGGGATCATTGCTTCCGGAGAATTTTGGCACGGTGAACTTGAGCTTGCCGTAGCGGAGTTCTTCATCTTGATAGTGGTTGTGATATCGCTCTTGCCTTGGAAAGTCCTCAAATGCTCATTCCTCGTGATGTCACTCTTGGCGTGGAGGAGGGTCTTGAAGCACTTGTTCCACTTGGTGTCGCTCTTGTCTTGGAGGAGGGCGAGGAATGCGCGCTTGGTTGCACCTTTCTTGTTGTTCTTCGCGTCGGGCGGCTTCTTATTGTATCTCGCGACGAAGAGCTTCCTCTTGTTCTCGCACTTGGCGGTTACGGACTTCAACGGCTCTAGTGGCCTCGCGTAGAGCTTGTTGTGCTTCAAGTGCTTGAGCTTCACGGTCGAGGGCTTGTGCTTCACGTTGCTCTTGTGCTTGTCAAAGTGCATCACCGTCTTGAGGGGCTTGGGGTGGTACTTGTGGAGGTATTTGCTCTTGCTCCATTGCTCCATGAGGGACTTCGTGCCGCATCCGTTCACGTGCTCGAACTCGGTCTTGTAAGCCATTTCCATGGAATGGATTTTCTTGAGCTTGGTGATCTTGATGAAGATCACGTTGAGGAAGGAGAGCTCGTGGTGGACTTGCATCATAAGAGGAGTAGTCCGAAGATTGCTGACTTGTACGGTGACTTGAGTGGCGCCATCTTGAAGAAGCCGATGAGGAAGACGGACGTCGAACGATCATGTTGCGGAGCTCTTCCATTTGTGTGTTGAATTTGTCGTCGATGTTTTGATGAAGGTCGGAGGCGAGTTGTTCCAAGCGTTCACCCAATGCGACGTTTTCTTGATGAAGCGCTCGTTGCGCGATGAAGAAGTGGTTCTTGGAGACGAATCCAGAATCATCACCTTGCTCCTCGAAAAGTGGGTTCGATGACGAGTTTGGCCTATCCATCATAACCAAGTGTGGTGAGTAGGAAAATGTGAGAACAATACCAAAGTTACCTTCTCCGAGGATTGAAGATGTAACAAGTGTCACTCAATGTAATGCCACAATAGGAGAATTGGAACCGGGTTTGTTTCTCACACCTACAAGTAAGAGGCATATGGAGTAGCTCGGTTAGGATGGTGGCAAAAATTTCAAGCAAATGTTAGTCAAGATATCGATAAGGTTGAGAAGGTTCACAAAAATGCAAGTAAAGCAAATAGATCAAACACTAGGTACACACGCACGGAAGATAGATGGGATCCGCACAACCAAGGAGTGAGCTCAAAATGTGCAATCACGAAAAATGCTCTTGTTGTGCGAATGCTCGAGAGACACTAGCTCAATTGCTCAAATGGGCAAGATACACCTATGCACCTACCTAAGAGAGAACTGTGCCATCTTCAATCCCAACTATGGTATATATGCGATGACCTAGATGATATAGGTATGCAAATGGCTCAACTCTATTGCTTACAAGCTCTTTGTTTCTCCTCTTTTGCTTAAAAGCTTTTCTTCTTCTTTTTATCTATGCTTGATGCTCGAGCCGAGTATGATATGAGACAACTATGTATGATATGCACGGGAGAGACTTATGGCACAAAGATGATAACACGATCACTACGGTGCATAATAGCGTGGCCCGGCAATTCAAACCTTGCTAGTCTCAATGGGTAAGCGACGCAAAGTGGCTCGGGCTATCAATGCAAAAGCAAGGTAAGGAGTAAGTGTCGTTGAGGTTACTGTCCTTTCTTACGGTTAGCGATGAAGATGACTCCGAGTCGATGATGGTGACGAAGATGTCACACGCTCCTAAGTAGCCGAAACACCTTAGGAAATGCAAATGGCAACACGAAAGCAATCAAATGCGGAAGGTGGGTGCTTTTGTGATGATTTTTTGGATGGGGGCTAATGGTGGTGGTAGTGGGATGAGTGGATGGGGGATGTCAAGAGCTTCTAAATGAGGTCAAGAACACGAAAAACGGACTTGGGAGGTGGAAGTTATGGCCAAAATGGTGTT
>NC_041391.1:321945571-322143064 GCF_002162155.2 Triticum dicoccoides | reverse complement strand
TGGCTGGGCGAGGTGCGGGTTCCCGGTGGTTCGAGGTGCGGGCACCCGGTGTTCTTCGGGATGGGCGGAAAAATTGGGGAAAAAGCAAAATTCCGTGAATTTTGTGGTGGGAAGGGTGGGGATTGTTGGGGAGGGGCTAGATCCACTTGACAAACATCATATCCATGGACCAAAACAACCAAATCTCACAAGATCTAACAAATTGCAAGAAAAAATTTTGGGGCTATTTTTGTGGGGATTTTCGGAGTTGGACGAAAAACAACAAAATCAAGCTAGCAAATGGGGGGATGGGACTCCAAGATGTGAATAAACCTTGCTCATGATATCAAGATGTTGTAGGATCAAACCCTAGGTGGGATCTTTTCACACTTGCATGGGGAAAAGGAGGAAAACACTCAAGAACACCAAGAACAAAACTCTCAAACAAACCCAAATATCACATCCACTAGAGTAGCATACATGAGATCCACAAGATTAGAAGATCAATACAATGAGAGTAGCACTAGGTAAGTTCTTCCCACTAGGTGAGGCCTTGATGATCTTCTCCAAGAGGAGGCCTTGACAATCCAATGGATTCATCCCTAGGTGGGGGCTTGATCTCCAAAGAGGAGGGGATACAAGGAACAAAGGCTCACAATGTTTAATCTAATCTTTGCTATCTTTACAAATGGCCTAGGAGATAAGTATATAAAGGCTAGGGACGAAACTTAGGGAAAAGGGGGATACAAAGGACTAAAATGTCCCTAAAACGCGTAGCCTCGACGGAAGTGTCCGGGCACCCGGGGACGAACCGGCCGGGCACCCGGAACGGTTAGGGAGCCGCGCCCAGGCGGGACCGGGCACCCGGAGGTGCGGTGGCCGAGCACCCCGGCCAAGTCAGGAGCTAGCGGGCGAGGGGCCGGGCACCCGGGGCTCCAAGCCCGGGCACCCGGGGTGGCACCCAGCGGCCGGCTGGGCATGGGCCGGGCACCCGGGGCTGGCGCGGCGAAGCCCAGGTGGAGGGCCGGGCACCCGGGGCCGGCTGGGGCGCAGCCCAGGTAGAGGCCGGGCACCCGAGGCTGCCACGGCCGAGCACCCGGGGTATCCAGGGGGTTTTGCCCCTTCTCCTCCTTCTTCATTCTTCTTGTTCTCTCCTTCCTTCTCTTCTTTCCCTTGCTTCGTGGTCACTTGAGTCTCCGTCTTCTCCTTCTCACTATCATCTTCTTGGTACCTAAGCATGCACTATGTTTCCGATGATGGTAGAATCCAATTCTCACATGAACCCAAACGAGACTCGAATAAGAAAGAAGTGACCTTGTTCTCGATGTTGCGTGCACGTGCTCTTGTCATTGGCCCACTTGGTGCTTGTGGTGGTGATGGAGTGTCGGTGCGGGTAGTCGAGGGATACTCCGTATCATAAAAGTTCTCGGAATGACCTGAAACTTCACGGAGATAATTTTTGGAATTTATAAAAAATACTAGCGAAAGAATCAAGACCATGGGGCCCACACCCAGTCCACGAGGGTGGGGGCGCACCCCCCTACCTCGTGGGCCCCCTGATGCTCCACCGACCTCAACTCTAACTCCATATATTCACGTTCGGGGAGAAAAAAATCAGAGAGAAGGATTCATCGCGTTTTACGATACAGAGCCACCGCCAAGCCCTAATCTCTCCCGGGAGGCTGATCTGGAGTTCGTTTGGGGCTCCGGAGAGAGGAATCCGTCGTCGTCGTCATCATCAACCATCCTCCATCACCAATTTCATGATGCACACTGCCGTGCATGAGTAATTCCATCGTAGGCTTGCTGGACGATGATGGGTTGGATGAGATTTACCATGTAATTGAGTTAGTTTTATTAAGGTTTGATCCCTAGTATCCATTATGTTCTAAGATTGATGTTGCTATGACTTTGTCATGCTTAATGATTGTCACTAGGGCCCGAGTGCCATGATTTCAGATCTGAACCTATTATTTTTCATGAATATATGTGAGTTCTTGATCCTATCTTGCAAGTCAATAGTCACCTACTATGTGTTATGATCCGGCAACCCCGAAGTAACAATAGTCGGGACCACTCCCGGTGATGACCGTAGTTTGAGGAGTTCATGTATTCACGAATTGTTAATGCTTTGGTCCGGTACTCTATTAAAAGGAGGCCTTAATATCCCTTAGTTTCCAATAGGACCCCGCTGCCACGGGAGGGTAGGACAAAAGATGTCATGCAAGTTCTTTTCCATAAGCACGTATGACTATATTCGGAATACATGCCTACATACATTGATGAACTGGAGCTAGTTCTGTGTCACCCTATGTTATAACTATTGCATGAGGAATCGCATCCGACATAATTATCCATCACTGATTCAATGCCTACGAGCTTTTCACATATTGATCTTTGCTTAGTTACTCTACCGTTGCCGCTGTTACAATTACTACAAAACTGCTACTGTTACTTTTGCTACCGTTACCGTTACTTCCATACTACTTTGCTACTAAATACTTTGCTGCAGATATTAAGTTATCCAGGTGTGGTTGAATTGACAACTCAACTGCTAATACTTGAGAATATTCTTTGGCTCCCCTTGTGTCGAATCAATAAATTTGGGTTGAATACTCTACCCTCGAAAACTGTTGCGGTCCCCTATACTTGTGGGTACGTATACATCGTATCTACTTTTCCAAACACTTTTGCCCTTGTTTTGGACTCTAACTTGCATGATTCAAATGGAACTCACCCGGACTAATGTTGTTTTCAGCAGAATTGCCATGGTGTTATTTTTGTGTAGAAATAAAATTTCTCGGAATGACCTGAAACTTCACTGAGATTATTTTTGGAGTTTATAAAAACTACTAGCAAAAGAATCAAGACCAGGGGCCCACACCCTGTCCACGAGGGTGGGGGCGCGCCGTACCCCCTTGGGCGCGCCCCCTTCCTTGTGGGCCCCCTGATGCTCCACTGACCTCAACTCCAACTCCATATATTCACGTTCGGGGAGAAAAAAATCAGAGAGAAAGATTCATCGCGTTTTACGATACGGAGCCACCGGCAAGCCATAATCTCTCTCGGGAGAGATAATCTGGAGTCCGTTCGGGGCTCCGGAGAGGCGAATCCATCGCCGTCATCATCATCAACCATCCTCCATCACCAATTTCATGATGCTCACCGTCGTGCATGAGTAATTCCATTGTAGGCTTGCTGGACGGTGATGGGTTGGATGAGATTTACCGTGTAATCGAGTTAGTTTTGTTGGGGTTTTGATGCGGAGCATCCTTCGGTCATCCCCATGGACCTTCCATCGTCTTACCAAGCACCAAGAGGACCCATGACTAGAGCACGAGCTAGAGCTCTCGAGACCGAGGTGACTTCTCTCCTTAGTGATATATCACATTGATGAGGACATCAATACCATTGTTACACCCACAGCCCCTACTGTTACATATACTGGACCAATTACTAGAGCTCGTGCACGCCAATTAAATTATCAGGTACTTCCGTTTCTTGGTAATGATTCTAATGTTCATGAGAATATGATGCTGCCTAAATTGTATACATTCGTTTTGCTTACAAATGAAGGTCCTAGCTTGGACAAGGATGAACATCGGAGCAAGAACAAGCATGGAGATGATGGCATGCACAAGGGGAAAAAGAACAGAGTTACAAGTGATGATTTCAGGACTTTGAAGCCACCATAATGGTGCATGAAGCCTTGGACGAAATATACAAGATGCCACTTCATAAATTTTGTCCCGAGGCTATTCTAGGTGTTGCGTCACCTTATTATTGGGCCAGGCCCATGTAATTTCGAAATACATAAGTATAGGTTACTTTTAGAGTCCGTATGTGTGCGGAAACAAGAGATAGGGTTGATTTCGGACCCCTCCACCAAGGGCCATGAAATTCCCCCCCCCCCCTCTTCCTCCATATATACAGCCCTTAGGGCACCGTTTAGACTTTGAGTTTTGTTTAGATTAAAGTTTGCCATAGCTGCAACTTCGCGTACTTCATTTGTGTTCAACGACCAGACAAAGGCGTCACAGAACCCCACCTTGATCAATAAAGCTTTCCTCTTATATTCGCAATATCCAGATTGCAATCTTAGTTTCTTGCTTGTTCTTCCTTTGCCTGCAGGAAACAGACCTTCGTGGTCAGGTTGATCATGCTCTGGCGTGGTCAATAACCTGATAGAGGCAAAGGTGTCCCATCTTTCAACGAGATGATGGATGTTGCTTTGGTGGAAGTCGACTCTGACGATCCGACTACGAACGTGCGAGGATGTCGCGCCTTAGCAATCGCTAAACCAACTCCGAGAGGTTATTGACCACGCCGGAGCACGATCAACCTGACCACGAGGGTCTATTTCCTGCGAGCAAACGAAGAACAAGCAAGAAACTGAGATTGCAATCTACATATTGCGAATATAAGATCAAAGCTTTATTGATCAAGGTTGGGATTCTGTGACGTCTTTGTCTGGTCGTTGAACACAAACGAAGTACGTGAAGTTGCAGCTATAGCGAACAGTAATCTAAACAAAACCCAAAATCTAAAACGACGCGCTAAGGGCTGTATATATGGAGGAAGAGGGGGGAATTTCGTGGACCTTGGGGAAGGGGTCCGAAACCAACCCTATCTCTTGTTTCCCCACACATACGGACTCTAAAAACAGCCTATACTCAAGTATTTCGAAAATACATGGGTCTGGCCCAATAATAAGGTGACACAACACCTAGAATAGCCTCTGGACGAAATTTATGAAGTAGCATCTTGTATATTTCGTCCAAGGCTTCATGCACTCATTATGGTGGCTTCAACATCCTGAAATCATCACTTGTAACTCCCTTCTTGTTCCCCTTGCACATGCCATCATCTCCATGCTTGTTCTTGCTCCAATGTTCATCCTTCTCCAAGCTAGGCCCTTCATTTGTAAGCAAAACAAATGTATCCAATTTAGGCAGCATCATATTCTCATGAACATTAGAATCATTACCAAGAAACAAAAGTACCTGGTAATTTAATTGGCGTGCGCGAGCTCTAGTAATTCGTCCAGTATGTATAGCAGCAGGGGCTGTGGGTGTAACAATGGTATTGATGTTGATAGAGGCAAATGTGTCCCGTCTTTCGATGAGATGATGGATTTCGCTTTGGTGGAAGTTGACTTTGATGATCCGACTACAAACGTGCGAGGACGTCGCGCCTTAGCAATCGCTAAACCAACTCCGAGAGGTTATTGAACACGCCGGAGCACAATTAACCTAACCACGAGGGTCTGTTTCCTACGAGGAAACGAACAACAAGAAAGAAACTGAGATTGCAATCTGGATATTGCAAACATAAGATGAAAGCTTTATTGATCAAGGTGGGGTTCTGTGACGCCTTTGTCTGGTCGTTGAACACAAACGAAGTACGCGAAGTTGCAGCTATGGCGAACTTTAATCTAAACAAAACCCAAAGTCTAAACGACGCCCTAAGGGCTGTATATATGGAGGAAGAGGGGGGAATTTCGTGGCCCCTGAGGGAGGGGTCCAAAACCAACGCTAACTCTTGTTTCCCCATACATACGGACTCTAAAAATAGCCTATACTTATGTATTTCGAAATTACATGGGCCTGGCCCAATAAAAAGGTGACGCAGCACCTAGAATAGCCTGTGGACGAAAATTATGAAGTAGCATCTTGTATATTTCGTCCAAGGCTTCATGCACTCATTATGGTGGCTTCAACGTCCTGAAATCATCACTTGTAGTTCCGTTCTTGTTCCCCTTGCACATGCCATCATCTCCATGCTTGCTCTTGATCCAATGTTCATCCTTCTCCAAGCTAGGCCCTTCATTTGTAAGCAAAACAAATGTATCCAATTTAGGAAGCATCATATTCTCATGGACATTAGACTCATTACCAAGAAACGAAAGTACCTGGTAATTTAATTAGCGTGCGTGAGCTCTAGTAATTGGTCCAGTATGTATAGCAGTATGGGTTGTGGGTGTAACAATAGTATTGATGTCCTCATCATCCTCCCCTTCTTGAAATGAAGTCGTCCTCGACGGAAGCTCATCTTCCTCACCCAAACAAGGCTTCAAATCTGCAATGTTAAAAGTGGAACTAACCCCAAAATTTACAGGAACCTCAAGTTTATATGCATTATCATTTATTTTCTCTAACACCTTAAAGGGACCATCAGCACGTGGCAGTAGCTTTGATTTGCGCAAATCAGGAAATCTATCCTTACACAAATGTAACCAAACAAGATCTCCAGGTGCAAACACAACATGTTTTCTACCCTTATCTCCAGCAAGTTTATATTTAGCATTCATACGCTCAATGTTTTCCTTAGTTAACTCATGAATTTTTATGATCAATTCAGCACGTTGTTTAGCATCAAAATTAACCTTCTCCGAAGATGGAAGAGGCAACAAATCAATAGGTGCATGAGGTAGGAAACCATAAACAATTTCAAAAGGGCACATCTTAGTAGTAGAATGCAATGAACGATTATAAGCAATTTCAATATGAGGCAAGCATTCTTCCCACATTTTCTTATTATTCTTCAAAACAGCCCTAAGCATAGTAGACAATGTTTTATTGACTACTCAAGTTTGTCCATCAGTTTGGGGTGACAAGTAGTACTAAAAAGCAGTTTAGTCCCCAACTTAGCCCATAAACATCTCCAAAAGTGGCTAAGAAATTTAGTATCACGATCTGAAACAATAGTATTTCGCACACCATGCAAGCGAATAATTTCACGAAAGAACAAATCAACAACATTAACAGCATCATCGCTTTTATGACATGGTATAAAGTGTGCCATTTTCGAGAATCTATCCACGACAACAAATATGCTATCCCTCCCCTTCTTTGTTCGAGGTAAACCTAAAACAAAGTCCATAGATATATCCTCCAAAGGAACACTAGGTACATGCAAAGGCATATATAAACCATGAGGATTGAGTCGTGACTTAGCTTTTAGACATGTAGTGCAGCGAGCAATAAAACGCTCAACATCCCGTCTCATCTTTGGCCAAAAGAAATGTGCAGCAAGTACGTCCTCCGTATTCTTCACGCCAAAGTGTCCCATTAATCCTCCTCCATGCGCCTACTACAACAACAAAAGACGAATAGAGCTAGCTTGAATGCATAGCTTGTTAGCACGAAACACAAATCCATCGTTAACGACGAACTTGTTCCACATTCTTCCTTCTTTACAATTCTGCATTACATCTTTAAAATCAGCATCATGCACATATTTATCTTTGATGGTCTCCAAACCAAATATTTTGAAGTCAAGTTGTGAAAGCATAGTATAGCGACGAGACAATGCATCAGCAATAACATTTTCTTTTCCCTTCTTGTGTTTAATGACATAAGGGAAAGTCTCAATGAATTCAACCCATTTAGCATGTCTACGGTTCAGTTTAGCTTGACTTTTAATATGTTTCAAAGATTCATGATCAGAATGTATAACAAATTCTATGGGCCATAAATAATGTTGCCATGTTTCCAAAGTCCGAACAAGAGCATATAATTGTTTATCATAAGTAGAATAATTCAGACTAGGCCCACTCAATTTTTCAGAAAAATATGCAACAGGTTTGCCATCTTGTAATAACACACCTCCTAATCCAATTCCACTAGCATCACATTCAAGCTCAAAAGTCTTATTAAAATCAGGAAGTTGGAGTAAAGGAGCATGTGTCAACTTATCTTTCAATACCGTGAAGGCTTCTTCCTGTGCGGTACCCCAAACAAAAGGCACATCTTTCTTTGTCAGCTCATTGAGAGGTGCAGCAATGGTGCTGAAATCTCTCACAAAACGCCTATAGAATCCAGCGAGGCCAAGAAAACTCCTCACTTGTGTGACCGTTTTGGGATGCGGCCAACTCTCAATAGCTTCAATATTGGCTTGATCAACTTCAATTCCCTGTGGAGTAACAACATAGCCAAGAAAAGACACTCGGTCGGTGCAAAAGCTGCACTTCCCAAGGTTACCAAACAAACGTGAATCATGTAGCGCAATAAAAACAACACGTAAATGTTCCAAATGTTCCTCGAATGATTTGCTATAAATCAGTATGTCGTCAAAGTAAACTACCACAAACCTAAAACAAAGTCCATAGATATATCCTCCAAAGGAACACTAGGTACATGCAAAGGCATATATAAACCATGAGGATTGAGTCGTGACTTAGCTTTTAGACATGTAGTGCAGCGAGCAATAAAACGCTCAACATCCCGTCTCATCTTTGGCCAAAAGAAATGTGCAGCAAGTACGTCCTCCGTATTCTTCACGCCAAAGTGTCCCATTAATCCTCCTCCATGCGCCTACTACAACAACGAAAGACGAATAGAGCTAGCTGGAATGCATAGCTTGTTAGCACGAAACACAAATCCATCGTTAACGACGAACTTGTTCCACATTCTTCCTTCTTTACAATTCTGCATTACATCTTTAAAATCAGCATCATGCACATATTTATCTTTGATGGTCTCCAAACCAAATATTTTGGAGTCAAGTTGTGAAAGCATAGTATAGCGACGAGACAATGCATCAGCAATAACATTTTCTTTTCCCTTCTTGTGTTTAATGACATAAGGGAAAGTCTCAATGAATTCAACCCATTTAGCATGTCTACGGTTCAGTTTAGCTTGACTTTTAATATGTTTCAAAGATTCATGATCAGAATGTATAACAAATTCTTTGGGCCATAACTAATGTTGCCATGTTTCTAAAGTCCGGACAAGAGCATATAATTCTTTATCATAAGTAGAATAATTCAGACTAGGCCCACTCAATTTTTCAAAAAAGTATGCAACAAGTTTGCCATATTGTAATAACACACCTCCTAATCCAATTCCACTAGCATCACATTCAAGCTCAAAAATCTTATTAAAATCAGGAAGTTGGAGTAAAGGAGCATGTGTCAACTTATCTTTCAATACCGTGAAGGCTTCTTCCTGTGCGGTACCCCAAAGAAAAGGCACATCTTTCTTTGTAAGCTCATTGAGAGGTGCAACAATGGTGCTGAAATCTCTCACAAAACGCCTATAGAATCCAGCGAGGCAAAGAAAACTCCTCACTTGTGTGCCCGTTTTGGGCTGTGGCCAACTCTCAATAGCGTTAATCTTGGCTTTATCAACTTCAATTCTCTGTGGAGTAACAACATAGCCAAGAAAAGATACTCGGTCGGTGCAAAAGGTGCACCTCCCAAGGTTACTAAACAAACGTGCATCACGTAGAGCAATAAAAACAGCACGTGAATGTTCCAAATGTTCTTCCAAAGATTTGCTATAAATCAATATGTCATCAAAGTAAACTACCACAAATCGTCCAATGAAAGCACGTAAAACTTCGTTCATTAATCTCATGAAAGTACTAGGTGCATTCGTTAACCCAAAAGGCATGACTGACCACTCATATAATCCAAACTTAGTTTTAAATGTTATTTTCCATTCATCTCCCAATTTCATACGAATTTGATGGTATCCACTACGCAAATCAACTTTGGAGAATATTGTAGAGCCACTCAATTCATCAAGCATATCATCTAGCCTAGGAATAGGATGCCGATAACGAATAGTAATATTATTAATGCCGCTACAATCAACACACATACATGATGTACCATCCTTTTTCGGCACTAGAATAATAGGAACAGCACAAGGACTAAGGGATTCGCGTATATAAGCTTTGTCGAGAAGCTCTTGTACTTGACGCATATCTCCTTCGTCTCCTCTGGATTGGTATGGTATGGCGCACGGTTTGGCAGTGAAGCACTGGGAATTAAGTCAATCTGATGCTCAATCCCTCGAATAGGCGGTAATCCCGGTGGCACGTCTTGTGGAAAAATGTCAGCAAACTCCTGCAAAATGTTAGTGACAGCAGGATGCAAAGAGGAAGGCACGTCCTCGAATGAAAATAATGCCTCTTTGCACACAAAAGCATAGCAAACAGAGTTGCTGAAATCTAGCTCATCAATATCAGATTTGGTGGCAAATAAACATGCACTTTTTAATTTAATTTCAGAAGCAACACTAGATGGTTTATTATTAGGCTTCATTTTTTGCTCAAATTCTTTTGCCACAATCTGATTTTCACTCTTATTCTTCTCCTGTTTTGCTTTATTAGCTCTATTAATATCATCTTTCAAAATAGAATCAGGAGTCATAGGAAGCAAAGTAATATTTTTATCCTTATGAACAAGAGTATACTGATTGTTTCTACCATGGTGTACATAATTTTTATCAAATTGCCAAGGTCTACCAAGTAATAAGGAACATGCTTGCATAGGTACCACATCACAATCAACATAATCAGCATATGTAGAGATACTAAAATGCACACGAATAGTACGTGTTACCTTAACCTTGCCACTGTTGTTGAACCATTTGATGTAGTAAGGATGTGGATGTGGTCTTGTGATGAGAGAAAGCTTCTCCACCATCTCCATGCTAGCCAAGTTGTTGCAGCTCCCTCCGTCTATGATGACGCGCATAAAACGTTCCTTCACAACTCCCTTGGTATGGAACAAATTGTGCCTCTGATTTTTCTCAGCTTGTGTGACCCGCACACTCAAAACACGTTGAGCAACTAAACATTCATACCTATCAGCGTCTTCAGGAGCCATGTATTGCGTCTCATGATCAGAATCATCTCCACCATGTTCTTCACGTGTAATAAGAGCCAAAGTCTCCTCATCATAGTCAATAGCGGACTCATACCCACCATCCTCGGTAGCAATCATCACACACTGAGATTTGCATTCTCTCGCATAATGACCTCTTCCCTTACAACGACGACAAATAATATCACTTGTGTGCCCTGTTGATGCCATGGAAGAAGAAGAACTCTGTGCAGGCCCGGCAGGTGCGCTCTTGGTAGAGGCAAAGGTGTCCCGTCTTTCGACGAGATCATGGATTTCATTTTGGAGGAAGTCGAATTTGACGATCCGACTACGAACGTGCGAGGACGTCGCGCCTTAGCAATCACTAAACCAACTCCGAGAGGTTACTGACCACGCCGGAGGACGATCAACCTGACCACGAGGGTCTGTTTCTTATGAGGAAGCGAAGAACAAGCAAGAAACTAAGATTGCAATCTGGATATTGCGAATATAAGATGAAAGCTTTATTGATCAAGGTGGGGTTTTGTGACGCCTTTGTCTGGTCGTTGAAAACAAACGAAGTACGCGAAGTTGCAGCTATGGCGAACTTTAATCTAAACAAAACTCAAAGTCTAAACGACGCCCTAAGGGCTGTATATATGGAGGAAGATGGGGGAACTTCATGGCCCCTGAGGGAGGGGTCCGAAACCAACCCTCACTCTTGTTTCCCCATACATACGGACTCTAAAAATAGCATATACTTATGTATTTCGAAATTACATGGGCCTCGCCCAATAAAAGGTGACGCAGCACCTAGAATAGCCTATGGACGAAAATTATGAAGTAACATCTTGTATACTTTGTCCAAGGCTTCATGCACTCATTATGGTGGCTTCAACGTCCTGAAATCATCACATGTAGCTCCGTTCTTGTTCCCGTTGCGCATGCCATCATCTCCATGCTTGTTCTTGATCCAATGTTCATCCTTCTCCAAGCTAGGCCCTTCATTTGTAAGCAAAACAAATGTATCCAATTTAGGCAGCATCATATTCTCATGAACATTAGAATCATTACCAAGAAACGAAAGTACCTGGTAATTTAATTGGCGCGCGTGAGCTCTAGTAATTGGTCCAGTATGTATAGCAGTAGGGGTTGTGGGTGTAACAATAGTATTGATGTCCTCATCATCCTCCCCTTCTTGAAATGAAGTCGTCCTCGACGGAAGCTCATCTTCCTCACCCAATCAAGGCTTCAAATCTGCAATGTTAAAAGTGGGACTAACCCAAAAATCTGCAGGCAGCTCAAGTTTATATGCATTATCATTTATTTTCTCTAACACCTTAAAAAGACCATCAGCACATGTCATTAGCTTTGATTTCCGCAAATCAGGAAATCTATCCTTACGCAAATGTAACCAAACAAGATCTCCAGGTGCAAACACAACATGTTTTCTACCTTTATCTCCAGCAAGTTTATATTTAGCATTCATACGCTCAATGTTTTCCTTAAAATCAATTCAGCACGTTGTTTAGCATCAAAATTAACCTTCTCCGAAGATGGAAGAGGCAACAAATCAATAGGTGCATGAGGTAGGAAACCATAAACAATTTCAAAAGGGCACATCTTAGTAGTAGAATGCAATGAACGATTATAAGCAATTTCAATATGAGGCAAGCATTCTTCCCACATTTTCTTATTATTCTTCAAAACAGCCCTAAGCATAGTAGACAATGTTTTATTGACTACTCAAGTTTGTCCATCAGTTTGGGGTGACAAGTAGTACTAAAAAGCAGTTTAGTCCCCAACTTAGCCCATAAACATCTCCAAAAGTGGCTAAGAAATTTAGTATCACGATCTGAAACAATAGTATTTCGCACACCATGCAAGCGAATAATTTCACGGAAGAACAAATCAGCAACATTAACAGCATCATCGCTTTTATGACATGGTATAAAGTGTGCCATTTTCGAGAATCTATCCACGACAACAAATATGCTCCCAAGGAACACTAAGTACAGGCAAATGCATATATAAACCATGAGGATTGAGTCGTGACTTAGCTTTTTGACATGTAGTGTAGCGAGCAACAAAGCGCTCAACATCCCATCTCATCTTTGGCCAAAAGAAATGTGTAGCAAGTACGTCCTCCGTCTTCTTCACGCCAAAGTGTCCCATTAGTCCTCCTCCATGCGCCTCCTGCAACAACAAAAGACGAACGGAGCTAGCTGGAATGCATAGCTTGTTAGCAAGGAACACAAATCCATCATTAACGACAAACTTGTTCCACATTCTTCCTTCTTTACAATTCTGCATTACATCTTTAAAATCAGCATCATGCACGTATTGATCTTTGATGGTCTCCAAACCAAATATTTTGAAGTAAAGTTGTGAAAGCATAGACAATGCATCAGCAATAACATTTTCTTTTCCCTTCTTGTGTTTAATGACACAAGGGAAAGTCTCAATGAATTCAACCCATTTAGCATGTCTACGATTCAGTTTAGCTTGACTTTTAGTATGTTTCAAAGATTCATGATCAGAGTGTATAACAAATTGTTTGGGCCATAAATAATGTTGCCGTGTTTCTAAAGTCCGAACAAGAGCATATAATTCTTTATCATGAGTAGAATAATTCAGACTAGGCCCACTCAATTTTTCAAAAAAGTATGCAACAGGTTTGCCATATTGTAATAACACACCTCCTAATCCAATTCCACTAGCATCACATTCAAGCTCAAAAATCTTATTAAAATCAGGAAGTTGGAGTAAAGGAGCATGTGTCAACTTATCTTTCAATACCGTGAAGGCTTCTTCCTGTGCGGTACCCCAAACAAAAGGCACATCTTTCTTTGTCAGCTCATTGAGAGGTGCAGCAATGGTGCTGAAATCTCTCACAAAACGCCTATAGAATCCAGCGAGGCCAAGAAAACTCCTCACTTGTGTGACCGTTTTGGGATGCGGCCAACTCTCAATAGCTTCAATATTGGCTTGATCAACTTCAATTCCCTGTGGAGTAACAACATAGCCAAGAAAAGACACTCGGTCGGTGCAAAAGCTGCACTTCCCAAGGTTACCAAACAAACGTGAATCATGTAGCGCAATAAAAACAACACGTAAATGTTCCAAATGTTCCTCGAATGATTTGCTATAAATCAGTATGTCGTCAAGTAAACTACCACAAATCGTCCAATGAAAGCACGTAAAACTTTGTTAATTAATCTCAAGAAAGTACTAGGTGCATTAGTTAACCCAAAAGGCATGACTAACCACTCATATAATCCAAACTTAGTTTTAAATGCTGTTTTCCATTGATCCCCCAATTTCATACGAATTTGATGGTATCCACTACGCAAATCAACTTTGGAGAATATTGTAGAGCCACTCAATTCAACAAGCATATCATCTAGCCTAGGAATAGGATGACGACAACGAATAGTAATATTATTAATGCCTCTACAATCAACACACATACGTGATGTACCATCCTTTTTCGGCACTAGAATAATAGGAACAGCACAAGGACTAAGGGATTCACGTATATAACCGTTGTCGAGAAGCTCTTGTACTTGACGCATAATCTCCTTCGTCTCCTCTGGATTGGTACGGTATGGTGCACGGTTGGGTAATGATGCACCGGGAAATAAGTCAATCTGACGCTTAATCCCTCGAATGGGAGGTAATCCTGGTGGCACGTCTTGCGGAAAGACGTCAGCAAACTCCTGTAAAATGTTAGTGACAGTAGGAGGCAAAGAGGAAGGCACGTCCTCGAATGAAAATAATGCCTCTTTGCACACAAAAGCATAGCAAACAGGTTTGCTAAAATCTAGCTCATCAATATCAGAATTAGCGGCAAGTAAACATGCACTTTTCAATTTAATTTCAGAAGCAACACTAGATGGTTTACTATTAGGCTTCATTTGTTGCTCAAATTCTTTTGCCACAATCTGATTTTCACTCTTATTTTTCTCCTGTTTTGCTTTATTAGCTCTATTAATATGATCTTTCAAAATGGACTCGGGAGTCATAGGAAGCAAAGTAATATTTTTATCCTTATGAACAAGAGTATACTGATTGTTTCTACCATGGTGTACAGAATTTTTATCAAATTGCCATGGTCGACCAAGTAATAAGGAACATGCTTGCATAGGTACTACATCACAATCAACATAATCAGCATATGTAGAGATACTAAAATGCACACGAACAGTACGTGTTACCTTAACCTTGCCGCTGTTGTTGAACCATTGGATGTAGTAAGGATGTGAATGTGGTCTTGTGGTGAGAGATAGCTTCTCCACCATCTCCATGCTAGCCAAGTTGTTGCAGCTCCCTCCATCTATGATGACGCGCACAGAACGTTCCTTCACAACTCCCTTTGTATGGAACAAATTATGCCTCTGATTTTGCTTAGCTTGTGTAACCTGCACACTCAAAACACGTTGAGCAACTAAACATTCATACATGTCAGCATCTTCAAGAGCCATGTATTGCGTCTCATGATCAGAATCATCTCCACCGTGTTCTTCACGTGTAATAAGAGCCAACGTCTCCTCGTCATAGTCACTAGCGGACTCATACCCACCATCCTCAGTAGCAATCATCACACGCTGAGATTTGCATTCTCTCGCATAATGACCTCTTCTCTTACAACGACGACAAATAATATCACTTGTGTGCCAAGTTGATGCCATGGAAGAAGAAGAGCTCTGTGTAGGCCTGATAGGTGCGCTCTTGGCGGATAGTGGTGGTTGTGCCTGCTTTCTTGTATCACGGCTGGAGGTGGCACCTAATGGAGGTGCTGGTGCAGTGGAAGTAGAAGATGCACGCGGTGTCCATGATGAAGGTCGACCTGCAGAAAAGTTAGTTTGCACCAATGCTTGTCGATCCTGCAGTTCACGTTCAGCTTTACAAGCAAGATGGAATAAACGAGTGATATTAGTATACTCCTTATACTCTAGAATGGTCTAAATCTCTCTATTTAATCCACCCATAAAGCGTGTAAGCATAGGTTCATTCTTCTCAACAATACCACATCTAATCATGCCAGTTTGTAATTCCTGATAATATTCTTCTACAGAATTTTTTCCTTGTCTCAAACGCTGCAATTTTTGAAGCAATTCACGTTGGTAATATGGTGGAACCCAACGAGTACGCATAGCAGTTTTCAAAGCAGCCCAAGTAGCTGGAACAGGATATAATCTACAATGTTTAGACCACCAAACACATGCAAAGTTAGTGGAAGCACAAACAGCAGCCGGAACATGTCTCTCCTCAGGATATTGTAAACATGTAAATCGTTGTTCAGTTTCTAACTCCCAAGTAAGATATATATCAGGAACATATCTACCCTCAAATGGTGGAATATTCAATTTCAGTTTAGGGAGATGGTCATGATCTCGTACCTGAGGGGGAGCCCTAACATTGCCATTATTTGCATGTGGACGAGCTGGTGGTTGTGGTGCTGGTGGTTGTACGTAGTTCTGATTTTGATCAACCTCATCCTTGTAATCTCTCGCATAATCATCCTCCTCCCCATCAGCAGCAGGAGCCATAGAATTATCAACAGCAGCACCAACAGTTTGGCCAGGCTGAAGAGGAACACGGCTCGCTCGGCGGAGGGTTGTTTTGCGATGTGGAGGTAGTCGTTGTTGTTGTTGTTGCCGAGGTGCGGCGGGTGCAGCCGGTGGTGGAAGACGCGCAAGCAGTTCATTAAATCTGTTATCGAGCTTTGTTTCGAACGTCTTCTCAAGGCCAGTGATCTTCTCCATGGCCTCTTCAAAATTGTTCAGCACATCTTGCACCTGTTCAGTCGTCATTTGCTGAAACTTATCATGAAGCTCCTCGTTCGTTAACTTCTCCCAGTCAATCTCGTCGGCTTGTGATCCTGGCATGGTTAGCAGCAATAGAAACACACAAGAATATGATCCTATAGAGTACTAACAAGTGGTGGTGGTGGTGGGTGTCACAAATCCGTCAAGCAAAACTCAAATTCTTACCAGTTCTTACCCAGCATCAGGCGGTGATCGGCAACCGATGTAGTCAAAACTCTCAAAGCTTGGATACATCAATTACCAGGGAGAGTCAAACGCACGACGTAGATGTATGTGGAGCTGGGAAGGCTTATAATATGGTAGCAAAAAGGATCAGCAATAATCAATCAGAGATGCAAAGTTGAATAAACGCTCAACGACGGTATTGTGCTGGTCCTAGGCTAGACCGTGCTAGAGAAGCGAGCCTAGAACACTAACAAAATCATGGCGCTGCACTTAAACAAGGGAAAAGCACACTCTGGAATATATATTTTTTCGCTCTTTTTTTGCGCTGCTTTTTTTGCGAAAAATCACTATAATGGCGAGTGTCTCAAAACTCTTCCCAGGTCAAACTGACAAGATGGGCACGAAATTTTTTGACATTTTTTTTCGAAAATCAGGGCAGCGACAACGAAAAAGTGCGACAAAAAATCACTATGATGGCGAATGTCTCAAAACACTCCTAGGGACCTAAAAATAGGATAGGGAAAAAATAGTTTTGGTCGCTGAAATTTTGGCCTAAAAATTGCCAGGGGGTCTCCAGGCATTTTTTTTCCGAAACCTACTCAAGCAAGGAAAGACGAATCGGAAATTAGATGGATCTCGAAAACAAACCTAATATGCAAGGAACTCAGATTGGTGGTGGATATATGGTGGTAGGATATGGCAGCGGTGGTGGTATATGATAGCGGTGGTGGTATATGGATATGGATTGGTGGTATATGGCAGCGTTTATAGGATATGGCAGCGGTGGTGGTATATGGCAGCGGTGGTGGTATATGGCAGCGTTGGTGGGATATGGCAGCGATGGTGGTATATGGAAACAACGATGAAGATGGTGCGGCGGCGGCGTGACAAACCGTGACAGAACTTGAAACTCTAAAGGACTAGACGCTAAGACCAGCAACTAGACACGACGATGCAACCGCAAATTCAACAAAGCAAAACCCGAAAAAGATTATGCAAAGGCTCAGATTGGTTCGGATATGATGAACTAACCCTAATTTTTTGTGGCTTTTTCATGGACTGTAGGTATGAAGAACCGACTCAATCTAAACTACGAAAAACTGTAAAATCTCACCGAGCAACCTGGAAATCTGATACCACTTGATAGAGGCAAAGGTGTCCCGTCTTTCGATGAGATGATGGATATCGCTTTGGTGGAAGTCGACTTTGACGATCCGACTACGAACGTGCGAGGATGTCTCGCCTTACCAATCGCTAAACCAACTCCGAGAGGTTATTGACCACGTCGGAGCACGATCAACCTGGCCACGAGGGTCTGTTTCCTGTGAGCAAACGAAGAACAAGCAAGAATGATGTAGGGCGGAACCCTAGGGGCCGATCTTTCACGTTTGAAGTGGATCCTACGGGGGAACACGAAGAACGCGCGGAAAATACAAAGGGGAAAACACGGGGAGGAACGAGAGAATCACTAAATGACAAGTAATTGATCACACAAGGGCTAGATCACCGAACACAGAAGGTAGCACAAGATTAAAAATCAACAAAGGAAAGATACAAGGGTAGCCGTTCTTCTCCGTAAGGAGGTCTTGATTGTCTTCCCTTGAAGGGGTCTTGAATCCGCTTGGGGGATCTTCTCCGAAGAGGTCGTGAGCTCCGAGGAGAAGTAACCAAGTGGATGAGCAAGGCTCTCACACAAAATATGAGCTAAACCAATGCTAACCCTAATACGAAGCTAGGAGACGAGTATATACAGTGCTAAGCCACGAAGGGGTAAGTGGGAGAGGATACATGGGGCGAAAACCCCTTGCACTGTGCGCAGGCAGACCGGTAGTACTGGTCATGGGGCCGGTAGTTCCGCTGAGAACTCATGCGGGGCGGTAGTTCCGGACGAGGAAGGCGGTACTACCGCTGGAAGGTCAGGCGCTGGCTTCTGGAGATGGACGTCGAAGGAGCTAGCGGTTGTACCGGTTGTCGGGGCGGTTGTTTCGGTCTTTGGGCAGAAACCGGTAAAACCGGTGCAGCACCGGCCTTGCTCCGGTCGATCACAGAAGGTGGGCCGATTGTTGGGCGGTAGCTGGCCAGTTGTTCCGCCCGGGCGGTGGTTGGGCGGTTGTTCCGGTCCTTCTGGGCTGGGCAGATCGTCTACGTGCTCTTGATGTTTGTCTTGCATCGCAACTTCTACTTGGTTACTTTCTTGGTACCTAAGCACACAAAGCATCTCCGTTTGAGGTAGTAGCCATGTCTCAAGTGGGTCAAAGGGAAGTTCAACAAGGATAGAGTTAACCTTGGATTGAATAGCACGTGCTCGAGCTCTCGTCATGGGTCCTCGTGGGGTTGGTTGTGTCGATGTAGAGTCCATGGGGATGATGGAAGGATGCTCCGCATCATATCCCCTCCCTTGGTAAAGATCCGACCTCGGATCAAAATCTTCATCACCATGGAAAGGCGAGAGGTCTTTGACGTTGAAGATGTCGCTCACGTTGTACTTATCTCGTGGGAGTTCAATCTTGTAGGCGTCGTCGTTGTAGCGTGCTAGCACTTTGAATGGTCCATCGGATCGAGGGAGAAGTTTGGACTTGCGTTCGTTGCGGAAGCGGTCCTTGCGAAGGTGTAGCCACACGAGATCGCCTATGTTGAAGATCATGGGTTGCTTGTTGACGTTGAGCTTGGTTGCTAGTCGTTGTACTTGGCGCTCGATGATGTTCCTTGTATCTTCATGCATCTTCTTGATGTAGCTTGCTCGTGCACTCGCATCCATGTTGGTGCGCTCTTGTAGAGGTAGAGGTAGAATGTCCAAAGGGGTTGAAGCCGTAGACGACCTCGAAGGAGGACTTGCCGGTAGTCGAATGTCTTGCACGGTTGTAGGCGTACTCGGTGATGGGTAGACACGCCTCCCACTCCTTGATGTTCTTCTTGATCAACACGCGAAGTAGAGTGGATAGTGTCCGGTTTGTCACCTCCGTTTGGCCGTCAGTTTGAGGATGGTATGCGGATGAGAACAAGAGCTTGATTCTGAGCTTGGCGCATAGCGTCTTCCAAAAGTAACTCAAGAAATTGACGTCATGGTCGGAGACAATTGTCTTTAGTACTCCATGGAGGCGCAAGATTTCCCTACAAAAGAGATTTGCAACGTGCGAAGCATCGTCTATCTTGTTGCAAGGGATGAAATGTGCCATCTTAGAAAATCGGTCCACAACAACAAACACGGAATCTTTTCCATTTTGAGTTCTAGGCAAACTGATGAGGACATCAATACAATTGTTACACCCACAGCCCCTACTGCTATACATACTGGACCAATTACTAGAGCTCGCGCACGCCAACTAAATTACCAGGTACTTTCGTTTCTTGGTAATGATTCTAATGTTCATGAGAATATGATGCTGCCTAAATTGGATACATTTGTTTTGCTTACAAATGAAGGGCCTAGCTTGGAGAAGGATGAACATTGGAGCAAGAACAAGCATGGAGATGATGGCATGCGCAAGGGGAACAAGAACGGAGTTACAAGTGATGATTTCAGGTCTTTGAAGCCACCATAATGGGTGCATGAAGCCTTGGATGAAATATACAAGATGCCACTTCATAAATTTCGTCCCGAGTCTATTCTAGGTGCTGCGTCACCTTATTATTGGGCCAGGCCCAAGTAATTTTGAAATACATAAGTATAGGCTATTTTTAGAGTCTATATGTGTGGGGAAACAAGAGATAGGGTTGATTTTGGACCCCTCCACCAAGGGCCACGAAATTCCCCCCTCTTCCTCCATATATACAGCCCTTAGGGCATCGTTTAGACTTTGGGTTTTATTTAGATTAAAGTTTGCCATAGCTGCAACTTAGCGTACTTCTTTGTGTTCAACGACCAGACAAAGGCGTCACAGAACCCCACCTTGATCAATAAAGCTTTCATCTTATATTCGCAATATCCAGATTGCAATCTCAGTTTCTTGCTTGTTCTTCGTTTGCTCGCAGGAAACAGACCCTCGTGGTCAGGTTGATCATGCTCCGGTGTGGTCAATAACCTCTCGGAGTTGGTTTAGCGATTGCTAAGGCGCAACGTCCTCGCACGTTCGTAGTCGGATCGTCAAAGTTGACTTCCACCAAAGCGATATCCATCATCTCATTGAAAGACGGGACACCTTTGCCTCTATCACAAACCAAGTACAAAATCCATGCTAATGTCTTCCCAAGGTTGATAAGGAATAGGAAGAGGCATGTAAAGACCATGAGATTGAGCTTTAGACTTAACTTTGCGACATGTAGAGCATTGGGTGGTGAAGCGTGAGACGTCTAGAAACATCTTGGGCCAAAAGTAGTTCTTGGAGAGCGTGGCTAATGTCTTATCTCTTCCAAAGTGTCCCATGAGTCCGCCTCCACGAGCCTCTTGCAAAAGTAGCAAACGAAGGGAAGACTCGGGAATGCAAAGTTTGTTAGCTTTCATAAGATAAGCATCCCTGATATAATATTGTTCCCAAGAAGTATGCGTCAAACACTTAGCATAAGGAATAGCAAAAGATGGATTATTAGCATACAAGACTTTGATGTGCTCAGAACCAATAACATTGAACTCAAGTTTAGTGAAAGCGCATCCGCAACTACATTTTCCTTACACTTAATGTACTTGATCACATAGGGGAAAGATTCAATAAATTCACTCCATTTGGCATGACGCTTGTTCAACTTAGTTTGACCTTTTAAGTACTTTAGCGTTTCATGATCAGTATGGACAACAAACTCATGAGATCTAAGATAATGTTCCCAAACATGGAGTACACGCACTAAAGTATACAATTCTTTGTCATATGTGGGATAGTTAAGTTGAGCACCGGAGTGTTTTTCACTAAAAGATGCAATGGCTCGTTTTTCTTGCATCAAAACTTCGCCAATTCCGGTACCACTTGCATCAAAATGAACCTCAAAAGTTTTGTAAAAATTGGGCAAAGCAAGAATCGGAGCATGAGTAAGCAAAGACTTGAGCTCATCAAAAGCGGTGGATTGCAAAGATCCCCAAACAAAAGGAGCATTCTTCTTACTCAAGGCATGCAAAGGAGCGGCAATTGTGCTAAAATCTTTCACAAAGCGACGATAAAAACCCGAAGACCAAGAAAACTATGCACTTGTTGCAAATTGGTGGGTTGGGGCCAAGTGTTAATTGCTTCAATTTTAGTTTCATCAACATGGACACCCTTGGAAGATACAACGAAACCCAAGAAAACCACTTTGTCAACACCAAATGTGCACTTTTTCATGTTGGCATTAAGACTTTCCTTGCGAAGTGTTTGTAAAACAGCCCTAACATGATTAAGATGCTCTTTCATGGTTTTGCTAAACACAAGAATATCATCGAAGTAAACCACAACAAAGACTCCAATATAAGGTCGAAGTACATGATGCATGAGATGCACAAAAGTACCGGGAGCCTCCGATAAACCCATAGGCATAACTAACCACTCATATAAGCCAAATTTGGTTTTGAAAGCAATTTCCATTCATCACCCTCTTGTATGCGGATTTGATAATAGCCCCTTTTAAGATCAATTTTTGAGAAAAAGTTGGCTCCACTAAGTTTATCAAGCATTTCATCTAAGCGAGGAATGGGATGCCTATAGCAAACGGTGATAGCATTTATGGGTCTACAATCGGAACACAAGCCGAAACTTCCATCGGGCTTAGGCACAAGTATAACGGGAACGACACAAGGGCTTAAGCTTTCACGTACATGACCGTTGTCAATTAGTTGTTGTACTTGCCGTTGAATCTCCTAGGTTTCTTCGAGATTGACACGGTATGGAGCTTTGTTTGGAAGTGGCGCTCCGGGGATGAGGTTGATTCGATGCTCAATGCCTCGTAGAGGAGGTAGACCCGGAGGTAGCTAATCGGGGAAAACATCTTGAAATTCCTGCAAAAGAGATTGAAACACTAAAGGTAGCTCGTTAGGGGTGTTAGTGTTAGGTTCCCCATCCTTGCACACTAGGACAAAGTGCATCACACTCGATGGGTTCTCACACACTTCCCTCATCTCACTTTTTGTGGCAAATAGTATGAGGTTTTTCTCTCTAGGCGAAGAGGCGCTCAAGTTTGGCTTGTGGCTCTCACTCACTTTTTGGTGGATCTCTTTTTGATTCTTCTCTCTATGGTGGTTGGCTTGCTTGTCGGCTATCACTTGACTAGGAGACATAGGTCGTAGCACATATTCCTTCCCTTTCATCTTGAAGCTATAGTGGTTGATATGCCCGTTGTGGAAGACACCACGGGCGAATTGCCATGGTCGACCAAGAAGGAGGTGGAAAACGATCATTGGGACCACATCACACTCCAAAGTGTCCTCATATGCACCAATTTTGAAGGATACTTGGACCGTATGCTCAACTCGTATGGTGCCGGAGTCACTTAGCCATTGAACCTTGTAGGGGTGCGGGTACTTCTTCTTGACCAATTGAAGTTTGGAGCATAGTTCTTCACTTGCCAAGTTGTGGCAACTACCTCCCTCTATGATGACCTTGACGGACCTTTCCATTGATGCCGGCCTTTGTGTGGAAGATGTGGCATCATTGGTCTTCTTCTTGTTGATGTTGAAGAGTCAAGACCTTGGAGACAACAAGAGCGGGGCTCGTATCTTCATCACAAAGGACTTGGTCATCTTCATCTTCATTCACTCGCCTCTGCATGGCCACTTGCTCAATAGCTTCCATTTCATCTTCACTCATTGAGTCGTAGGTGCCATCGTCACTGAGGATCATGGTGCGCTTGTTTGTGCATTCATAGGACTTGTGGCCTCGGTCGCTGCAAGTGAAACACTTGAAGGAACTTGTCTTGATGGTCTCATCGGTCGGCATAGATGAAGAAGCACGCGGCCTGGAGTTGCTTGTAGTAGGAGGAGGACGACTTGAACTTGACGAATGTTTCTTGTAACTTGACTTGTCGTTGTTGCTTGGAGAAGGCTTGGTTGATGTCGAAGTTGGAGTAGTTGTTGAAGCTTGGTTATTGGAGAAGCTGTAGGTCTTGGATGAGTACTTGGCGTATTTGAAGTCATCTTGCACTTGACGTTCCGCCTTGGTCGCTTGATGCACTAGCTCAATGAGGTTGGAGTAGGGTTGGAAGTCGGTGATCTTCTTGATGGGATGATTGAGTCCATTCATGAATCGTGCCATTGTTTGCTCGTCATCTTCCGTGACATTGGCTCGAATCATGGCTATCTCCATTTCCTTGTAGTATTCTTCAACACTCTTTGTTCCTTGCTTGAGGAGTTGTAGCTTCTTCGAGAGATCGCGGTTGTAGTAGGTTGGCACAAAACGTGCTCGCATGACATCCTTCATTTGAGCCCAAGTGGTGATTGGAGGTTCACCTCTTGCTTGACGGCGCTCAAGGACTTGTTCCCACCATATGAGCACATAGTCTTGGAACTCAAATGATGCCATAGCGATCTTCTTCTCTTCCTCATAGTTGTGCAAACGAAAGATTTTGTCAACCTTCAATGCCCATGAGAGGTATTCTTCGGGATCATTGCTTCCATTGAACTTGGGCATTGTGAATTTGAGCTTGCCATAGCGTTGCTCTTTGTTGTGTTGTTGGCGATGGTGATGATGACGCCCTTGACGTGGAGGGTAATCATCCTCATGATGCTCTTGTCGTGGAGGAAGACCATGATCAACTTGCTCTTGTTGAACTTGAGGTTGAGGTGGAGCTTGATGAGCTTGTGAAGGAGCTTGAGGAACTTGACGTTGCACGCGAGGTTGGTAGTTCCTCTCTTGGATTTCTTCTCGAAGGGCTTCCTCTTGATTGCGCCATTCGCGATTGCGGTTGGCGATGGCTCGACTTGATTCTTGAAGGGCACATTCCGCCTCAAGAGCTTGTGCTTCTCATTGTTGTTGTTGAAGACGTTGAGCCTCGGCGTCTTGTTGCTCTTGGTGTAGACGTGCTCGTTCTTCTTCTTCTTGGCGACAAAGACGTTGTCGTTCTTGAGCTTGAGCAAAGGTGACTTGGTTTGAGTGAGGACGAGGGACTTGCTCATCGACTTGCTCTTGTGAATGCTTGACGTGTAGCGGGTTGCGAGATGCATGACGGTCTTGACGCGCGGCTCGTCGAAGAGTGTTCGATAACGATGTACTTGAGCCAGAGAAGGAGTCGTCGGAGTGTCGACTTGAATGGCTCCGTCTTGAATATGAAGAAGTTGAAGGAGGACGGTTTACCAACAAGGCATGGATCTCGTCCGTTCTTGCATCATTCTCTTGCTTGTGTGCGTCGAGCTTGTTGTCTCGGATAGTCGCAATTCGGTGGCGAGGTTGTCGATGCGGTCGTTCATTGCTTGTTGCTCTTGATGTAACGCTCGTTGTGCACCAAAGAGGTGGCTCTTGGTGACGCATGATGACATGTCATCGTCTTGCTCGATGAAGAGTGGGTTGGTAGAAGTACTTGGCCTATCCATCATTTCAAGCAAAATGTGAGAGGTAGAAGGAGAAGAACTTATACCAATGTACCTTTGACCGATGTTGATGATGAATCAAGTTCACTCAAATGCGGGCAATGAAATAGCACTATTGGTACCAATTCTTGTCGGTTCTCACACCTACACAAGTAAAATCTTATGGTGGAGCTTGGTTAGGATGGTGGCACAAAATTGATTGCAATCATTAGTTTGACTCAAAGATGTTGAAAAAGATTCGCAAATTCGCAAATGCAACAAGTAGACCAAGCAAGTAGTGGTACACGGAAACACACACACAAATAGATAAGTGGGATTGTGCAAACCAAAAGTGAGCCAAACTGTTGAATCCGCGAAAATGCTCTTGTTGCACAATACTAGAGAGACGCTAGCACGATTCCACAATAGGCGGATACGGAGCTTGTATGCTATATGTATGGTATTTTGGTGCTATGATCCAAGATGATCCAAGATGATCCAAAAATGCAACTATCTCTATCCCAAGTATGCTATATGTATGGTATTTTGGTGCTATGATCCAAGATGATCCAAAAATGCAACTATCTCTATCCCAAGTATGCTATATGTATGGTATTTTGGTGCTACGATCCAAGATGATCTTATATGACAATCTTAATGTAGTATGATGCTATGGTTCTTGCTTATAAGCTCGTTGCTTATCTTTCTTGTTTGCTTAAAGGCTTGGGTGGCTCTTTCACTTTTGAGCTCTTTTCTCATGCAAAACTTCACGAACCAAGATAGCAATTTTGTATGCGATGATAACTTTGTGACACACAAGTCGATGCCAAGATATGCACCACTTTGGTATGGTATGTATGCTATGGAGTATAATCACTAATGTGCACAAGTCACGTTGCCGGCAATACTCAATGGCTAGTCTCGATGGGTAAGCAACGCAAAAGATGGGCTATGATGGTTATCAATGCAATTGCGAGAGATGACAAAGGTGTCATCGATGTTACCGTCCTTGGCGACGATGAGTCCTTGGCGAAGATGAGCGATGGTGATGTTGACGTCAAACCGTACCTATATAGCCGAAACACAATAGGACACGAGAACCACAACTCAAATTCTCAAAGACCAAAAGCAACAATGGTGGTAGCGGAAAACGGAGTTGGCATAGCGGATGATGTGGTGAAAGACTTAGGCAAAGATGCCAATGTTAGGAAAATTAGATGGTGTCCAATGATGTTGTAGACTATCTAGGTGGATGGGGGATGTCAATAGCTTCTCAATGAGCTAAAGAACGCGAAAATCAGACTCCGGATGTGGAAGTTATGATGACAATGGTGAGACTCTGAATGCTGAAACTGGCATGGGCGATAGTACCGCTCGGATGGGCAGTAGTACCGCTTGTGGTACTCAGCGGTGGTACCGCTCGGAGGGGCGGTTATACCGCTCGTGTCGGGATTCGTCACAGATCGAATCGGGGCGTGATTTTGGGGCGGAAATGGATGATTTCGGGGGCCAAATTGGATGGATTTCGTGGATGGGAAGAGGGGAAACTTGGGGGAATGCTAGATCCACTTGAAACCAAGCAAATCCACGGATCAAAATAAACAAAACATCATCAAACTAACAAATCACAAAAAAATTTGGGGGCTATTTTTGGTGGGGATTTTCGGATTTAGGACGAAAACAACAAAATCATGCTAGAAGACACGGGGTAGGGGCTCCAAAAACGTGATCAACGTGGCTCATGATACCAAGATGATTAGGGCGGAACGCTAGGGGCCGATCTTTCACATTTGGAGTGGATCCTACGGGGGAGCACGAAGAAACGCGCGGAAAACACAAAGGGGAAACACGGGGAGGAACGAGAGAATCACTAAACCGACAAGTAGTTGATCACACAAGGGCTAGATCACCGAACACATAAGGTAGCACAAGATTCGAAATCAACAAAGGAAAGATACAAGGGTAGCCGATCTTCTCCATAAGGAGGTCTTGATTGTCTTCCCTTGAAGGGGTCTTGAATCCACTTGGGGGATCTTCTCCGAAGAGGTCGTGAGCTCCGAGGAGAAGTAACATAGTGGATGAGCAAGGCTCTCACACAAAATATGAGCTAAACCAATGCTAACCCTAATACGAAGCTAGGAGACGAGTATATATAGTGCTAAGCCACGAAGGGGTAAGTGGGAGAGGATACATGGGGCAAAAACCCCTTGCACTGCGCGCAGGCAGACCGGTAGTACCGGTCATGGGGCCGGTAGTTCCGCTGAGAGCTCATGCGGGGCGGTAGTTCCGGACGAGGAAGGCGGTACTACCGCTGGGAGGTCAGGCACTGGCTTCCGGAGATGAACGTTGAAGGAGCCAGTGGTTGTACTGGTTGTCGGGGCGGTTGTTCCGGTGTTTGGGCAGAAACCGGTAAAACCGGTGCAACATCGGCCTTGCTCCGCTCGATCACAGAAGGTGGGCCGGTTGTTGGGCGGTAGCTGGCCGGTTGTTCCGCCCGGGTGGTGGTTTGGCGGTTGTTCCGGTCCTTCTGGGCTGGGCAGATCGTCTACGTGCTCTTGATGTTCATCTTGCATCGTAACTTCTCCTTGGTTACTTTCTTGGTACCTAAGCACACAAAGCATCTCCGTTTCAGGTAGTAGCCATGTCTCAAGTGGGTCAAAGGGAAGTTCAACAAGGAGAGAGTTAACCTCGGATTGAATAGCACGTGGTCAAGCTCACGTCATGGGTCCTCGTGGGGTTGGATGTGTCGATGTAGAGTCCATGGGGATGATGGAAGGATGCTCCGCATCAAAGAAACTGAGATTGCAATCTGGATATTGCGAATTTAAGATGAAAGCTTTATTGATCAAGGTGGGGTTCTGAGACGTCTTTGTCTGGTCGTTGAACACAAATGAAGTACGCGAAGTTGCAGCTACGACGAACTTTAATCTAAACAAAACCCCCCCAAAGTCTAAACGGTGCCCTAAGGGTTGTATATATGGAGGAAGAGGTGGTGAATTTCGTGGCCCTTGGTGGAGGGGTCCGAAACTAACCCTATCTCTTGTTTCCCCACACATAGCCTATACTCATGTATTTCGAAATTACATGGGCCTGGCCCAATAATAAGGTGATGCAGCACCTAGAGTAGCCTCTGGACGAAATTTATGAAGTGGCATCTTGTATATTTCGTCCAAGGCTTCATGCACTCAATATGGTGGCTTCAAAGTCCTGAAATCATCACTTATAACTCCGTTCTTGTTCCCATTGCGCATGCCATCATCTCCATGCTTATTCTTGCTCCAATGTTCATCCTTCTCCAAGCTAGGCCCTTCATTTGTAAGCAAAACCAATGTATTCAATTTAGGCAGCATCATATTCTCATGAACATTAGAATCATTACCAAGAAACGAAAGTACCTGATAATGTAATTGGCGTGCGCGAGCTCTAGTAATTGGTCCAGTATATGTAGCAGTAGGGGCTGTGGGTGTAACAATGGTATTGATGTCCTCATCACTAAGGGATTCACATATATAACCTTTGTCGAGCAGCTCCTGTACTTGACGCATAATCTCCTTTGTCTCCTCTGGATTGTTACGGTATGGTGCATGGTTGGGTAATGATGCACCGGGAATTAAGTCAATCTGATGCTCAATCCCTCAAATAGGCGGTAATCCCGGTGGCACGTCTTGTGGAAAGACATCAGCAAACTCCTGCAAAATGTTAGTGACAGCAGGAGGCAAAGACGAAGGCACGTTCTCGAATGAAAATAATGCCTCTTTGCACACAAAAGCATAGCAAACAGATTTGTTGTAATCTAGCTCATCAATATCAGATTTGGTGGCAAATAAACATGCACTTTTCAATTTAATTTCCGAAGCAACACTAGATGGTTTATTATTAGGCTTCATTTTTTGCTCAAATTATTTTGCCACAATCTGATTTCACTCTTATTGTTCTCCTATTTTGCTTTATTAGCTCTATTAATATCATCTTTCAAAATGGAATCAGGAGACATAGGAAGCAAAGTAATATGTTTATCCTTATAAACAAGAGTATACTGATTGTTTCTACCATGGTGTACAGATTTTTTTTCAAATTGCCATGGTCTACCAAGTAATAAGGAACATGCTTGCATAGGTACCACATCACAATCAACATTATCAGCATATGTAGAGATACTAAAATGCACACGAACAATACTTGTTACCTTAAACTTTTCGCTGTTGTTGAACCATTGGATGTAGTAAGGATGTGGATGTGGTCTTGTGGTGAGAGAGAGCTTCTCCACCATCTCCATGCTAGCCATGTTGTTGCAGCTCCCTCCGTCTATGATGACGCGCACAGAACGTTCCTTCACAACTCCCTTTGTATGGAACAAATTATGCCTCTGATTTTGCTCAGCTTGTGTGACCTGCAAACTCAAAACACGTTGAGCAACTAAAAATTCATACCTGTCAGCGTCTTCATGAGCCATGTATTGCGTCTGATGATCAGAATCATCTCCATCGTGTTCTTCACGTGTAATAAGAGCCAAAGTCTCCTCATCATAGTCACTAGAGGACTCATACCCACCATCCTCAGTAGCAATCATCACACGCTGAGATTTGCACTCTCTCGCATAATTGCCTCTTCCCTTACAACGACGACAAATAATATCACTTGTATGCCCAGTTGATGCCATGGAAGAAGAAGAGCTCTATGCAGGCCTGGCAGGTGCGCTCTTGGCAGATAGTGGTGGTTGTGCCTGCTTTCTTATATCACGGCTGGAGGTGGCACCTAATGGAGATGTTGGTGCAGTGGAAGTAGAAGATGCACGCGGTGTCCATGATGAAGGTCGACCTGCAGAAAAGTTAGTTCGCGCCAATGCTTGTCGATCCTGCACTTCACGTTCAGCTTTACATGCAAGATGGAATAAACGAGTAATATTAGTATACTCCTTATACTCTAGAATGGTCTGAATCTCTCTATTTAATCCACCCATAAAACGTGCAAGCATAGGTTCATTCTCCTCAACAATACCACATCTAATCATGCCAGTTTGTAATTCCTGATAATATTCTTCTACATAACTTTTTCCTTGTCTCAAATGCTGCAATTTTTGAAGCAATTCACGTTGATAATATGGTGGAACCCAACGAGTACGCATAGCAGTTTTCAAAGCAGCCCAAGTAGCTGGAATAGGATATAATCTACAATGTTCAGACCACCAAACACATGCAAAGCTAGTGAAAGCACAAACAGTAGTAGGAACACGTCTCTCCTCAGGATATTGTAAACATGTAAATCGTTGTTCAGTTTCTAACTCCCAAGTAAGACATATATCAGGAACATATCTACCCTCAAATGGTGGAATATTCAATTTCAGTTTAGGAACATGGTCATTATCTCGTACCTGAGGGAGAGCCCTACCATTATGATTATTTGTATGTGGACGACCTGGTGGTTGTGGTCCTGGTGGTTGCACGTAGTTCTGATTTTGATCAACCTCATCCTCATAATCTCCCGCATAATCATCCTCCGCATTAGCAGCAGGAGCCACAGAAGTATCAACAGCAGCACCAACAGTTTGGCCAGGCTGAAGAAGGACACGGCTCGCTCGGCGGAGGGTTGTTTCGCGACGTGGAGGTAGTAGTTGTTGTTGTTGTTGCAGAGGTGCGGCAAGTGCAGCCGATGGAAGACGCGCAAGCAGTTCATTAAATCTGTTATCGAGCTTTGTTTCGAACATCTTCTCGAGGCCAGTGATCTTCTCCATGGCCTCTTCAAAATTGTTCAGCACATCTTGCACCTGTTCAGTCATCATTTGCTAAAACTTATCATGAAGCTCATTGTTCGTTAAGCTCTCCCAGTCAATCTCGTCGGCTTGTGATCCTGGCATGGTTAGCAGCAATAGAAACACACAAGAATATGATCCTACAGACTACTAACAAGTGGTGGTGGTGGGTGTCACAAATCCGTCAAGCAAAACTCAAATTCTTACCAGTTCTTACCCAGCAGCAGGCCGTGATCGGCAACCGTTGTAGTCAAAACTCTCAAAGCTTGGATAGAGCGATTACCAGGGAGAGTCAAACACACGACGTAGATGTATGTGGAGCTGGTAAGGCTTATAATATGGTAGCAAAAAGGATCAATAATAATCAATTCAGAGATGCAAAGTTGAATAAATGCTCAATGATGGTACTGTGCTGGTCCTATGCTAGACTGTGCTAGAGACGCGAGCCTAGAACACTAACAAAATCACGGCGCTGCACGTAAACAAGGGAGAAGCACACTCTGGAATTATTTTCCCTCTTTTTTTTGCGCTCCTCTTTTTTTTTGCGAAAAATCACTATAATGGCGAGTGTCTCAAAAGTCTTCCCAGGTCAAACTGACAGGATGGGCACAAATTTTTTTTTACAAATTTTTTTGGAAATCAGGGCAGCGACGACGAAAAAGTGCAACAAAAAATCACTATGATGGCGAGTGTCTCAAAACACTCCGTGGGACCTAAAAATAGGATAGGGAAAAAAATCGGTCGCCGATTTTTTTTTCCGAAACCTACTCAGGTAAGGAAACACGAATGGAAATTAGATGGATCTCGAAAACAAACCTAATATGCAAGGAACTCGGACTGGTGGTGGATATATGGTGGTGGTATATGGCAGCGGTGGTGGTAGCGGTGGTAGTATATGGATATGGATCGGTGGTGGTATATGGATACGGATTGGTGGTGGTATATGGATATGTATTCGGAGCGGTGGTGGTAGGTGACAGGGGAGATGATGATGATGCGATGGCGGCGTGAGAACTTATGACCAGAACTCGAAACTCTAAAAGACTAGACGCTAAGACCATCAACTTGACGCGACGATGCAACCGCAAATTCAACAAAGCAAAATACAGAAAAGACTATGCAAAGGCTCAGACTGGTTCGGGTAGGATGAACTAACCCTAACTTTTTTTTTGCTTTTTCGTGGACTATAGGTATGAAGAACAGACTCGATCTAAACTACGATAAACTGTAAAATCTCATCGAGCAACGTGGAAATCTGATACCACTTGATAGAGGCAAAGGTGTCCCGTCTTTCGATGAGATGATGGATGTCGCTTTGGTGGAAGTCGACTTTGACGATCCGACTACGAACGTGCGAGGAAGTCGCGCCTTAGCAATCGCTAAACCAACTCCGAGAGGTTATTGACCACGCCGGAGCACGATCAACCTGACCACGAGGTCACACAAGCTGAGCAAAATCAGAGGCACAATTTGTTCCATACAAAGGGAGTTGTGAAGGAACGTTCTGTGCGTGTCATCATAGACGGAGGGAGCCGCAACAACTTGGCTAGCATGTCGATGGTGGAGAAGCTATCTCTCACCACAAGACCACATCCACATCCTTACTACATCCAATGGTTCAACAACAGCGGCAAGGTTAAGGTAACATGTATTGTTCGTGTGCATTTTAGTATCTCTACGTATGTTGATTATGTTGATTGCGATGTGGTACCTATGCAAGCATGTTCCTTGTTACTTCGTCGACCATGGCAATTTGATAAAAATTATGTACACCATGGTAGAAACAATCACTATACACTTGTTCATAAGGATAAAAATATTACTTTGCTTCCTATGACTCCTGATTCTATTTTGAAAGATGATATTAATAGAGCTAATAAAGCAAAACAAGAGAAAAATAAGAGTGAAAATCATATTGTGGCAAAAGAATTTGAGCAACAAATGAAGCCTAATAAAAAACCATCTAGTGTTGCTTCTGAAATTAAATTGAAAAGTGCATGTTTACTTGCCACTAAATCTGATATTGATGAGCTAGATTTCAGAAAATCTGTTTGCTATGCTTTTGTGTGCAAAGATGCATAATTTTCATTTGAGGATGGCCTCCTGCTGTCACTAACATCTTGCAGGAGTTCGCTGACGTCTTTCCACAAGACGTGCCACCGGGATTACCTCCCATTCGAGGGATTGATCATCAGATTGACTTAATTCCTGGTGCATCATTACCCAACCGTGCACCATACCATACCAATCCAGAGGAGACGAAGGAGATTATGCGTCGAGTATAGGAGCTGCTCGACAAAGGTTATATACGTGAATCCCTTAGTCCTTGTGTTGTTCCTATTATTCTAGTGCCGAAAAAGGATGGTACATCACGTATGTGTGTTGATTGTAGAGGCATTAATAATATTACTATTCGTTATTGTCATCCTATTCCTAGGCTAGATGATATGCTTGATGAATTGATTGGCTCTACAATATTCTCCAAAGTTGATTTGCGTAGTGGATACCATCAAATTCATACGAAATTGTGAGATGAATGGAAAATGGCATTTAAAACTAAGTTTGGATTATATGAGTGGTTAGTCATGCCTTTTGGGTTAACTAATGCACCTAGTACTTTCATGAGATTAATGAACGAAGTTTTACGTGCTTTTATTGGACGATTTGTGGTAGTCTATTTTTGATGATATACTGATTTATAGCAGATATTTAGAGGAACATTTGGAGCATGTACGTGTTGTTTTTATTGCTTTACGTGATGCACGTTTGTTTGGTAACCTTGGGAAGTGCACCTTTTGCATCGACCGAGTATCTTTTCTTGGCTATGTTGATGAGGACATCAATACCATTATTACACCCACAGCCCCTGCTGCTATACATACTGGACCAATTACTAGAGCTCGCGCACGTCAACTAAATTACCAGGTACTTTCGTTTCTTGGTAATGATTCTAATGTTCATGAGAATATGATGCTGCCTAAATTGGATACATTTGTTTTGCTTACAAATGAAGGGCCTAGCTTGGAGAAGGATGAACATTGGAGCAAGAACAAGCATGGAGATGATGGCATGCGCAAGGGGAACAAGAACGGAGTTACTAGTGATGATTTCAGGACTTTGAAGCCACCATAATGGGTGAATGAAGCCTTGGACGAAATATACAAGATGCCACTTCTTAAATTTCGTCCCGAGGCTATTCTAGGTGCTGCGTCACCTTATTATTGAGCCAGGCCCATGTAATTTCGAAATACATAAGTATAGGCTATTTTTAGAGTCCGTGTGTGCGGGGAAACAAGAGATAGGGTTAGTTTCGGACCCCTCCACCAAGGGCCACAAAATTCACCCCCTCTTCCTCCATATATACAGCCCTTAGGGCACCGTCTAGACTTTGGGTTTTGTTTAGATAAAAGTTCGCCATAGCTGCAACTTCGCGCACTTCGTTTGTGTTCAACGACCAGACAAAGATGTCACAGAACCCCACCTTGACCAATAAAGCTTTCATCTTATATTCGCAATATCTAGATTGCAATCTCAGTTTCTGGCTTGTTCTTCATTTGCCTGTAGGAAACAGACCCTCGTGGTCAGGGTGATCATTCTCCGGCGTGGTCAATAACCTCTCAGAGTTGGTTTAGCGATTGCTAAGGCGCGACGTCCTCGCATGTTCGTAGTCGGATCGTCAAAGTCGACTTCCTCCAAAGCGATAGCCACCATCTCATCGAAAGACGGGACACCTTTGCCTCTATCTAGTGGTATCAGATTTCTAGGTTGCTCGGTGAGATATTACAGTTTTTCGTAGTTTGGATCGAGTCTTCTTCATACCTATTGTCCACGAAAAAGCCAAAAAAAAATTAGGGTTAGTTCATCATATCCGAACCAATCTGAGCCTTTGCATAATCTTTTTAGGTTTTTGCTTTGTTGAATTTGCGGTTGCATCATCGTGTCTAGTTGCTGGTCTTAGCGTCTAGTCCTTTAGAGTTTCGAGTTCTATCATAGTTTGTCACGCCGCCGCCGCACCATCTTCATCGTTGTTGCCATATACCACCACCGCTGCCATATCCCACTAACGCTGCCTTATACCACCACCGCTGCCATATACCACCACCGCTGCCATATTCCACCAACGCTGCCATATACCACCGATCCATATCCATATACCACCACCGTTGCCATATCCTACCACCATATATCCACCACCAATCCGAGTTCTTTTCGTAGTAGGTTTGTTTCTGAGATCCATCTAATTTCCGATTCGTGTTTCCTTGCCTGAGT
Source organism: Triticum dicoccoides (assembly GCF_002162155.2). Classification (NCBI taxonomy): domain Eukaryota; kingdom Viridiplantae; phylum Streptophyta; class Magnoliopsida; order Poales; family Poaceae; genus Triticum; species Triticum dicoccoides. Next base: position 322,108,076 of record NC_041391.1, on the reverse strand, counting down.
AGGATTTGAAAAAAAAGGGAGTTGTGAAGGAACGTTCTGTGCGCGTCATCATAGATGGAGGGAGCTGCAACAACTTGGCTAGCATGGAGATGGTGGAGAAGCTATCTCTCACCACAAGACCACATCCACATCCTTACTTCATACAATGGTTCAACAACAGCGGCAAGGTTAAGGTAACACGTACTGGTCGTGTGCATTTTAGTATCTCTACATATGCTGATTATGTTGATTGTGATGTGGTACCTATGCAAGCATGTTCCTTATTACTTGGTCGACCATGGCAATTTGATAAAAATTCTGTACACCATGGTAGAGACAATCAGTGTACTCTTGTTTATAAGGATAAAAATATTACTTTGCTTCCTATGACTCCTGAGTCCATTTTGAAAGATGATATTAATAGAGCTAATAAAGAAAAATAGGAGAAAAATAAGAGTGAAAATCAGATTGTGGCAAAAGAATTTGAGCAACAAATGAAGCCTAATAGTAAACCATCTTGTGTTGCTTCTGAAATTAAATTGAAAAGTGCATGTTTACTTGCCACTAAATCTGATATTGATGAGCTAGATTTTAGTAAATCTGTTTGCTATGCTTTTGTGTGCAAAGAGGCATTATTTTCATTCGAGGATGTGCCTTCCTCTTTGCCTCCTGCTGTCACTAACATTTTGCAGGAGTTCGCTGACGTCTTTCCACAAGACGTGCCACCGGGATTACCTTGATTGAGCATTAGATTGACCTAATTCCCGGTGCATCTTTACCCAACCGTGCACCATACCGTACCAATCCAGAGGAGACGAAGGAGATTATGCGTCAAGTACAGGAGCTGCTTGACAAAGGTTATATACGCGAATCCCTTAGTCCTTGTGTAGTCCAATTATTCTAGTGCCGAAAAAGGATGGTACATCACGTATGTGTGTTGATTGTAGAGGCATTAATAATATTACTATTCGTTATCGTCATCCTATTCCTAGGCTAGATGATATGCTTGATGAATTGAGTGGCTCTACAATATTCTCCAAAGTTGATTTGCGTAGTGGATACCATCAAATTCGTATGAAATTGGGAGATGAATGGAAAATATTATTTAAAACTAAGTTTGGTTTATATGAGTGGTTAGTCATGCCTTTGGGTTAACTAATGCACCTAGTACTTTCATGAGATTAATGAACGAAGTTTTACGTGCTTTCATTGGACGATTTGTGGTAGTTTACTTTGATGACATATTGATTTATAGAAGATCTTTGGAGGAACATTTGGAACATTTACGTGCTGTTTTTATTGCTCTACGTGATGCACGTTTGTTTGGTAACCTTGGGAAGTGCACCTTTTGCACCGACCGAGTGTCTTTTCTTGGCTATGTTGTTACTCCACAGGGAATTGAAGTTGATAAAGCCAAGATTGAAGCTATTGAGAGTTGGCCGCAACCCAAAACGGTCATACAAGTGATGTAGGGCGGTGTCCTATGTGGACGATCTTTCACGTTTGGAGTGGATCCTACGGGGAAACGCGATGAACGAGCGGAAGAACACGAGGAAGAACACGGGGAGGAACGAGAGAAACTCACTAAACCGACAAGTAATCGATCACACAAGGTCTAGATCACCGAACACATAAGGTAGCACAAGATTAAAAATCAGCAAAGGAAAGATACACGAGTATTCGTTCTTCTCCGTGAGGAGGTCTTGATGGTCTTCCCTAAAAGGAGTCTTGAATCCGCTTGGGGGATCTTCTCCGAAGAGGTCGTGAGCTCCGAGGAGAAGTAACCAAGTGGATGAGCAAGGCTCTCACACAAAATATGAGCTAAACCAATGCTAACTGATGCGGAGCATCCTACGAACATCACCATGTCAAGAGTTTGTTTGGCAAGTGACACGTGCGACCTCTACTTCTCATACATAAAGGTGAATCTTCTCCTTTACACGTGTTCACTTGACCCCTTCGAGGATGGTATACTACTTAACACTCCCCTCATGTGCATGCACAGGTATTGTCGGAGCTTCACGAATGACGAGGAGGAGTGTATGCGCCAAGGAATGCCTACACCATCCGCGAGGGAAGCATGGAAGCAAAGACGGAAGAAGAAGGACCTGCCCAGTCCAAAAAGGGCGGTACTACCGCCCAAAGGAAGCGGTACTACCGCCTATGTGTCTGGTACTACCGCCCTGCCTGTGCGCAGCCGCGGGCCTTTGGCCTGGTATCCCTCTCCCACTTACCCCTTTGTGGCTTAGACTATAAATAGACCACCTCCACCTCCTTTCTAGGGTTAGCAAATATGATAGCTCATTCTTAGGTGAGCTTTGCTCCTACCTCTACTCTTGAGAGAGAGAGAGACTACCACTCCCATGGAGTTCAAGACCTCCATGTGAGAAGATCCTGCGGGATATCATCAAGACCCCCTTGTGGGAAGATCCGTCTAGGATATCATCAAGACCTCCTCCTGGAGATGAACCTTACCTTGTATCATTCCCTTTGTTGTTCATGTACCTTGTGGATCTTGTGTGTTTGATTGTCTAGTGGATGTGTGATCGGACTTGTTCTTGAGTGTTTCCCTTTCTGATTTCTCTCCATTCTTCCCCGTGTACATCGTGTTCTTCGAGGGATCCCACTCTAAACGTGAAAGATCGGCCTACACCGGGTTAGCCCCGTATCATATGGTATCATGATCCACGTTGATCACGTTTTTGGAGCCCCTACCCTTTGTTTTCTAGCTTGATTTTGTTGATTTCGTCCTAAATCCGAAAATCCCAACCAAAAAGAGCCCCCAATTTTTTGTGATTTGTTGGTTTGATGATGTTTTGTTGATTTTGATCCATGGATTTGCTTGGTTTCGAGTGGATCTAGCATCTCCCCAAGTTTCCCCACCTTCCATCCATGAAATTCGTCAAATTTTGCCCCCGAAATCATCCTTTTCCGCCCCAAAATCGCGCCCCGATTCGATCTGCGAAAAATCCCGACACGAGCGGTACTACAGGCCTTCCAAGTGGTACTACCGCTGAGTACCACAAGCAGTACTACCGCCCATCCGAGCGGTACTACCGCCCCTCCCAGTTTCACCGTTCCGAGTTTCACCGTTTTTCCCATAACTAATTCATCCGGAGTCCGTTTTTGGCGTTCTTTAGCTCGTTTTGAAGCTATTGACATCCCCCATACCACAAAAATACTACCGGCATCATTTGACTCCATCACATTTGGTGAATTTTGGCATCTTTACCTAGGGCTCCCACCACAACATCCGCATAACCACCACCGACTTCCGCAACCTAACCCATTTTGTTCCTTATAGCATTAGTGGTTGTTTGAGTTGTGATTTGAGTCTCTTAAGGTGTTTAGGCTACTTAGGGACAGTTGCTTCTTCATCAACCACCACCACCACTACTTCCACATAACCTTGCCCACCATACACTTCCGACAACCCAACTTAACCCAATTGTTGTTTGAGCTTTTTCGAGTTGTGGCTTGTGTCTCCTAAGGTGTTTCGGCTACTTAGGGACCGTGTGCTTCCAACTCTTACACCGTGTATAGCCCATCATCCCACTTCCGCATTGCCAAGTGCAAACCACCATCGCTTTCCGCTACCACCATTTTGACATTTGACGTGTGAGATTTTGAGTTCGCGGTTTTTTCGTTTCCTAAGGTGTTTCGGCTACTTAGGGACGAGTCTCCATCATCTTGGTATCTACATCAGAACGCCGCTACTCATAATCGCCGAACGGTAACCTCCATATCATCTTGGTATCGTGGTATCCCTCCATTGTATATTCCCCTTGCCATTGCATTGTTAACCCCTAGCCCATTTTGCGTTACTTGCCTATCAAGACTAGCCATTTGAGTATTGCCGGCAACGTTACTTGTGCACATTAGTGATCATACTTCCCATAGCATACATACCATATCATCATGGTGCATATATTGGTATCATATCTTGTGTCACAACTTTGTTCCCGCATATACACAATTGCTATCTTGGTTTGTGCATTGTGCAAAAGTGGCCATACAAAAAAAAGAGAATAAGCTTTTAAGCAAAGAAAAAGAGAGAGCAAAGAAGCTTGTAAGAAATAGCCATAGCATCAAAATATATCATATGGTATCATATTTGATCATCTTGGATCATTGTGTGAGAAACACCGGGAACCATACATATATAGCATACTTGCGATAGAAAGTTAGCCATTTTGCATCTTATAGGTTGTGCACAAGTGTCATATCCGCCTATTGAGCAATCGTGCTAGCGTCTCTCTTGAGTTGTGCAACACGAGCGTTTTCCGTGGATTCCACATTTTGTGCTCATTCCTTGGTTGCACGACCCCATTTATCTATCCGTGTGTGTGTTTCTGTGTGCCACATATTGCTATTGGTCTACTTGTTTCACTTGCGAATTTGTGAATCTGTTTCAACATTATTGAATCTTGCTAACATTTTGCATCAAATTTTTGTGCCACTATCCTCACCCAGCTCTACCATAAGCTTTACTTGATAGGTGTGAGTGAACAAGTCCGGTACCAATTCCACTATTCTTTCATCTCACATTGAGTGAAACGGGATACATCCTCAACTTTGGGAAAAGGTAACTTGGTATTGTTTATCTCATTTCCTACTCACCTCTACTCGAGTCTTGTGATGGATAGGCAAGGCATTTCACCTTCGGTCTACAACAACAACGACGAGTTTGATGCCACGAACAACAACTCCGACGCCAAGATGCAAGCTCAAATGGAGGAGATGAAAGCCCTCATCAAGTCCTACAAGCGATCTTCCTCATCTTCGAGAAGACGCTCAAGAGCACATGCTTCCGAGCTACCATCTCCGGCAAGATCACATCGGCATCGACACCATCACCAACAAGAACATGAAGGTCAAGAGCTCTACATCAACAACCGCTCAATGACTTCACCATCTCCCTTGGCATCTTCGCCAAACGACTTCAAGGCATCTTCGCCTACGGACATACGACATCTTCGCCAACAAGAACCTCAAGGCTACGCTCAAGAGAAGCTACCCAACCTCAAGTCTGCGACTTCACCGAGCTACTATGACCTCGACATCGACCATGTTATTCCTTTCTATGGGACTCAAGAACCCGAGGAGTATCTCGAGTGGGAGCATTTGATGGACGACTACCTCAAGCTACATCAAGTTCGTCCCGAAGATCAAGTGAAGTGCGCCACAAGAAACTTCCACGACTACGGCATGGTGGCTTCACACACCTTCGGAGTACTACGACATGAGTTGGCCCAAGACGAAGATAGCTTTGTGGCGAGAGTTTGTGCCTCCAACATACACGGAACAACTTCGACGCCAATTGGAGAACACCATCCAAGGATCCAAGTCCATCGACGCGTACTTCAAGGAGATGAAGATTGCCTTGTGACGAGCCGGCGTGGATGACCCCATTACGATGAATTTCCACTTCATGATGGGATTGAACAACGACATCTCCAAGACTATCTTCCTCGAGAACTACAAGTCCATCAACGACTACTACATTGGTGCTCTCAAGGCGGAACAAGAACTCATGAAGGCCAAGGCGTCTCCACCCCAAGCAAACTTCGCGGCGACCAAGCTCTACGACAAGCATGAGGCTAGTACCACCACGATGTCCAAGCCCGACAAGCTCCAAGACGATGCTCCCAAGTGCGACTTCACCGCCATCCCTCTTTGTGGCATTGATGATGCCGAGTCTACCTTGACTCTTTTTCAAGATGGTGCGCCGACAAGTACGACTACGGAGACCTTCAAGGACCAAGCTTTGGAGGCAAGCAACAAGGTGGCGAGCAAGGATGATGCTTCCATCTTAGGAGGCAAGAGTGATAATGTGCCATCTTCGGCCTTCATCCACGATGACGGTGACGAGATGATCGAGCATGGGTGTCGGTGTCAAAACCGGCGGATCTCGAGTAGGGGGTCCCGAACTGTGCGTCTAGGCGGATGGTAACAGGAGACAAGGGACACGATGTTTTTACCCAGGTTTGGGCCCTCTCGATGGAGGTAAAACCCTACTCCTGCTTGATTGATATTGATGATATGGGTAGTACAAGAGTGGATCTACCACGAGATCAAGGAGGCTAAACCCTAGAAGCTAGCCTATGGTATGATTGTTCTTCTGTCCTATGGACTAAAACCCTCCGGTTTATATAGACACCGGAGAGGGCTAGGATTACACAGAGTTGGTTACAATGGTAGGAGATCTACATATCCATATCGCCAAGCTTGCCTTCCACGCCAAGGAAAGTCCCATCCGGACACGGGACGAAGTCTTAAATCTTGTATCTTCATAATCTTGGAGTCCGGCCAATGATGATAGTTCGGCTATCCGGACACCCCTAGTCCAGGACTCCCTCAGTAGCCCCTGAACCCGGCTTCAATGACGACGAGTCCGGCGTGCATATTGTCTTCGGCATTGCAAGGCGGGTTCCTCCTCCGAATAATTTATAGAAGATTGTGAACACCAGGATAGTGTCCGGCTCTGTAAAATAAATTCCACATACCACCGTAGAGAGAATAATATTTACACAAGTTCAATCTGCTAACGTATTTCGTGGCGTGACGTCACCCACGGCCAAGCCTTTACTCGAATCGTTTTTATTATCCCACCTCAGCGCGTTTAGCGAAGCGGTTTCCTTGGCACGTCTTGTCGAAGCAGAGATCGTGTCCCCCTTATTCTGGGATTCTCATCAATACGGACATGCGTAACCCAACCGCGCCCGTTGCCATGCCTCCTCCATCGAAGGCGAGTTCCAAATGGTCACGGGGACGGCTCTTGGTATTCTACCCCTTTATAATGAGACCAAGGCCTGTTCCTTTTCTTCGATCCTCAATCAAATCCGACCCTCGCCCCGAGTTCCAACACCCAAGGCTCCAGATTCGGGTGCTTCGGACCTTCGACAATGTCCGGCTCTGGCCTTCAGGGCCGGTGGGTGCCCTCTTCCGTCACGGAAGGGGACGTGCTAAAGCTGAAAGAAGCCAGGTACCGAACCTACGAGATTTCGCATAGGTTGCCCGCCCAAGGGCAAGTCATTCCCACTCCCGAGCCTGGTGAGAGCGTTGTGTTCGTGTCTCACCTCCGTCGGGGTTTAGGCTTTCTGATGGATCCCTTTGTGAGAGGGCTCATGTTTTACTATGGGCTGGAACTCCATGACTTGGCTCCGGAGTCCATCCTCCAGATCTCATTGTTCATTGTTGTCTGCGAAGCCTTCCTCCGCACTACCCCTCACTTCGGTTTGTGGCTTAAGACCTTCAACGTGGAGCTGAAGATGATCGAGGGGCGACAGGCAGAGTGCGGAGGGGCAGTTATAAGTAAGAGGGCCGATGCTCCATGGTCCGAGGGCTCTTTTCAAGAGGAGCTCGGCTTGCGGCAACAGGAGTGGTTCTATATCACCGCTCCCAGGGGCAGCAGGCAGGTGCTGCCAGCCGCCTTTCGCTCGGGCCCTCCACAACGGCTGGCATCATGGGTCAATAAAGGGCTTGACTGGGGGCCGTCCAAGGACGTACCAATATTGCAGGGCCGGATTCGAGACCTCCAAGAGAGGGAGATCAATCTGGTCGTAGTGACGCAGGTTATGCTGATTCGGCGCCTTCTGCCCTGCAAATGCTGCCCCCTCCGTTTGTGGGAATTCAATCCGGAGGGGCCTCGAGCTCTTCAACACTTCATTGGTACGACACCCGTGGAGATGTATAAATTATTCTTCGGATCACAAGAGATGTGTCCAGACTTGACCGAGGACGCCGGCCTAAGCTGCAATCGCCCGGATACTCAAGTAAGTAGTGTTGTGTCCGGACATACCATTCATTTGTATATCATGGATTTGCCTTTTAACCGACCATCCTTTGAACAGGAGTGGATAGTGCCAGCAAAACTGATACGGTGTCCGGCCCCCCTCCCGGATACCACGTCGGATCCCGTGTTAGTCAAGATGCTGGAGGTTGCGCCTTCATAAGAGGGCAAAGGGGAAAACATAAAAACTACCGCCTCCACTAAGGAGGCTTTCAAGAAAGGGGGGATCGAGAATCCCTCTTTCCAGGGGGATAAGAGGATCGCTTCTGAAGATCCGGAGGCTAAGGCCTCAAAGCGGGGGAAGAAATCTTCACCGGAGGGTCCTGCGCCAGGAGAAGCCTCGGCCGCACTATCTCCCCAAAGGAATCAGCCCTCCAGCAAGCCGTAAGTAGAAAAAGGGGGGTTTTGTAATAAGGGACATCCCCATTTTTATTTCTGAGTATAACCAAAGTTTTTACCTTGTAGTTTGGATCTCAGCCCTTCTTAGCTAAGCTCATCTTCGGGGGATCTTCGTCCGGAGATGATGGAGAGCGAGACGCCTCCATCTGCCGCGCTGTCAGGCGGGGCGGACGACCCTGAGGTGTCGTCGTGGAGGGTCTCCCCGAGTCCGGCGGGGCCAGAGAGTGCTGCACCAACTGGTGTGCGGTCGGGGGAGCTGAAGGATCTGCTCGAGAGGGCGTCTATCTTAGAAGATCACCGTACATTAATGAGTACGGTGATTGAGAGGATTTCATCCGCTGAGAGCGGGTTGCATGTGGCCATCAGAAGTTTACTAACGGGGTTTGAGGTACGTAAAAATGACATACCTTTTGACAGTTTTGCACATAGAGTGCGCCCTGTATAGATTGTAGCCCCTGAGACTCGGTACGTTGTCAGAAGTGACGGCGTGCCGAGGATCATAATCTCAGTGTTAAGATGTCACCGTTCCTATTTAGGGGGCGGAGCGTTCGGTGGCCAGCCGGACTGATAGAGTTGCCGAACTGAAGCGGCAACTGGACGTTGCGGATGAGGACATCGCGCTGGTCCATAAGCGACTTGACGAGTCACAAGGTAGGTGGTTTCTCCATGGTCACCTAGTAAGGAGCTGATGCCCATGTCTTACAACATGTATGCTTGTTGCAGATGGCGCCACTGCTATGGAGGGCCTTCGGGCAGATCTTGCTCGAGCCAAGGAGCAAGCCAGAAGGAGTGGTGCGGCTGCCTCGAAGGCAGCCGAAGAGCTAAAAGCCGAAAAGGCTGCTCACTGTCGAAGCAGGGAGGAGATGGTCGGAGTGGCCGTAAAGCTGAAGGATGCTACCGACCGCTATGAGGTTCTTGAAAGAGAACGCCGAGCGGGGCAAGAGGACCTGAAGAAGGCCACTTCCGAAGCCAAGGATGCCCGTTCTGCAATGAGGGCTATAAAGGAGGAGCTGTGTCAGGCCGGAGACACTGCGGCTGGAAAGCCCTTTCTGCTGTGTGGGAAGTTCATGGATCAGAAGTTTGCTCAGTTGGGCTAGTTGTGGGGTGCGGAGGATCCTTATCTGAATTTGGCGGCGAGTGCGTCGAACGTAGTCGTGCACTTCCGAAGCCAAAAGGATCACGAAATGGAAGAGATTTTTTGGTCTCAATTCCATAGTCCGGAGCGTCCACTTCCGTTAACCGATCGGTTGGCTGAGTGGGCTGAGCTGAACAGGTTGTCCGGACTTGCCATGAAGGATGTCGTGGCTCATCTGTGGCCGGACAGGCCAAGCCAAAGAGTTATTTTGGCTTGGTGCAGCAGTTCCTTGATGCGGTGCCGCATATCAAGGCTATGAAGCGGTCGGCATGCATAGAGAACGGATGGCTCTCGCCCGTGTCAAAACATGCTGGGCAGAGATGGATGCCACCGACGTTGCCTCCCGAGTTTCGGACAGAAGCCGATTACCCGCCCAACACTATTTTGAGGAAGTCCTGTCGGGCGCTCGTTTAATAGAGTTGCAGTGCTTGAAAAACATTATGTTCAAATGACATGTATGATTTGTAAAACCATATTTATAATATAAGGGCTTTTTATACTTGTGCGTTCAAGTATTGAAATATCTGCTGTGCGGCCGTTAATGTGTGTGTGTGTGTGTGTGTGTGTGTGTATATATATATATATATATATATATATATATATAACCTGAAAGATGGCAGTCTTCGGCTTCAGCCCCCACGCACATGGTGCGGGGGTGTTTGCAAAAAAGCGCATTTTCACACTTAATCCAACGTCTTGGTCCTGTGAAGGAGGTGATAGCGTAGCAAACTAGGCAACCGGACTATAATGCTTTATCACTTTCACTTAGCCATAGGAGCTCAATGGTGGGGCTACTATATAGCCCCTAGAGGCACCGCGCTCTCCGAACTCGGGGCGCGTGTGTGCCTGACCGGGAAGCGGTCCTTCGTCAAAGCAGAGGAATTCTAAACATTCCAGTAGTCGATCGAGTGGTTGACCAGTCTCTCGCTATATCATGACAGTCAGTTTTCGGCTTTCTCTACTGAGGTGCTCGCCCGGCCGAACCGGGACACAATCGCAGTAGTTCTCCTGGTGCCGCGTTAGCCGATGGAGCGGAATGTAAGGCAGCAAAACACAGGAGCCGGGCAAACCCAACATTTGACCAAAGACATGATTCGGAGCTGATGCATATAAGGTCTAACTCGAGACGCCGAATACTCCCTGAGGTATTCGGTCTTTATGATAACGGGCAGAATAATGCCCTAAGCCCCTAGTGTCCAGGTATGGGCGAGAACTGCTGACGCGGCCGATGCCAAAATGCTGGCCTCCTCCTCGGTTATGGTAGGAAACCGGGGGATGTGTATCAACAAGAGACAATAAGAAAGGTTTACGCAGGGTCTTAATCTGAAAAGAATCCTTGCAACGGGTCCCTGCTGCACGTCTGCGCCTGTGTCTCCGTTGTGCTGTATCCTGGACGGGTGTAGCATGTGGTTCATCTGTAAAAGAAAAGAACTTAGTTTGGAAAAAATATCGTGCAAAAAATGTATTTAAGACAGAGTATGATTTGCAAGATGAATATAGTTGAGCTTTATTGGCTCTCATCGTTCATAGGTGCAGCCCCTTGTAAAGAGGTATGCGGCTGGGAAGCCCCTTGTTTATTTATACCGGACTCGCCTAACCGTGTTCGAGGTCTGAATGACCTGTTTTAGGGGCTTTGATCAGCAGGGCCAGATTAGTGTGTGGCTGTCAAGGCAGTCTCACGTTTTCCGTGGTCGAGGAACACTCGGAGTTACCCCTTAATGAGATTATGCCGTGTGGACTGGTCATTTTAAGTGTAAGAGACGCGTAATGCGATATTGCGTTAAAGCGGGCGAAAGCTTCGCGTCCCAGTAGTGCTTGATGGCTACTTTTGAATGGGGCGATATGGAAGATTAGCTTTTCGCGACGGAAGTTGTCGGATGAACCGAACACAACCTCTAGTAGTACAGAGCCTGTACAATTGGCATAAAGGCCTGGTGTCACTCCTTTGAAGGAAGTGCTGCTATGGCGAATTTTTGTAGGGTCTATCCCCATTCTGCGGATGGTGTCCTGGTATAGCAGGTTTATATCACTGCCGCCATCCATTAGGACTTGTGTGAATTGTAGTCCGTCGATTATGGGATCCAATATCAAAGCAGTCCCTCCTGCGTTTCGAATACTTCTGGAGTAATCCTGATGGTCGAAAGTAATTGGTTTTGACATCCAATTTCGGGACTCCGCTAGGGTGGACCGTGCGGCGCGTGCTTTAGCAGGTGCCGCACTATTTTTCCTTGTTATCACATGAAGTGAGTTCACTGTTTTGACTTCTAGTGGGAAAGTCTTCTGTTTTCCGGCGTGCTGCTTGTGGGGTTTGTCATCGTCTTCGCTTGGTGTGTCGAGCCCCTTGTGTTCGGCGTTAAGTCGGCCGGACTGCTTGAAGACCCAACAATCTCTGTGGGTATGGTTTGCAGGCTTCCCGGGGGTACTGTGGATTTGACATATCCTATCCAAGATTTTGTTTAGGCTGGATAGCTTGTCACTGTTGTCCTTAAGAGGCAGTGTTTTGTTATTCGGCCGAGAGCTTTTGAACCCGGCGTTGACCGCCGTCCTATTTGGGCCATTTTCCTTATTCCGGCACTGATCTTTTCTGCGTTGTGATTTCCCATTTCCATCCCTGACCTCGGATGTACTCGGGTCGCTGGTGCTGCATCTTGCCAGCCAGCTGTCTTCCCCCGCGCAAAAGCGGGTCATGAGGCTTGTTAGTGCGGCCATTGTTCTTGGTTTTTCCTGGCCGAGGTGTTTGGCGAGCCATTCGTCTCGGATGTTATGTTTAAAGGCTGCTAAGGCTTCGGCATCCGGACAGTCGACTATTTGGTTCTTTTTGGTGAGGAACCTGTTCCAAAATTTACGTGCTGACTCTCCGGGCTGTTGAGTTATGTTACTTAAATTGTCTGCATCCGGAGGGCGGACATAAGTTCCCTGAAAATTTGCTCGAAACGCATCCTCGAGCTCTTCCCAACTTCCGATGGTATTTTCTGGGAGGCTTTTGAGCCAATGCCGAGCTGGCCCTTTGAGATTGAGGGGTAGGTATTTTATGGCGTGGAGATCGTCTCCTCTAGCCATATGTATGTGTAGGATATAATACTCAATCCAGACTCCAGGGTCTGTTGTTCCGTCAAATGCCTCTATGTTTACGGGTCTGAATCCCGCTGGAAATTCATGATCCAGTACCTCATCGGTGAAACATAGTGGGTGTGTGGCGCCCCTGTATTTAGGTGTGCCGTTATCTTTGAATACTCGGCGTGTTGTGTTGCTTCCTGGAGCCTTCTTTTTTGGCCCATAGATGGACCTGACCGGGCCATCCTTTTTGCGAGGATCCTTATGTGGATCGTGTGCCGGCTTGTGTGCGGCGCCGCTTGCCGCTCTTAGCCTGTCATCTGGTCGTCTATCCGGCCAGGCGGCCTCTTTGTTTTTTGACTGTGGGGGCTCTATGGCCTCCTCGTTAAATTCGGGCAACAGCTTGCGCTTCGGGTAGCTCTTTGCTTGGTGACTATCGCCGTATTTATCTGCGGTCTTGAGTACTTTGCTCCATCTCATTCTGAGTACGTTTTCCGCTGTTTTGAGCTTCCACTTCTGCTTCTTCAAACTTCTTGCAGTGGCGACTAGCCTTTTGTGAAGGTTCTTGTGCTCCGGTGATGTGTCCGGCGTGAGATCGTCTGGACTGTTGTTTTCGCCGGGGATGGGTTGCTCGTCCAATTCATCCTGTTCGGCTGGTTGCTTGGTGGCATGTTCTTCGTCCACTGGTTCGCCCTGCTCTACGGCTGGGTCAGTATGGGTGCTATTGTTATCGAGGCTGGACTTCGGGCGGCGCTTGCGTCGCCGTTTTGGTTGTTTTACGGGGGAATTATCCTTCGCTGCGTCCCGTTGTTCCTCGTTATCGCTTCCTTTTGGTGTATCCACCATGTATACATCGTGAGTTGAGGTGGCTTTCTAGTGCCCAGTAGGCGCTGGTTCTTGGTCGTCTCCGGCATCGTCGTCCATACCATCGATGTCTTCGGAGTCGAAGTCTAGCACATCGTTTAGGTCGTCGACAGTGGCTACGAAGTGGGTGGTGGGTGGGTTTTGAATATCTTCGTCGTCCGCATCCCAACCGTCCTGACCGTGATCCGGCCAGGGCTCTCCTGATAACGAGAGATACTTTAGCGAATTCAGGATGTCGCCAAAAGGTGAGTGCTGAAAGATGTCCGCAGCAGTGAACTCCATGACTGGCGCCCAACCGGATTCAATTGGTAGGGGTGCGAGGGGTTCGGAGTCCGGCGAGGAGTCCGGAACCTCGGAGTCACAAGCTTCACAAGGGACAAGGTCAGTATTCGGCTCCATCGCCGTAGAGGTTGCAGCCCCCGAGGCGGTGTCTAGCCACCCGTCCTCGATCTGCGCAGCCGACTCCGAATTGAGGGTCGGAGCGGACTCGTGTGCGGCCTCCAGGGCACTGTCCGGCAGCAGAGCTAAATCATGCCCATCGTGACAGTGCGGCGCGCTCAGCTGTGGCTCGAATCCATCGAAGATCAAGTCTCCGGGGATGTCAGCCGTGAAGTTCAGACTTCCAAATTTGACCTGTCGGCCAGGGGCGTAGCTTTCGATCTACTCCAGATGGCCAAGCGAATTGGCCCGCAGTGCAAAGCCGCCGAATACGAAGATCTGTCCGGGGAGAAAAGTCTCACCCTGGACTGCATCATTGTTGTTGATGATCGAAGGAGCCATCGAGCCTATTGGTGACGACACAGAGGAACTCTCAATGAAAGCACCAATGTCAGTGTCAAAACCGGCGGATCTCGGGTAGGGGGTCTCGAACTATGCGTCTAGGCAGATGGTAACAAGAGACAAGGGACACGATGTTTTTACCCAGGTTCGGGCCCTCTCGATGGAGGTAAAACTCTACTCCTACTTGATTGATATTGATGATATGGGTAGTACAAGAGTGGATCTACCATGAGATCAAGGAGGCTAAACCCTAGAAGCTAGCCTATGGTATGATTGTTCTTCTGTCCTATGGACTAAAACCCTCCGGTTTATATAGACACCGGAGAGGGCTAGGGTTACATAGAGTCGGTTACAATGGTAGGAGATCTACATATCCGTATCTCCAAGCTTGCCTTCCACGCCAAGGAAAGTCCCATCCAGACACGGGACGAAGTCTTCAATCTTGTATCTTCATAATCTTGGAGTCCGGCCGATGATGATAGTTCGGCTATCCGGACACCCCCTAGTCCAGGACTCCCTCAATGGGATTTTCCCTTGAGTCATGGAGGAGAGTGATGATGTGCCATCTTCGGCCTTCATCCACGGCGACAATGACGAGATGGTTGAGCATGGGATTTTCCCTTCGACCACGGTGACGTATGATGGCTTGAGTGACTTGTGCCACCATATTGAGAGTGAGAGTGACTTCACCACTAGCCCCATATATGATGTGTTGACACAAATCCCATGTGAGGAGAGCCACAACCCCCACCACTTAAGTGAGATGAGTGACTCCACCATATGTGACTTTGAGTGCACCTACTTTGAGGGAGTGAGTGAACCACCACATAGAGAGAGTGAGATAGTTGATAGGTCTTGTGAGGCCATTTGCATTTCTAACAACTTGACCTCTACCTCTATTGTGTCTTCTCATTTGGTGCTAGGTCCCATTTTTGATGACGCGCCGAACCTCGACGACTTTGTCCTCCCTTTGTACAAGACGATGGCCATGGTGAAATATGATGCACCCCCCACATGGTTCCATCAAGATGATGATATTGACCACCATTTGGTCTTTCCCACCTCACCAACACCACTTGAGTGGAATGAAAAAGGTAACATATGTGAAGGTGATGCTCTAGTCCCACTAGTGGACATTCTTGACATTGATTACTTGCATCATGTTGATCCACCTAGTACCTTGCTTCAGTCTAGTATGATTTCCCCATGTGATGATTTGCCCATTTACGATGAGTACAATGATTCTCATGTGGAGTCTATTAGTTGTGATGCCATATTACATAGGATTTCTTGTGACAATTCTTTAGGTCACATCATGTTTGCTAATCCGCTTGACTTGTCATATGCTATGCATGAGATCCATCACATGTCTTATTTTCAATCTCTGCATAGTGACTATGCATATGCCTTTAAAATAAACCCAATTTGCACATATGGCATAGATGACAAGCCCATGGTTATTGGCATTTGTTTTTCTTGTGATGATATTGATATGCTCCCTTTGCATCATTTATCTCATATGCAATGCCATGACCACCTAGCTTCGGATATGCATTGTTTTGGATGTTATCCATTTTCTCCATATGATGTTTCCAATGTTGTTCATGAGGAGACCCCCATAGTTTCCTCATACATTTTAGGAGATTTTGATACATCAAATTCATTGCATGATCCCAATACTTGTGTGCACCATATGCTCCCAATGAACAAACATGATATTGATGTGCCATATAGTTGCATTCTCAATTTGTATCCCCATCGTGTCATACATAACAACTATTCTTTCATGATGGATGACATGTTCTTATACCATGCATCAAATTTGTTTGAGCGATGCTTATCTTGTGGTAACTCACACGTGCACATACAAATCATGATGGATGATGTGTACATTTACCACGCACACAATTTCTTTGGTTTGTGTCTCTTTTGTGTAGGTACCCATGAATACTTGTCAACCTCGCAATCCCACGAGTTGACAAAACGAGCTCTAGAGAGCAATGATGACTTGGGATCCCATGGATTGTCTTTCCCACCACTCTCTTCGCGCAAAGACGTCGCGCATTCATTCTACATGGCCCTCACTTGGTTATTGTTCATTACATATCATATGCCCATCTTGCCATGTTCACTTTGCATGATATGCTCATTCCTATACCTTTTCCATGCATTTGTGACCCATGCTTTGCATTAGACATGTTGATTGACTATAGCATTTGTATGTGCATTTGCAAGCTTGGTGGAGACATTGCTTGTTATTGCCATGTTCCATTTATGACCCATTCCTATGATGATACTATGATCTTGCTTTGTTCTCGTGATTGCGATATGTCATGTGCATTACCTATGCCTATTTGCTCACATGACATGATTGCCATGATTTACTCTAGTGTGTTGCATCTTCGCTCCACTAGTTTGCACGATTTGATTACTATGCTTGCTTATGTTCCATCACCCATGATTCATACTTGCTCATCTCATGCGGTTGATGACAACCATCTATATGCTTTGCACATGATTGATATTGCTTCTTGTCATATATCTCCATGTGTTGCCTCTCCCATGCTAAATGATTTGCCATGTATGGAGTGCAACAATGGTCTTAATCTTGCTCATGAGATTGTCCCCATAGCATTCTCGCATATATTTGGAGTTTTTGATATAATTCTTGTGAAGCATGCATGCCTTACTTCTTTGCACCATATACCTAGTGCCATGAATATCGCCATTGTTGCATCATATTATTCAAACACTTGTGCTTCTAATGGTTATGTGCAAAAGATGAGAACCATCATGATGGATGATGTGTTTATCTACCATGTGCATACATTCTTTGTTTTGTTGTGTGCATGTGTAGGATACTTGGACTTTGTTTCGACTTCCACTTCACGTGAGTTAACCATTCGAGCTCCTGAGAGCGAGCCTCATACATTCTACCACGACTCGCTTCTACACCGCGTTTGCTTGCGCTTCGGCATTGTGAAGAATGCACAAGGACATGCCTTCAAGGTGACATCTTTCTTGAGCATGGATATTGCGGATCATACTACTTGTGTTGCTTGCACCGTGAGACTTATTGGTCATCTTGGACCACTTGATTGCGCACTTGCTAGAGATCTTGCTTTGACTTGCCATTATCACATTCCCATGCATCATGATATATATGTCTTGTGTGTTGCATCCAATTCTTGGATTACTTGCCCCTATGATATGCTTGGTTGCACCAATGTCATTTCTTCACATATGCCATGTCCCATTGCTTGTCTCATGCTTGACTTGACTGCCTCACACATGATGAACATTTGCTCTTTCTATTGTGTTGAGTGCCACACTATATTCACTACACCCTATGCATGTTATGCTTGGATTGTCTTGCACTTGACCCATGTGTTTAGACACTTCATTTTATTTGGTGTTGTGAATCTTTCCTATGCCTACCATAGACCTTTCATTGAGCAATTTGTGAATGCTTGCTATGACCTCGAGGTAGATGCTTATGCTCTTGTCACACACATTTGCATCTCTACCTCACATTTACATGCTTGTTCCCATGATATTTTTGCTTGTGCTCGATTGATATGATTACATGCCATGTCACAATCCTTTGTCACACCCTATGCTATGCTTGATGACAACACTTGTTTGGTGAATCACCTCTTGAATGCCTGGTTTTGCACTAACGCTAACCACATTTGTTTTTCCAAGTGTTTGCTCTATTTGCTCCTTTTGAAGGAATCACAAGATGGTGCGACATTGGAGAGTGCCCATTTAGAGCTTCAAGATGACGAGAACTTGGTGATTGACCACTCCTACACGGCGACGCCATCTCTTTCCCATGGTGATTTGGTTTTCGATCCGAGGTCAGATCTTTCCCAAGGGGGAGGGGATGATGCGGAGCATCCTACGAACATCACCATGTCAAGAGTTTGTTTGGCAAGTGACACGTGCGACCTCTACTTCTCATACATAAAGGTGAATCTTCTCCTTTACATGTGTTCACTTGACCCCTTCGAGGATGGTATACTACTTGACACTCCACTCATGTGCATGCATAGGTATTGTCGGAGCTTCACAAATGACAAGGAGGAGTGTAAGCGCCAAGGAACGCCTACACCATCCGCGAGGGAAGCATGGAAGCGAAGACGGAAGAATAAGGACCTGCCCAGTCTAAAAAGGGCGGTACTACCGCCCAAAGGAAGCGGTACTAGCGCTTATGTGCCCGGTACTACCGCCCTGCCTGTACGCAGCCGCGGGCCTTTGGCCTTGTATCCCTCTCCCACTTACCCCTTCGTGGCTTAGACTATAAATAGACCACCTCCACCTCCTTTCTAGGGTTAGCAAATATGATAGCTCATTCTTAGGTGAGCTTTGCTCCTACCTCTACTCTTGAGAGAGAGAGAGAGACTACCACTCCCATGGAGTTCAAGACCTCCATGTGAGAAGATCCTGCGGGATATCATCAAGACCCCCTTGTGGGAAGATCCGTCTAGGATATCATCAAGACCTCCTCCTGGAGATGAACCTTACCTTGTATCTTTCCGTTTGTTGTTCATGTACCTTGTGGATCTTGTGTGTTTGATTGTCTAGTGGATGTGTGATCGGACTTGTTCTTGAGTGTTTCCTCTTGTGATTTCTCTCCGTTCTTCCCCGTGTTCATTGTGTTCTTCGAGGGATCCCACTCCAAACGTGAAAGATCGGCCTACACCGGGTTAGCCCCGTATCACTAACCCTAATACGAAGCTAGGATATGAGTATATATAGTGCTAAGCTACGAAGGGGTAAGTGGGAGAGGATACATGGGGCGAAAACCCCTTGTACTGCGCGAAAGCAGGCCGGTAGTACCGGTCATGGGGCCGGTAGTTCCGCTGAGAGCTCTTGCGGGGCGGTAGTTCCGAACGAGGAAGGTGGTACTACCGCTGGGAGGTCAGGCACTGGCTTCTGGAGATGGACGTCGAAGGAGCCAGCGGTTGTACCGGTTGTTGGGGCGTTTGTTCTGGTCTTTGGGCAGAAACCGGTAAAACCGGTGCAGCACCGGCCTTGCTCCGCTCGATCACAGAAGGTAGGCCGGTTGTTGGGCGGTAGCTGGCCGGTTGTTCCGCCCGGGCGGTGGTTGGGCGGTTCTTCCGGTCCTTCTGGGCTGGGCAGATCGTCTACATGCTCTTGATGTTCATCTTGCATCGTAACTTCTCCTTGGTTACTTTCTTGGTACCTAAGCACACAAAGCATCTCCGTTTGAGGTAGTAGCCATGTCTCAAGTGGGTCAAAGGGAAGTTCAACAAGGAGAGAGTTAACCTCGGATTGAATAGCACGTGCTCGAGCTCTCGTCATGGGTCCACTTGGAGCTTGAGTAGTCGAAGTAGTACCCATGGGGATGACCGTAGGATGCTCCGCATCATCTCCCCTCCATTGGGAAAGATCTGACCTCGGATCAAAATCCTCATCACCATGGTACGAGGAGAGATCGGAGACGTTGAAGATGTCGCTCACGTTGTACTTGTCGCGTGGGAGGTCGATCTTGTAAGCGTTGTTGTTGTAGCGTGATAGCACCTTGAAGGGTCCATCGGCTCGAGGGAGAAGCTTGGACTTGCGTTCATTGGGGAAGCGGTCCTTGCGAAGGTTTAGCCACACGAGGTCTCCAATGTTGAATGTCTTGGGTTGCTTGTTGACGTTGAGCTTGGACGCTAGTCGTTGTACTTGGCGCTCGATGGTGTGCCTTGTATCCTCATGCATCTTCTTGATGTAGCTTGCCCGTGCACTCGCATCCATGTTGGTGCGCTCTTGTAGAGGAAGAGGTAGAATGTCCAATGGTGACAACGGGTTGAAGCCATAGACGACCTCGAAGGGGGTCTTACCGGTAGTCGAATGTCTTGCACGGTTGTAGGCATGCTCGGCGATGGGTAGACACGCCTCTCACTCCTTGATGTTCTTCTTGATCAACACGCGAAGTAGAGTGGATAGTGTCCGGTTCGTCACCTCCGTTTGGCCGTCGGTTTGAGGATGGTATGCGGATGAGAACAAGAGCTTGATTCCGAGCTTGGCGCATATCGTCTTCCAAAAGTAACTCAAGAACTTGACGTCACGGTCGGTGACGATTGTCTTTGGTACTCCATGGAGGTGCAAGATTTCCCTACAAAAGAGATTTGTAACGTGTGAAGCATCGTCTATCTTGTTGCAAGGAATGAAATGTGCCATCTTAGAAAATTGGTCCACAACAACAAACACGGAATCCTTTCCATTTTGATTTCTAGGCAAACCAAGTACAAAATCCATGCTAATGTCTTCCCAAGGATGATAAGGAATAGGAAGAGGCATGTAAAGACCATGGGATTGAGCTTTAGACTTAGCTTGGCGACACGTAGAGCATCGGGTGGTGAAGCGTCAGACGTCGCAGAACATCTT
Organism: Triticum dicoccoides; assembly: GCF_002162155.2. Classification (NCBI taxonomy): domain Eukaryota; kingdom Viridiplantae; phylum Streptophyta; class Magnoliopsida; order Poales; family Poaceae; genus Triticum; species Triticum dicoccoides. Next base: position 322,087,674 of record NC_041391.1, on the reverse strand, counting down.
GGGCCAAAAGTAGTTCTTGGAGAGCGTGGCGAAAGTCTTGTCGCGTCTGAAGCGTCCCATGAGTCCACCTCCATGAGCCTGTTGCAAAAGGAGCAAATGAAGAGACGACTCGGGAATGCATAGTTTGTTAGCTCTCATAAGATAACCATCCTTGATGTAATATTGTTCCCAAGATGTATGCGTCAAACATTTAGCATAATGAGTTGCAAAAGATGGATCATTAGCATACAAGTCTTTTATGTGCTCAAAGCCAATAACCTTCATTTGTAAGCAAAACAAATGTATCCAATTTAGGCAGCATCATATTCTCATGAACATTAGAATCATTACCAAGAAACAAAAGTACCTGGTAATTTAGTTGGCGTGCGCGAGCTCTAGTAATTGGTCCACTATGTATAGCAGCAGGGGCTGTGGGTGTAACAATGGTATTGATGTCCTTATTAGGAGGTAAGGAACTGCCATCTAGCTCTGCACTAGATTCTCCTTTTGTTTTGAGTAAGCTTGCGACACCTAAACCTGCTACTGCTATGAATTCTGATATGTCGCATGTTATTGATGATGCCACTTCTGCTATGCATGATACTTATGATGAAACTACTTCTATGCTTGATACTACTGTGCCATTAGGTGAATATCTTGATGAACAACTTGCTAGGGTTAGAGAGAATGAAATTATTAAAGATGATATTATTGTAGATAGTGATTTTGAAGGTACTCCACCTAAGTATGAATTGCCTGTTGTTCCTAAGGCTTATGTTATGGATGAAGAAACTGCTAGAGCTATTCTTGCTTGCAATGATAGATCTGATCTTAAAAAGTTACTAGCTAAATGGAAACAGAAATCTCTAAATGCTAGAATGAAACATGACCCTACTTTTGCTACTTCACCTTCTTTGTTACTGATAAGGATTATGAATTCTCTGTTAATCCTGAGATAATTACTTTGGTTGAATCTGATCCTTTTTATGGCAACGAATCTGAAACTGTTGTGGCACATCTTACTAAATTAAATGATATAGCCACCCTGTTCACAAATGATGAGAAATCTCGCTACTATTATATCCTTAAGATATTTCCGTTCTCATTAAAGGGTGATGCTAAAACTTGGTTTAATTCTCTTGATTCTGGTTGTGTGCGTAGTCCCTAGGATATGATTTATTATTTCTCTGCCAAATATGTCCCTGCTCATAAGAAACAAGCTGCCTTGAGGGAAATATATAATTTTGTGCAAATTGAAGAAGAGAGTCTCCCACAAGCATGGGGGAGGCTTCTCCGATTACTTAATGCTTTGCCTGATCATCCTCTTAAGAAAAATGAAATACTTGATGTCTTTTATAATGGACTAACCGATGCTTCCAAGGACCACTTGGATAGTTGTGTTGGTTGTGTTTTCAGGGAAAGAACAGTCGATCAAGCTGAATTGTTATTGAATAATATGTTGACTAATGAAAATAATTGGACTCTTCCTGAGCCATTTCCTGATCCAATTGAGCCAACCCCTGAGCCTATTCCTAAACCAACTCCAAAGAAGAGGGGAGTTCTATTTCTCGGTCCTGAAGATATGCAAGAGGCAAAGAAATCTATGAAAGAAAAAGGTATTAAAGCTGAAGATGTTAAGAATTTACCTCCCGTTGAAGAAATACAGGTCTTAATATACCACCTATTGAAGAAACACATTGTCTTGATAACCCGACACAGGTAGTAAAGGTAAATTCTTTCGATAGATATGATAAAGTTGAAATCCCGTCTATTAAGTTTCCTAGCCAATGTTTAGATGAATTTGATGACTTTATGGCTAGACAAGAAAGTTTCAATGCTTATGTTGGTAGAGAATTAAAAAGTAATGTTTACATGATTGGACGCTTGAGTGATTATATGGCTAGAGTTAAAGGTGAACTTAAACTCATTAGCAAATATGCTTCTATGGTTACCACTCAAGCAGAACAAGTACTTAAAGCTCAAAGTGATTTGCTTGATGAATTAAATAATAAACATGATTTTGCTGTTAGAGTGGCTACTAGAACTGGTAAAATGACTCAGGAACCTTTGTATCCTGAAGGCCACCCTAAGAGAATTGAGAAATATTCTCAGAGAAATAGTTTCGATACACCTAGTCCTTCTAAAAAGAAGAAAAAGAAGAATGATAGGACTTTGCATGCTTCTAGTGAACCTATTGTAGACACACCTGAGAATCCCAATGATACTTCTATTTTTGATGCTGAAACACAATCTGGTGATGAACATGAACCTAGTGATAATGTTAATGATAATGTTCATGTTGATGCTCAACCTAGCAATAATATTGATGTAGAGATTGAACCTGCTATTGATCTTGATAACCAACAATCAAAGAATCAACGTTATGATAAGAGAGACTTTGTTACTAGGAAGCACGGTAAAGAAAGAGAACCATGGGTTCAGAAACCCATGCCTTTCCCTCCTAAGCCATCCAAGAAAAAGGATGATGAGGATTTTGAGCGCTTTGCTGAAATGATTAGACCTATCTTCCTACGTATGCGCTTAATTGGCATGCTTAAAGTAAATCCTTATGCTAAATACATGAAGGAAACTATTACAAATAAAAGAAAGATACTAGAAGCTGAAATTTCGACCATGCTTGCTAATTATACTTTTAAGGGTGGAATACCAAAGAAACTTGGAGATCCAGGAGTACCAACTATACCATGCTCCATTAAAAGAAACTATGTTAAAACTGCTTTATGTGATCTTGGAGCCAGTGTTAGTGTTATGTGATGTAGGGCGGAACCCTATGGGGCTGATCTTTCACGTTTGGAGTGGATCCTACGGGGAAACACGAACAACACACGGAAGAACACAAGGAAAATCACGGGGATGAACGAGAGAAACACTCAATCGACAAGTGATTGATCACACAAGGGCTAGATCACCGAAAGCATAAGGTAACACATGATACAAAGTCAACAAGGAAAGATACAAGAGTAACCGTTCTTCTCCATGAGGAGGTCTTGATTGTCTTCTCCGGATGGAGGCCTTGAATCCGAATGGATCTTCTCCGAAGAGGCACGGTCCCTCACGTGGAGTAGATCTGGTATGGATGAGCAATGCTCTATCTCAAACGAGCTATCACAATGCTAACCCGAGCTAGGAGGTGGGAGAGACCTATTTATAGTCGTAGTGCAAATGGGGGTCAAAGTGAAGGGGTACAAGGGCATCGGCCCGTGGCTGCAGTTACTCAGGTGTCGGACGTCCGGAAGACGTCGGTCGTCCGGAGCTTCGGGACGGTCCGGACGTCCGTAGATGTCGGACTTCCGTAGTTTTGGCTCGGGTGCTGGTCGTCCGGTGGCTTCGGTCTTTCGCTAATTTCCTCCCGGGTGCCCAGCTGCCGGACGTCTGGAGGGCGTCGGTCGTCCGTGGCCTGGGAGTCGTCGGACGTCCGGGCTGGGCCGGTCATCCATGGCCTGTAGCTCTGTCCTGCCTTCCTTCTCTCGGCTGTAGCATGTCCCAGGGGTCGGACCTCCGAGCCCGGCCGGTCGTCCGGTGCCTGTAGCTTCCCAAATGGCTTTTCCTCTTGATGTCCATGCTTGGTGTCCTTGCCACCTTCGCCATTTGGTGTAGCTGTCCCGTGGCTCTCCTCCAAGTACCTGATCACACAGAGTGTCCGTATGAGGTAGTAGCCAAGTCTCGTGAGTAGAGAGAGGGAGTTCGGAGAGGAGCGAGTTCACCTTATCTTCGATAGCCTTTGCTCTAGCTCTTGTCATGGGTCAAAGTGGTGTTGAGGGAGATGTAGGTATGCCCATGGGGATGAGCGAGGGATGCTCTGCATCATCTCCCCCCTTGGGAAAGATCCGACCTCGGATCAAAAGCTTCATCTCCATGGTATGGCACGAGGTCTTTGACGTTGAAGATGTCGCTCACGTTGTACTTGCCTCGTGGTAGGTCTATCTTGTAGGCGTTGTCGTTGTAGCGTGCTAGCACCTTGAAGGGTCCATCGGCTCGAGGGAGAAGTTTGGACTTGCGTTCGTTGGGGAAGCCGTCCTTGCGAAGGTGTAGCCACATGAGATCTCCAATGTTGAAGATCATGGGTTGCTTGTTGACGTTGAGCTTGGTCGCTAGTCGTTGTGCTTGGCGCTCGATGGCGTGCCTTGTATCCTCATGCATCTTCTTGATGTAGCTTGCTCGTGCACTCGCATCCATGTCCGTGCGCTCTTGTAGAGGAAGAGGTAGAATGTCCAATGGTGACAACGGGTTGAAGCCGTAGACGACCTCGAAAGGGGACTTGCCGGTAGTCGAATGTCTTGCACGGCTGTAGGCGTACCCGGCAATGGGTAAACATGCTTCCCACTCCTTTATGTTCTTCTTAATCAACACGCGAAGTAGAGTGGAGAGAGTCCGGTTCGTCACCTCCGTTTGGCCGTCGGTTTGAGGATGGTATGCGGATGAGAACAAGAGCTTGATTCGGAGCTTGGCGCATAGGGTCTTCCAAAAGTAACTCAAGAACTTGACGTCACGACCGGAGACGATTGTCTTTGGTACTCCATGGAGTCGCAAGATTTCCCTACAAAAGAGATTTGCAATGTGTGAAGCATCGTCTATCTTGTTGCGAGGAATGAAATGTGCCATCTTAGAAAATCGGTCCACAACAACAAACACGAAATCCTTTCCATTTTGAATTCTAGGCAAACCAAGTACAAAATCTATGCTAATGTCTTCCCAAGGTTGCTAAGGAATAGGAAGAGGCATGTAAAGACCATGAGATTGAGCTTTAGACTTAGCTTTGCGACATGTAGAGCATCGGTTGGTGAAGCGTGAGACGTCTCGAAACATCTTGGGCCAAAAGTAGTTCTTGGAGAGCGTGGAGAATGTCTTATCTCGTCCAAAATGTCCCATGGGTCCGCCTCCATGAGCCTCTTGCAAAAGTAGCAAACGAAGAGAAGACTCGGGAATGCATAGTTTGTTAGCTTTCATAAGATAAGCATCCTTGATATAATATTGTTCCCAAGAAGTATGCGTCAAACACTTAGCATAACGAATAGCAAAAGATGGATCATTAGCATACAAGTGTTTGATGTGCTCAAAACCAATAACATTCAACTCAAGCTTAGTGACAAGCGTGCATATGCATGAAAGTGCATCGACAACTGCATTTTCCTTACCCTTAATGTACTTGATCACATAGGGGAAAGATTCAATAAATTCACTCCATTTGGCATGACGCTTGTTCAACTTAGTTTGACCTTTTAAGTACTTAAGCGTTTCATGATCGGTATGTTTGACAAACTCAAGAGGTCTAAGATAATGTTCCCAAACATGTAGCACACGCACTAAAGCATACAATTCTTTGACGTATATGGGATAGTTAAGTTTAGCACCAGAGAGTTTTTCACTAAAATATGCAATGACTCGTTTTTCTTGCATCAAAACTTCGCCAATTCCGGTACCACTTGCATCACAATGAATGATAGGGGCAAAGGTGTCCCGATGTTTCGATGAGATAACAATCATTTTCTATGGGAGTCGACTTTGACGATCCGACTACGAACGTGCGAAGACGCCGCGCCTTAGCAATCGCTAAACTAACTTCCGAGGGGTTATTGAGCACGCCGGAGCACGATCAACCTGACCACGAGGGTCTATTTCTTGCGAGCAAACGAAGAACAAGCAAGAAACTGAGATTGCAAGCTGGATATTGCGAATAAAAGAGGAAAGCTTTATTAATGAAGGTGGGGTTCTGTGACGCCTTGGTCTGGTCGTTGAACACAAATGAAGTACGCGAAGTTGCAACTATGGAGAACTTTTAATCTAAACAAAACACAAAGTCTAAACGACGCCCTAAGGGTTGTATATATGGAGGAAGAGGGGGCAATTTCGTTGGCCCTTGGAGGAGGGGTCCAAAACCAAACCTAACTCTTGTTTCCCCACACATACGGACTCTAAAAGCAACCTATACTTAAGTATTTCGAAAATACATGGGCCTGGCCCAATAATAAGGTGACACAACACCTAGAATAGCCTTTAGACGAAATTTATGAAGTGGCATCTTGTATATTTCATCCAAGGCTTCATGCACTCCTTATGGTGGCTTCAAAGTCCTGAAATCATCACTTGTAACTCCGTTCTTGACCCCCTTGCACATGTCATCAACTCCATGCGTGTTCTTGCTCCAATGTTCATCCTTCTCCAAGCTAGGCCCTTCATTCGTAAGCAAAACAAATGTATCCAATTTAGGCAGCATCATATTCTCATGAACATTAGAATCATTACCAAGAAATGTAAGTACCTGGTAATTTAATTGGCGTGCGCGAGCTCTAGTAATTGGTCCAGTATATGTAACAGTAGGGGCTGTGGGTGTAACAATGGTATTGATGTCTCTTCCTCCTCCCCTTCTTGAAATGAAGTCGTCCTCGACAGAAGCTCATCTTCCTCACCCAAATAAGGCTTCAAATCTGCAATGTTAAAAGTGGGACTAACCCCAAAATCTGCAGGTAGCTCAAGTTTATATGCATTATCATTTATTTTCTCTAACACCTTAAAAGGACCATTAGCACGTGGCATTAGCTTTGATTTGCGCAAATTAGGAAATCTATCCTTACGCAAATGTAACCAAAACAAGATCTCCAGGTGCAAACACAACATGTTTTCTACCCTTATCTCCAGCAAGTTTATATTTAGCATTCATACGCTCAATGTTTTCCTTAGTTAACTCATGCATTTTTAAAATCAATTCAACACGTTCTTTAGCATCAAAATTAACTTTCTCCGAAGATGGAAGAGGCAACAAATCAATAGGTGCATGAGGTAGGAAACCATACACAACTTCAAAAGGGCACATCTTAGTAGTAGAATGCAATGAACGATTATAAGAAAATTCAATATGAGGCAAGCATTCTTCCCACATTTTCTTATTATTCTTCAAAACAACCCTAATCATAGTAGACAATGTTCTATTGACTACTTCAGTTTGTCCATCAGCTTGGGGGTGACAAGTAGTACTAAAAAGCAGTTTATTCCCCAACTTAGCCCATAAACATCTCCAAAAGTGGCTAAGGAATTTAGTACCACGATCTAAAACAATAGTATTTGGCACACCATGCAAGCGAATAATTTCATGAAAGAACAAATCAGCAACATTAACAGCATCATCGCTTTTATGACATGGTATGAAGTGTGCCATTTTTGAAAATCTGTCCACGACAACAATATGCTATCCCTCCCCTTCTTTGTTCGAGGTAATCCCAAAACAAAATCCATAGCTATATCCTCCCAAGGAACACTGGGTACAGGCAAAGGCATATATAAACCATGACGATTGAGTCGTGACTTAGCTTTTTGACATGTAGTGCAGCGAGCAACAAAGCGCTCAACATCCCGTCTCATCTTTGGCCAAAAGAAATGTGTAGCAAGTACGTCCTCCCTCTTCTTCACGCTAAAGTGTCCCATTAATCCTCCTCCATGCACCTCCCGCAACAACAAAAGACGAACAGAGCTAGCAGGAATGCATAGCTTGTTAGCATGGAACACAAAGCCATCATTAATAACGAACATGTTCCATGTTCTTCCTTCTTTACAATTCTGCATTACATCTTTAAAATCAGCATCATGCACAAATTGATCTTTGATGGTCTCCAAACCAAATATTTTGAAGTGAAGTTGTGAAAGCATAGTATAGCGACGAGACAAAGCATCAACAATAACATTTTCTTTACCCTTCTTGTGTTTAATGACATAAGGGAATGTCTCAATGAATTCCACCCATTTAGCATGTCTACGATTCAGTTTAGCTTGACTTTTAATATGTTTCAAAGATTCATGATCAGAATGTATAACAAATACTTTGGTCCATAAATAAGGTTGCCATGTCTCTAAAGTCCGAACAAGAGCATATAATTCTTTATCATAAGTAGAATAGTTCAGACTAGGCCCACTCAATTTTTCAGAAAAGTATGCAACAGGTTTGCCATCTTGTAATAACACACCTCCTAATCCAATTCCACTAGCATCACATTCAAGCTCAAAAGTCTTATTAAAATCAGGAAGTTGGAGGAAAGGAGCATGTGTCAACTTATCTTTCAATACCGTGAAGGCTTCTTCCTGTGCAGTACCCCAAACAAAAGGCACATCCTTCTTTGTAAGCTCGTTGAGAGGTGCAGCAATGGTGCTGAAATCTCTCACAAAACGCCTATAGAAACCAGCGAGGCCAAGGAAACTCCTCACTTGTGTAACCATTTTGGCCTGCAGCCAACTCTCAATAGCTTCAATCTTTGCTTTATCAACTTTAATTCCCTGTGGAGTAACAACATAGCCAAGAAAAGATACTCGGTCGGTGCAAAAGGTGCACTTCCCAAGGTTACCAAACAAACGTGCATCACGTAGAGGAATAAAAACAGCACGTAAATGTTCCAAATGTTCTTCCAATGATTTGCTATAAATCAGTATATCATCAAAATAGACTACCACAAATCGTCCAATGAAAGCACGCAAAACTCCATTCATTAGTCTCATGAAAGTACTAGGCGCATTAGTTAACCCAAAAGGCATGACTAACCACTCATATAAACCAAACTTAGTTTTAAATGTTGTTTTCCATTCATCACCCAATTTCATACGAATTTGATGGTATCCACTACGCAAATCAACTTTGGAGAATATTGTAGAGCCACTCAATTCATCAAGCATATCATCTAGCCTAGGAATAGGATGACGATAACAAATAGTAATATTATTAATGCCTCTACAATCAACACACATACTCGACGTACCATCCTTTTTAGGCACTAGTATAATAAGAACATCACAAGGACTAAGAGATTCGCGTATATAACCTTTGTCGAGCAGCTCCTGTAGTTGATGCACAATCTCCTTCGTCTCCTCTGGATTGGTACAGTATGGTGCACGGTTGGGTAGCGATGCACCGGGAATTAAGTCAATTTGATGCTCAATCCCTCGAATAGGTGGTAATCCCGGTGGCACGTCTTGTGGAAAGACGTCAGCGAACTCCTGCAAAATGTTAGTGACAGCAGGGGGCAAAGAGGAAGGCACATCCTTGAATGAAAATAATGCCTCTTTGCACACAAAAGCATAGCAAACAGATTTGCTAAAATCTAGCACATCAATATCAGATTTGGTGGCAAGTAAACATGCACTTTTCAATTTAATTTCAGAAGCAACAGTAGATGGTTTATTATGAGGCTTCATTTGTTGCTCAAATTCTTTTGCCACAATCTGATTTTCACTCTTATTTTTCTCCTGCTTTGCTTTATTAGCCCTATTAATATCATCTTTCAAAATGGAATCATGAGTCATAGGAAGCAAAGTAATATTTTTATCCTTATGAACAAGAGTATACTGATTGTTTCTACCATGGTGTACAATTTTTTTTATCAAATTGCCATGGTCTACCAAGTAATAAGGAACATGCTTGCATAGGTACCACATCACAATCAACATAATCAGCATATCTGGAGATACTAAAATGCACACGAACAGTACATGTTACCTTAACCTTGTCGCTGTTGTTGAACCATTGGATGTAGTAAGGATGCGGATGTGGTCTTGTGGTGAGAGATAGCTTCTCCACCATCTCCATGCTAACCAAGTTGTTGCAACTCCCTTCATGTATGATTACGCGAACAAAACGTTCCTTCACAAGTCCCTTTGTATGGAACAAATTATGCCTCTGATTTTGCTCAGCTTGTGTAACCTGCACACTCAAAACACGTTGAGTAACTAAACATTCATACCTGTCAGCATCTTCAGGAGCCATGTATTGCGTCTCATGATCACAATCGTCTCCATCGTGTTCTTCATGTGTAATAAGAGCCAAAGTCTCCTCATCATAGTCACTAGCGGACTCATACCCACCATCCTCAGTAGCAATCATCACATGCTGAGATTTGCATTCTCTCGCAAAATGTCCTCTTCCCTTACAACGACGACAAATAATATCACTAGTGTGCCCTGTTAATGCCATGGAAGAAGACGAACTCTGTGCAGGCCCGATAGGTGTGCTCTTGGCAGATAATGGTGGTTGTGCCTGCTTCCTTGTATCATGGCTGGAGGTAACAGCTGATGGAGGTGTCAGTGCAGTAGAATGTGTGGAAGTAGAGGATGCACGCGGTGTCCATGATGAAGGTCGACCTGCAGAAAAGTTAGTCCATGCCAATCCCTGTCGATCCTGCACTTCACGTTCAGCTTTACAAGCAAGATGGAATAAACGAGTCATATTATTATAATCCTTATACTCTAGAATGGTCTGAATCTCTCTATTTAATCCACCCATAAAACATGCAAGCATAGCTTCATTCCCCTCAACAATACCACATCTAATCAAGCCAGTTTGTAATTCCTGATAATATTCTTGTACAGAATTTTTTCCTTGTCTTAAGCGCTGCAATTTTTGAAGTAATTCACGTTGATAATATGGTGGAACCCAACGAGTACGCATAACAGTTTTCAAAGCAGCCCAAGTAGCTGGAACAGGATATAATCTACAATGTTTAGACCACCAAACACATGCAAAGCTAGTGAAAGCACAAACAGCAGCAGGAACACGTCTCTCCTCAGGATATTGTAAACATGTAAATCGTTGTTCAGTTTCTAACTCCCAAGTAAGATATATATCAGGAACATATCTACCCTCATATGGTGGAATTCTCAATTTCAGTTTAGGGAGATGGTCATGATCTCGTTCGTAAGGGGGAGCCCTAACATTGCCATTATTTGCATGTGGACGACCTGGTGGTTGTGGTGCTGGTGGTTGCACGTAGTTCTGATTTTGATCAACCTCATCCTCGTAATCTCCCGCATAATCATCCTCCTCCCCATCAGCAGCAGGAGCCACATAATTATCAATAGTAGCACCAACAGTTTGGCCAGGCTGAAGAGGAACACGGCTCGCTCGACGGAGGGCTGTTTCGTGATGTGGAGGTAGTCGTCGTTGTTGTTGTTATTGTTGCAGAGGTGCAGCCGGTGGTGGAATACGCGCAAGCAGTTCATTAAATCTGTTATCGAGCTTTGTTTCGAACGTCTTCTCAAGGCCAGTGATCTTCTCCATGGCTTCTTCAAAATTGTTCAGCACATCTTGCACCTGTTCAGTCATCATTTGCTGAAACTTATCATGAAGCTCCTTGTTCGTTAAGTTCTCCCAGACAATCTCGTCGGCTTGTGATCCTGGCATGGTTAGCAGCAATAGAAACACACAAGAATATGATCCTACAGACTACTAACAAGTGGTGGTGGTGGTGGGTGTCACAAATCCGTCAAGCAAAACTCAAATTCTTACCAGTTCTTACCCAGCAGCAGGCGGTGATCGGCAACCATGTAGTCAAAACTCTCAAAGCTTGGATACAGCGATTACCAGGGAGAGTCAAACGCATGATGTAGATGTATGTGGAGTTGGGAAGGCTTATAATATGGTAGCAAAAATGGTCAACAATAATCAATTCAGATGTGCAAAGTTGAATAAACGCTCAACGACGGTATTGTGCTGGTCCTAGGCTAGACCGTACTAGAGACGCGAGCCTAGAACACTAACAAAATCATGGTGCTGCACGCAGACAAGGGAGGAGCACACTCTGATTTTTTTTCTTTTTTTCCACTTTTTTTGCATTTTTCCCCTCTTTTTTTTGCTCCGCAACAATTTTTTTTCAAAAAAGTTTACAAATGTCCTAAAAACTGCCTAGCCAGAATTTTCTAGACATAGTGTTTTTTTAAACTGGAACTATTTTTCTTCTACGGATGGCTCGAAAGTTGGGGAGTCCTACTCTGTCACGACTCGGAGTACCACGTGATCTGGAAATCTAGAACAAAGTAACAATTACTGGACTCGGACTAGGACTGGTGGCGGAGATGAATCTGGTGGAAACTCGGACTGGTGGCGGATATATGCAGGGCGGTGGAACACGGACTGGTGGCGAATCTATGGTGGAGGTGGACACGAATTAGCGTGATGGCGGTGGATATGTGGTATATGGGAGCGGCGATGACGATGGTGGTATATGGCAGCGGTGATGACGATGGTGGTATATGGCAGCGGTGATAACGATGGTGGTATATGGCGGCGGTGATGATGATGGTGGTATATGGCAGCGGTGATGACGATGGTGCGGCGGCGGCGTGACTACTTGTGAGCAGAACTCGAAACTCTAAAGGACTAGATGCTAAGACCAGCAACTTGACACGACGATGCAACCGCAAATTCAACAAAGCAAATACAGAAAAGATTATGCAAAGGCTCAGATTGTTTCGGATGGGATGAACTAACCCTAATTTTTTTTGGCTTTATCGTGGACTATAGGTATGAAGAACAGACTCGATCTAAACTATGAAAAACAGTAAAATCTCACCGAGCAACCTGGAAATCTGATACCACCTGATAGGGGCAAATGTGTCCCGATGTTTTGATGAGATAGCAATCATTTTCTGTGGGAGTCGACTTTGACGATCCGACTACAAACGTGCGAAGACGTCGTGCCTTAGCAATTGCTAAACCAACTTCCTAGGGGTTATTGACCATGCCGGAGCACGATCAACCTGACCACGAGGGTCTATTTCCTGCGAGCAAACGAAGAACAAGCAAGAAACTGAGATTGCAATCTGGATATTGCGAATAAAAGAGGAAAACTTTATTAATGAAGGTGGGGTTCTGTGACGCCTTGGTCTGGTCGTTGAACACAAACGAAGTACGCGAAGTTGAAACTATGATGAACTTTTAATCTAAACAAAACCCAAAGTCTAAACGACGCCCTAAGGGCTGTATTGATAGGGGCAAAGGTGTCCCGTCTTTTGATGAGATGGTGGCTATCGTTTTGTAGGAAGTCGACTTTGACAATCCGACTACGAACGTGCGAGGACGTCACGCCTTAGCAATCGCTAAACCAACTCCGAGAGGTTATTGACCACGCCGGAGCACGGTCAACGTAACCACGAAGGTCTGTTTCCTGCAGGCAAACAAAGAACAAGCAAGAAACTAAGATTGCAATCTGGATATTTCGAATATAAGAGGAAAGCTTTATTGATCAAGGTGGGGTTCTGTGATGCCTTTGTCTGGTTGTTGAACACAAACGAAGTACGCGAAGTTGCAGCTATGGCGAACTTTAATCTAAACAAAACCCAAAGTCGAAGCGATGCCCTAAGGGCTGTATATATGGAGGAAGAGGGGGGGGGGGGATTTCGTGGCCCTTTGTGGAGGGGTCCGAAATCAACCCTATCTCTTGTTTCCCCACACATATGGACTCTAAAAATAGCCTATACTTATGTATTTCGAAATTACATGGGCCTGGCCCAATAATAAGGTGACGCAGCACCTAGAATAGCCTCGGGACAAAATTTATGAAGTGGCATCTTGTATATTTCATCCAAGGCTTCATGCACCCATTATGGTGGCTTCAAAGTCCTGAAATCATCACTTGTAACTCCGTTCTTGTTCCCCTTGCGCATGCCATCATCTCCATGCTTGTTCTTGCTCCAATGTTCATCCTTCTCCAAGCTAAGCCCTTCATTTGTAAGCAAAACAAATGTATCCAATTTAGGCAGCATCATATTCTGATGAGCATTAGAATCATTACCAAGAAACGAAAGTACCTGGTAATTTAGTTGGCGTGCGCGAGCTCTAGTAATTGGTCCAGTATGTATAGCAACAGGGGCTCTGGGTGTAACAGTGGTATTGATGTCCTCATCATGTATATATGGAGGAAGAGGGGGGAATTTCGTGGCCCTTGGAGGAGGGGTCCGAAACCAACCCTAACTCTTGTTTCCCCACACATTCGGACTCTAAAAACAGCCTATACTTAAGTATTTCTAAAATACATGGGCATGGCCCAATAATAAGGTGACGCAACACCTAGAATAGCCTCTAGACGAAATTTATGAAGTGGCATCTTGTATATTTCGTCGAAGGCTTCATGCACTCCTTATGGTGGCTTCAAAGTCCTGAAATCATCACTTGTAACTCCGTTCTTGATCCCCTTGCGCATGCCATCAACTCCATGCGTGTTCTTGCTCCAATGTTCATCCTTCTCCAAGCTAGGCCCTTCATTTGTAAGCAAAACAAATGTATCCAATTTAGGCAACATCATATTCTCATGAATATTAGAATCATTACCAAGAAACGAAAGTACCTGGTAATTTAATTGGCGTGCACGAGCTCTAGTAATTGGTCCAGTATATGTAACAGTAGGTGTTGTGGGTGTAACAATGGTATTGATGTCCTCATCAATGAACCTCAAAAGTTTTGTGAAAATTGGGCAAAGCAAGAATCGGAGCATGAGTAAGCAAAGACTTGAGCTCATCAAAATCGGTGGATTGCAAAGATCCCCAAACAAAGGGAGCATTCTTCTTACTCAAGGCATGCAAAGGAGCGGTAATAGTGCTAAAATCTTTCACAAAGCGACGATAAAAACCCGCAAGACCAAGAAAGCTATGCACTTGTTGCAAATTGGTGGATTGGGGCCAAGTATTAATTGCTTCTATTCTAGATTCATCAACATGGACACCCTTGGAAGATACAACAAAACCCAAGAAAACCACTTTGTCAACACCAAATGTGCACTTTTTCATGTTGGCATAAAGACGTTCCTTGCGAAGTGTTTGCAAAACGGCCCTAACATGATTAATATGCTCTTTCATGGATTTGCTAAAAATAAGAATGTCATCAAAGTAAACCACAACAAAGACTCCAATGTAAGGTCGAAGCGCAAAATGCATAAGACGCACGAAAGTACCGGGAGCCTCTGATAAACCCATAGGCATAACTAACCACTCATATAAGCCAAATTTGGTTTTTAAAGTAGTTTTCCATTCATCACCCTCTTGTATGCGGATTTGATAATAGCCACTTTTAAGATCAATTTTTGAGAAAAAGTTGGCTCCGCTAAGTTCATCAAGCATATCATCTAAGCGAGGAATGGGATGCCTATAGCGAATGGTAATAGCATTTATAGGTCTACAATCGGAACACATGCGGAAACTTCCGTCTTGCTTAGGCACAAGTATAACGGGAACGACACAACGGCTTAAGCTTTCACGTACAAGACCGTTGTCGATGAGTTGTTGTACTTGCCGTTGAATTTCCTTAGTTTCTTCGGGGTTGACATGGTATGGAGCTTTGTTTGGAAGTGGCGCTTCGGGGATGAGGTTGATTCGATGCTCAATGCCTCGAAGAGGAGGTAGACCCGAAGGTAGCTCATCGGGGAAAACATCTTGGAATTCCTGCAAAAGAGATTGAAACACTAAAGGTAGCTCGTGAGAGGTGTTAGTTTTTGGTTCCCCATCCTTGCACACAAGGACAAAGTGCATCACACTCGATGGGTTGTCACACACTTCTCTCATCTCACTTTTTTTGCAAATAATATGAGGTTTTTCTCTCTAGGCGAAGAGGCGCTCAAGTTTGGCTTGTGGCTCTCACTCACTTTTTGGTGGATCACTTTGTCAGTTTTCTCTCCATGATGGGTGGCTTGCTTGTCGGCTATCACTTGACTAGGAGACATAGGTCGTAGCACATATTCCTTCCCTTTCATCTTGAAGCTATAGTGATTGGTGCGCCCATTGTGGATGACACCACGGTCGATTTGCCATGGTCGACCAAGAAGGAGGTGGCAAACGGTCATTGGGACCACATCACACTCCAAAGTGTCCTCATATGCACCAATTTTGAAGGAGACTTGGACCGTATGCTCAACTCGGATAGTGCCAGAGTCACTTAGCCATTGAACCTTGTAGGGGTGCGGGTGCTTCCTCTTGACCAACTGAAGCTTGGAGCATAGTTCTTCACTTGCTAAGTTGTGACAACTACCTCCATCGATGTTGACCTTGATGGACCTTCCATGGATGCCGGCCTTTGTGTGGAAGATGTGGTATAGTTGGTCTTCTTCTTGTTGATGTTGAAGAGTCAAGACCTTGGAGACCACAAGAGCGGGGCTCGTATCTTCGTCACAAAAGACTTGATCATCTTCATCCTCATTCACGCGCCGGTGCATGGCCACTTGCTCAAGAGCTTCCATCTCCTCATCACTCATGGAGTCGTAGGTGCCATCGTCGTTGAGGATCATGGTGTGCTTGTTTGTGCATTCATAGGACTTGTGACCTCGGCCGCCGCAAGTGAAACACTAGAAGGAGCTTGTCTTGATGGTCTCATCGGTCGGAGTAGATGATGAAGCACGCGGCTTGAAGTTGCTTGTAGTAGGAGGAAGACGACTTGAACTTGATGAAGTTTTCTTGTAACTTGGCTTGTCGTCGTTGCTTGGAGAAGGTTTGGTTGATGTAGATGTTGGAGGAGTTGTTGAAGCTTGGTTGTTGGAGAAGCCGTAGGTCTTGGATGAGTACTTGGCGTACTTGAAGTCATCTTGCACTTGACGTTCTGCCTTTGTAGCTTGATGCACGAGCTCAATGAGGTTGGAGTAGGGTTGGAAGTCGGCGATCTTCTTGATGGGATGATTGAGTCCATTCAAGAATCGTGCCATGTTTGCTCATCATCTTCCATGACTTTGGCTCGAATTATGGCTATCTCCATTTCCTTGTAGTATTCTTCAACACTCTTTGTTCCTTGCTTGAGGAGTTGTAGCTTCTTGAAGAGATCGCGGTTGTAGTAGGTTGGCACAAAACATGCTCACATGACTTCCTTCATTTGAGCCCAAGTGGTGATAGGTGGTTCACCTCTAGCTTCTCGGCGCTCAAGGACCTGTTCCCACCATATGAGCACATAGTCGTGGAACTCAAGTGATGCCATAGCGATCTTCTTCTCTTCCTCATAGTTGTGCAAACGAAAGATTTTGTCGACCTTCAATGCCCATGATAGGTACTCTTCGGGATCATTGCTTCCATTGAACTTGGGCATGGTGAATTTAAGCTTGCCATAGTGTTTCTCTTCATTGTGTTGTTGGCGATGGTGATGATGACGCCCTTGACATGGAGGGTAATCATCCTCATGTTGCTCTTGGCGTGGAGGAAGTCCATGATCAACTTGCTCTTGTTGAACTTGAGGTTGAGGTGGAGCTTGACGAGCTTGTGGAGGACCTTGAGGAACTTGACGTTGCTCTCGCGGTTGGTAGTTCCTCTCTTGGATTTCTTCTCGAAGGGCTTCCTCTTCATTGCGTCGTTCACGATTGCGGTTGGCGATGGCCCGACTTGATTCTTGAAGGGCACGTTGCGCCTGAAGAGCTTGCGCTTCTCGTTGTTGTTGTTGAAGACGTTGAGCCTCGGCATCTTGTTCCTCTTGGTGTAGACACGCTCGTTCTTCCTCTTGGCGCCGTAGTCATTGTCGTTCTTGAGCTTGAGCAAAAGCGACTTGGTTTGAGTGAGGATGAGGGACTTGCTCATCGACTTGCTCTTGTGAATGCTTGTCGTGTAGCGGGTTGCGAGATGCATGACGGTCTTGACGCACGGCTCATCGAAGAGTGTTCGATGACGGTGTACTTGAGCCGGAGAAGGAGTCGTCGGAGTGTCGACTTGAGTGGCTCCGTCTTGAGTATGAAGAAGTTGAAGGAGGACGGTTCACCAACAAGGCGCGGATATCGTCCATTCTTGCATCATTCTCTTGCTTGTGCGCGTCGAGCTTGTTGTCGAAGTAGTCTCATATACGTTGCTTGGAGAGTCGCAGGTCGGTGGCAAGGTTGTCGATGCGGTCGTTCATTGCTTGTTGCTCTTGATGCAACGCTCGTTGTGCACCAAAGAGTTGGCTCTTGGTGACGTATGATGACATGTCGTCGTCTTGCTCGATGAAGAGTGGGTTGGTAGAAGTACTCGGCCTATCCATCATTCCAAGCAAAATGTGAGTGGTAGAAAGAGAAGAACTTATACCAATGTACCTTGACCGATGTTGATGATGAATCAAGTTCACTCAAATGCGGACAATGAAATAGCACTATTGGTACCAATCGTTGTCGGTTCTCACACCTACACAAGTAAAAGCTTATGGTGGAGCTTGGTTAGGATGGTGGCACAAAATTTGATTCAATAGTAAGTGAGCTTCAATAATGTTGGAAATGATTCACAAATTTGCAAATGCAGCAAGTAGACCAAGCAAGTAGGATCACACGAAAACACACACGCAAATAGATAAATGGGATTGTGATGCGGAGCATCCCACGTTCATCCCCATGTACACTCCGACTACTCCCCAAGCCCCAAGGATACATAAGATGAGACCTCGACTATGCGCCATTGGACACAAGGTGAACCCGTTCCTAAATGCTTCCCATTTCCATTCGTGTGAGACATGGATGCTACTTCAAGCGCGGACCTTGTGCATACTCAGGTACACCCGATGAGACCATGGAGAACCCAAGGACCAAGGCCAAGCGTGCGCGGAAGCGAAGGAAGGAGAAGGAAGAAGAGTCTGCTGCTACAGCAGCCAGACATCCGGCCATGTCCCGGACATCTGGCCAGGCCCGGACATTCGGCCCAACTCCCGGAAATCCGGCTCCCTTCTATCCAGAGAGCACCAGAGTCGGCCAAGTCAGCCCGGACATCCGGCCCCCAGGACCGGACATCCGGCACGTCGCGAGCCGCTGGACATCCGGCCCAGCGCCCGTTGATGAGGACATTAATACCATTGTTACACCCACAGCCCCTACTGCTACACATACTGGACCAATTACTAGAGCTCGCGCACGCCAATTAAATTATCAGGTACTTTCATTTCTTGGTAATGATTCTAATGTTCATGAGAATATGATGCTGCCTAAATTGGATACATTTGTTTTGCTTACAAATGAAGGGCCTAGCTTGGAGAAGGATGGACATTGGAGCAAGAACAAGCATGGAGATGATGCCATGCGCAAGGGGAACAAGAACGGAGTTACAAGTGATGATTTCAGGACTTTGAAGCCACCATAATGGGTGCATGAAGCCTTGGACGAAATATACAAGATGCCACTTCATAAATTTCGTCCCGAGGCTATTCTAGGTGCTGCATCACCTTATTATTGGCCCAGGCCCATGTAATTTCGAAATACATAAGTATAGCCTATTTTTAGAGTCCGTATGTGTGGGGAAACAAGAGATAGGGTTGATTTCGGACCCCTCCACCAAGGGCCACGAAATTCCCCCCCTCTTCCTCCATATATAGAGCCCTTAGGGCACCGTTTAGACTTTGGGTTTTGTTTAGATTAAAGTTCGCCATAGCTGCAACTTCGCGTACTTCGTTTGTGTTCAACGACCAGACAAAGGCGTCACAGAACCCCACCTTGATCAATAAAGCTTTCATCTTATATTCGCCATATCCAGATTGCAATCTCAGTTTCTTGTTTGTTCTTCGTTTGCACGCAGGAAACAGACCCTCGTGGTCAGGTTGATCGTGCTCCGGCGTGGTCAATAACCTCTCGGAGTTGGTTTAGCGATTGCTAAGGCGCGACATCCTCGCACGTTCGTAGTCGGATCGTCAAAGTCGACTTCCACCAAAGCGAAATCCATCATCTCATCGAAAGACGGGACACCTTGGCCTCTATCAAGTGGTATCAGATTTCCAGGTTGCTCGGTGAGATTTTACAGTTTTTCGTAGTTTAGGTCGAGTCTGTTCTTCATACCTATAGTCGACGAAAAAGTCAAAAAAAATTAGGGTTAGTTCATCCCATCCGAAACAATCTGAGCCTTTGCATAATCTTTTCTGTATTTGCCTTGTTGAATTTGCGGTTGCATAGTCGTGTCAAGTTGCTGGTCTTAGCATCTAGTCCTTT
Source organism: Triticum dicoccoides (assembly GCF_002162155.2). Taxonomy (NCBI): domain Eukaryota; kingdom Viridiplantae; phylum Streptophyta; class Magnoliopsida; order Poales; family Poaceae; genus Triticum; species Triticum dicoccoides. Next base: position 322,068,025 of record NC_041391.1, on the reverse strand, counting down.
AGAGTTTCGAGTTCTGTTGACAGGTTGTCACGTCGTCGCTGCCATCTATCACCATCGCATCATCATCGTCGCTGCTGCCATATACCACCACAACATATTCACCGCCCATCCGAGTCCACCTGCAAGATATATCCGCCACTAGTCCGAGTTCCACCAGATTCATCTCCGCCACCAATCCGAGTTCCACCAGTTTCATCTCCGCCACCAGTCCTATTCCGAGTCCAGTATTTTGTTACTCTGTTTTGGATTTCCAGATCACACAATACTCCGAGTCGTGACAGAGAAGGACTTCCCAACTTCCGTGCTACCCACAGTAGAGAAATAGTTCCAAACTCAAAAAAAAAATCTGGCTAGGCAGTTTCTAGACCATTTGTAGACTTTTTCGAAAAAAATTTGTTGCGGAGCAAAAAAAAGAGGAAAAAAAGTGCAAAAAAGGAAAAAGAAGAGAAAAAAATTCAGAGTGTGCTCCTCCCTTGTTTACGTGTCGCGCCGTGATTTTGTTGGTGGTCTAGGCTCGAGTCTCTAGCACAGTCTAGCCTAGGACCAGCACAGTACCGTCGTTGAGCGTTTATTCAACTTTGCATCTCTGAATTGATTATTGCTGACCCTTTTTGCTACCATATTATAAGCCTTCCCAGCTCCACATACATCTATGTCGTGCGTTTGACTCTCCCTGGTAATCGCTCTATCCAAGCTTTGAGAGTTTTGACTACAACAGTTGCCGATCACCACCTGCTGTTGGGTAAGAACTGGTAAGAATTTGAGATTTGCTTGATGGGTTTGTGATACACCACCACCACTTCTTAGTAGTCTGTAGGATCATATTCTTGTGTGTTTTTATTTGCTGCTAACCATGGTAGGATCACAAGCCGATGAGACTGATTGGGAGAACCTGACGAACAAACAGCTACATGATAAATTTCAGCAAATGATGAGTGGACAGGTGCAAGATGTGCTAAACAGATTTGACAAGGCCATGGAGAAGATAGATGGCATTGAGAAGACGTTCGAAACAAAGCGTGATAGCAAGTTTAATGAATTGCTCGCGTGTTTTCCACAACCACCGCCGGCTGCACCTATCGCACCTCTACAACAACAACAACAACAACGCCTCCTTCCGAATCAGTATGGACGAGCGAAGCGTGTTCCTATTGAGGATGGCCAAACTTCTGGTGCTGTTGTTCATGTTGTTGATGCTTCTTTGGCTCCTGCTACTGCTGGTGCTGGTACCCAGGAGGATGATGAGTATGCGGGCGATTATGAGGATGAGGTCGATCAAAATCAAAACTATGTGCAGCCACCAGCACCACCACCAGCAGGTCGACCTCAGGTATATATTCGTAATGGTAGGTCCGCACCAGCACCTCAGGTACGAGATGATGTCCATATTCCTAAAGTGAAATTGAATATTCCACCATTTGAGGGTAGATATGTTCCTGATATATATCTTACTTGGGAGTTAGAAACTGAACAATGTTTTACATGTTTACAATATCCCGAGGAGAGACGGGTTGCTGCTGCTGTTTGTGCTTTCACTAGTTTTGCATGTGTATGGTGGTCTGAACATTGTAGATTATATCCTATTCCAGCTACTTGGGCTGCTTTGAAAACTGCTATGCGTACTCGTTGGGTTCCACCATATTATCAACGTGAATTGCTTCAAAAATTGCAGCATTTAAGACAAGGAAAAAATTCTGTAGAAGAATATTATCAGGAATTACAAACTGGCATGATTAGATGTGGTATTGTTGAGGAGAATGGAGCTATGCTTGCATGTTTTACGGGTGGATTAAATAGAGAGATTCAGACCATTCTAGAGTATAAGGAGTATACTAATATCACTCGTTTATTCCATCTTGCTTGTAAAGCTGAACGTGAAGTGTAGGATCGACAAGCAATGGCGTGCACTAACTTTTCTCGACCTTCCTCATGGACACCGCGTGCATCTTCTAGTTCCACTACACTAGCACCTCCATCAGGTGCCACCTCCAGCCATGATACAAGAAAGCAGGCACAACCACCACTATCTGCCAAGAGCGCACCTGCCGGACCTACACAGAGCTCTTCTTCTTCCATGGCATCAACAGGGCACACAAGTGATATTATTTGTCGTTGTTGTAAAAGAAGAGGTCATTATGCGCGAGAATGCAAATCTCAGCGTGTGATGATTGCTACTGAGGATGGTGGGTATGAGTCCGCTAGTGCCTATGATGAGGAGACTTTGGCTCTTATTACACGTGAAGAACATGGTGGAGATGATTGTGATCATGAGACGCAATACATGGCTCCTGAAGACGCTGACAGGTATGAATGTTTAGTTGCTCAACGTGTTTTGAGTGTGCAGGTCACACAATTTGAGCAAAATCAGAGGCACAATTGGTTCCATACCAAGGGAGTTGTGAAGGAACGTTCTGTGTGCGTCATCATAGACGGAGGGAGCTGTAACAACTTGGCTAGCATGGAGATGGTGGAGAAGCTTTCTCTCACCACAAGACCACATCCACATCCTTACTACATCCAATGGTTCAACAACAGAGGCAAGGTTAAGGTAACACGTACTGTTCGTGTGCATTTTAGTATCTCTACATATGCTGATTATGTTGATTGTGATGTGGTACCTATGCAAGCATGTTCCTTATTACTTGGTAGACCATGGCAATTTGATAAAAATTCTGTACACCATGGTAGAAACAATCAGTATACTCTTGTTCATAAGGATAAAAATATTACTTTGCTTCCTATGACTCCTGATTCCATTTTGAAAGATGGTATTAATAGAGCTAATAAAGCAAAACAGGAGAAGAATAAGAGTGAAAATTAGATTGTGGCAAAAGAATTTGAGCAACAAATGAAGCCTAATAATAAACCATCTAGTGTTGCTTCTGAAATTAAATTGAAAAGTGCATGTTTATTTGCCACCAAATCTGATATTGATGAGCTAGATTTCAGCAAATCTGTTTGCTATGCTTTTGTTTGCAAAGAGGCATTATTTTCATTCGAGGACGTGCCTTCCTCTTTGCCTCCTGCTGTCACTAACATTTTGTAGGAGTTCGCTGACGTCTTTCCACAAGATGTGCCATCGGGATTACCGCCTATTCGAGGGATTGAGCATCAGATTGACTTAATACCCGGTGCTTCACTGCCAAACCGTGCGCCATACCGTACCAATCCAGAGGAGACGAAAGAGATTATGCGTCAAGTACAAGAGCTTCTCGACAAAGGTTATATACGCGAATCCCTTAGTACTTGTGCTGTTCCTATTATTCTAGTGCCGAAAAAGGATGGTACATCACGTATGTGTGTTGATTGTAGAGGCATTAATAATATTACTATTCGTTATCGTCATCCTATTCCTAGGCTAGATGATATGCTTGATGAATTGAGTGGCTCTACAATATTCTCCAAAGTTGATTTGCGTAGTGGATACCATCAAAATCGTATGAAATTGGGAGATGAATGGAAAACAGCATTTAAAACTAAGTTTGGATTATATGAGTGGCTAGTCATGCCTTTTGGGTTAACTAATGCACCTAGTACTTTCATGAGATTAATGAACGAAGTTTTACGTGCTTTGATTGAACGATTTGTGGTAGTTTACTTTGATGACATATTGATTTATAGCAGATCTTTGGAAGAACATTTGGAATATTTACATGCTGTTTTTATTGCTCTACATGATGCACGTTTGTTTGGTAACCTTGGGAAGTGCACCTTTTGCATCGACCGAGTATCTTTTCTTGGCTATGTTGTTACTCCACAGGGAATTGAAGTTGATAAAGTCAAGATTGAAGCTATTGAGAGTTGGCCGCAGCCCAAAACGGTCACACAAGTGAGGAGTTTTCTTGGCCTCGCTAGATTCTATAGGCGTTTTGTGAGAGATTTCAGCACTATTGCTGCACCTCTCAATGAGCTTACAAAGAAAGATGTGCCTTTTCTTTGGGGTACCGCACAGGAAGAAGCCTTCACGGTATTGAAAGATAAGTTGACACATGCTCCTTTACTCCAACTTCCTGATTTTAATAAGACTTTTGAGCTTGAATGCTAGTGGAATTGGATTAGGAGGTGTGTTATTACAAGATGGCAAACCTGTTGCATACTTTTCTGAAAAATTGAGTGGGCCTAGTCTGAATTATTCTACTTATGATAAAGAATTATATGCTCTTGTCCGGACTTTAGAAACATGGCAACATTAGTTATGGCCCAAAGAATTTGTTATACATTCTGATCATGAATCTTTGAAACATATTAAAAGTCAAGCTAAACTGAATCGTAGACATGCTAAATGGGTTGAATTCATTGAGACTTTCCCTTATGTCATTAAACACAAGAAGGGAAAAGAAAATGTTATTGCTGATGCATTGTCTCGTCGCTATACTATGCTTTCACAACTTGACTTCAAAATATTTGGTTGGAGACCATCAAAGATCAATATGTGCATGATGCTGATTTTAAAGATGTAATGCAGAATTGTAAAGAAGGAAGAATGTGGAACAAGTTTGTTGTTAACGATGGATTTGTGTTTCGTGCTAACAAGCTATGCATTCCAGCTAGCTCTGTTCGTCTTCTGTTGTTGCAGGAGGCACATGGAGGAGGATTAATGGGACACTTTGGCGTGAAGAAGATGGAGGACGTACTTGCTACACATTTCTTTTGGCCAAAGATGAGACGGGATGTTGAGCGTTTTATTGCTCGCTGCACTACATGTCAAAAAGCTAAGTCACGACTATATCCTCATGGTTTATATATGCCTTTGCCTGTACCTAGTGTTCCTTGGGAGGATATATCTTTGGACTTTGTTTTAGGTTTACCTCGAACAAAGAAGGGGAGGGATAGCATATTTGTTGTCGTGGATAGATTCTCGAAAATGGCACACTTTATACCATGTCATAAAAGCGATGATGCTGTCAATGTTGCTGATTTGTTCTTTCGTGAAATTATTCGCTTGCATGGTGTGCCAAATACTATTGTTTCAGATCGTGAAACTAAATTTCTTAGCCACTTTTGGAGATGTTTATGGGCTAAGTTGGGGACTAAGCTGCTTTTTAGTACTACTTGTCACCCCCAAACTGATGGACAAACTGAATTAGTCAATAGAACTTTCTCTACTATGCTTAGAGCTGTTTTGAAGAATAATAAGAAAATGTGGGAGGAATGCTTGCCTAATATTGAATTTGCTTATAATCGTTCATTGCATTCTACTACTAAGATGTGCCCTTTTGAAGTTGTGTATGGTTTCCTACCTCGTGCGCCTATTGATTTGTTGCCTCTTCCATCTTCGGAGAAGGTTAATTTTGATGCTAAACAACGTGCATAATTGATTTTAAAAATGCATGAGTTAACTAAGGAAAACATTGAGCGTATGAATGCTAAATATAAACTTGCTGGAGATAAGGGTATAAAACATGTTGTGTTTGCACCTAGAGATCTTGTTTGGTTACATTTGCGTAAGGATAGATTTCCTGATTTGCGTAAATCAAAGCTAATGCCACGTGCTGATGGTCCCTTTAAGGTGTTAGAGAAAGTAAATGATAATGCATATAAACTTGAGCTGCCTGCAGATTTTGGGGTTAGTCCCACTTTTAACATTGCAGATTTGAAGCCTTATTGGGTGAGGAAGATGAGCTTCCGTCGAGGACGATGAGGACATCAATACCATTGTTACACCCACAGCCCCTACTGCTACATATACTGGACCAATTACTAGAGCTCGTGCACGCCAATTAAATTATCAGGTACTTCCGTTTCTTGGTAATGATTCTAATGTTCATGAGAATATGATGCTGCCTAAATTGGATACATTTGTTTTGCTTACAAATGAAGGGCCTAGCTTGGAGAAGGATAGACATTGGAGCAAGAACAAGCATGGAGATGATGCCATGCGCAAGGGGAACAAGAACGGAGTTACAAGTAATGATTTCAGGACTTTGAAGCCACCATAATGGGTGCATGAAGCCTTGGACGAAATATACAAGATGCCACTTCATAAATTTCGTCCTGTGGCTATTCTAGGTGCTGCGTCACCTTATTATTGGGCCAGGCCCATGTAATTTCGAAATACATAAGTATAGGCTATTTTTAGAGTCCGTATGTGTGGGGAAACAAGAGATAGGGTTGATTTTGGACCCCTCCACGAAGGGCCACGAAATTCCCCCCCCCCTCTTCCTCCATATATATAGCCCTTAGGACACCGTTTAGACTTTAGGTTTTGTTTAGATTAAAGTTCGCCATAGCTGCAACTTCGCGTACTTCGTTTGTGTTCAACGACCAGACAAAGGCGTCACAGAACCCCACCTTGATCAATAAAGCTTTCATCTTATATTCGCAATATCCAGATTGCAATCTCAGTTTCTTGCTTGTTCTTCGTTTGCGTGCAGGAAACAGACCCTCGTGGTCAGGTTGATCATGCTCCGGCGTGGTCAATAACCTCTCGGAGTTGGTTTAGCGATTGCTAAGGCGCGACGTCCTCGCACGTTCGTAGTCGGATCGTCAAAGTCGACTTCCACCAAAGCAAAATCCATCATCTCATCGAAAGACGGGACACCTTGGCCTCTATCACCTGGAAATCTGGCGCCCCATCACAGAAGCTGGAGCCTGCCAGCCCGGACATCCGGCCCCAGCGCCGGACATCCGGCGTCTCATGAAGGCTCGGACATCCGGCCTGACGCCCGGACATCCGGCCCCCCTGCCTGCGTGCAGCGCATCCGGGCCGAGTCCCAGGTACCCCTTCGTCCCTTAGACTATATATACTCCCCCACCTCCTCCTAGTTAGGGTTAGCGTTGATTTAGCTAATTTGTGAGATAGAGCCTCGCTCATCCATCGGATCTCCTCCTCATGAGAGACCGCGGCCTCTTCGGAGAAGATCCACTTGGATTCAAGACCCCTTTACGGGAAGATCCCCTCGTGGATTCAAGACCTCCTCTCGGAGAAGAACGGCTAGCTTTGTATCTTTGCTTTGTTAATTTTGAATCTTGTGCTACCTTATGTGTTCGGTGATCTAGCCCTTGTGTGATCGATTACTTGTCGGTTTAGTGAGTTTCTCTTGTTCCTCTCTGTGTTCTTCCTCGCGTTCTTCCGCTCGTTCATCGTGTTTCCCCATAGGATCCACTCCAAACGTGAAAGATCGGCCCCTAGGGTTCCGCCCTACATCATCTTGGTATCATGAGCCACGTTGATCACGTTTTTGGATCCCCTACCCCGTGCTTTCTAGCTTGATTTTGTTGATTTCGTCCTAAATCCGAAAATCCCCACCAAAAATAGCCCCCAATTTTTTTGTCATTTGTTGGTTTGATGATGCTTTGTTGATTTTGATCCATGGATTTGCTTGGTTTCAAATGGATCTAGCATCTCTCCAAGTTTCCCCACTTTCCATCCACAAAATCTCTCCAATTTTGCCCCCGAAATCTCAATTTTCCACCCCAAAATCGAGTTCCTCGAGTTCATCCTCGGATTTGGAGCCTAGACATCCGGCCCGACCCCCGGACATCAGGCCAGCCCGGACATCCACCCATTAGCCCGGACATCCGGCTCCTGCAGCGCATTTTCGCGCAAGTTTCTGGACATCAGGTCCCGGACATCCGGCCAAACCCCCGGATGTCCGCCCGCTATCATTTCAGCCTCCCGTGTTTCACCGTTTTGACTATAACTAATTCATCCGGAGTCCGTTTTTGACGTTCTTTAGCTCATTTTGAACCTATTGACATCCCCCATCCTACAAAAATACCACCAACATCATTTGACTCTATCAAATTTTGTGAATTTTGGCATCTTTGCCTAGGGCTTCCACCACAACATCCGCATAACCACCATCAACTTCCGCAACCTAACCCATTTTGATCCATATAGCATTATGATACGGAGCATCCCACGTTCATCCCCATCTACACTCCGACTACTCTCCAAGCCCCAAGAGGACATATGACGAGACCTCAAACATACGCCATTGGACACAAGCTGAATTCACTCCTCTTCGAACCGTCACTTTCCACATATGAGTTGTGGCTACTACCTCGTGCATGGACCTTGCCTATACTCAGGTACAACCGAGATGACCATGGAGAATCAAGGGACCAAGGCCAGGCATGGAAGAGGAGAAGGAAGAAGAGCCAGCTGCTACAGGCCCCGGACATCCGGCCCCAGCCCGGACATCCGGCCCTTCCCGCAAGCCCGGACATCCGGCCACAGCCCGGACATCCGGCGCCCATCACAGAACGCGTCCAGAAGCTGAACCCCGTCAGCCCGGACATCCGGCCAGAGGCCCGGACATCCGGCTCTTCCCGAGCCGCCGGACATCCGGCCCCAGCCCGGACATCCGGACCCCGCCTGTCCAGAGAGCAACCGCAGGGCACCCAGGCCAGCCCATACATCAGTCCTTCAAGCCCGGACATCCGGTCCGTCGCGAAGCCCCGGACATCCGGCCCCCAGCCCGGACATCCGGCACCTGCCTGTGCGCAGAGAACGGGCCAAGGGCCCATGTATCCCCCTCTCACTTACCCCTTCGTGGGCTAGCACTATATATACTCCCCCACCTCCTCCTAGTTAGGGTTAGCATTGTGATAGCTCTTTTAGAGATAGAGTTTTGCTCATCCATACGGATCTCCTCCTTGTGAGAGACCGCGGCCTCTTCGGAGAAGATCCATCATGGATTCAAGACCCCTTTACGGGAAGACCCCTCGTGGATTCAAGACCTCCTCATGGAGAAGAACGGTTCCCTTTGTATCCTTCCTTTGTTAATTTTGGATCATGTGTTACTCGTGCTTCGATGATCTAGACCTTGTGTGATCGATCTCTTGTCGGTTGAGTGTCTCTCTCGTTCTTCCCCGTGATTTCCTCGTGTTCTTCTGCGCGTTCTTCGTGTTTCCCCCGTAGGATCCACTCCAAACGTGAAAAATCGGCCCCTTAGGGCTCCGCCCTACATCATCTTGGTATCGTGAGCCACGTTGATCACGTTTTTGGAGCCCCTACCCCTCTTTTTCTAGATTGATTTTGTTGATTTCGTCCTAAATCCAAAAATCCCCACCAAAAATAGCCCCCAATTTTTTTTGTGATTTGTTGGTTTGATGATGTTTTGTTGATTTTGATCCATGGATTTGCTTGGTTTCAAGTGGATCTAGTTTTTCCCCAAGTTTCCCCACCTTCCATCCACGAAATCCATCAAATTTTGCCCTCGAAATCATCAATTTCCGCCCCAAAATCGAGTTCCTCGAGTTCATCCTCGGATTTGGAGGCCGGACATCCGGCCCGACCCCCGGACATCCGGCCAGCCCGGACATCCGCCCAATAGCCCGGACATCCTGCTCCTGGAGCGCATTTTCGCGCAAGGTTCTGGACATCAGGTCCCGGAAATCCGGCCCGAGCCCCGGATGTCCGCCCCTGTCATTTCAGCTTTTCCCATTTCACCGTTTTGACCATAACTAATTTATTCGGAGTCCGATTTTGACGTTCTTTAGCTCGTTTTGAAGCTCTTGACATCCCCCTTCCCACAAAAATACCACCAACATCATTTGACTCCATCAAAGTTTTGAAAATTTGGCAAGTTTGCCTAAGGCTTCCACCACATCATCCGCATAGCCACCACCGACTTCCGCAACCTAACCCATTTTGTTCCATATGGCATTAGTGGTTGTTTGAGTTGTGATTTGAGTCTCCTAAGGTGTTTAGGCTATTTAGGGACGGATGCTTCTTCATCAACCACCACTACCATTTCCACATACGTGTGCTCACCATACACTTCCGCCACCCCCAACTTAACCCAATAGTTGTTTGAGCTTGTTTGAGTTGTGGCTTGTGTCTCCTAAGGTGTTTCGTCTACTTAGGGACGGCAACTTCAACTTCGACATGTGTATAGCCCATCATTCCACTTCCGCATTGCCAAGTACAAACCACCACCGCATTCCCGCTACCACCATTTTGACATTTGACGTTTGAGATTTTGAGTTCGCGGTTTTTCCGTTTCCTAAGGTGTTTCGGCTACTTAGGGACGACACTCCATCATCTTGGTTTCTACATCAAAAACAACGCCACTCATCATCGCCAAGGACGGTAACCTCCATATCATCTTGGTATCCTGGTATCCCTCCTTTGTATATTCCCCTTGCCATTGCATTGTTAACCCCTAGCCCATTTTGCGTTACTTGCCTATCGAGACTAGCCATTTGCATATTGCCGGCAATGTTACTTGTGCACATTAGTGATCATACTTCCCATAGCATACATACCATATCATCGTGGTGCATATATTGCTATCATATCTTGTGTCACAAGTTTGTTCCCGCATATACACAATTGCTATCTTGGTCTGTGCATTGTGCAAAAGTGGCCAAAAAAAGAGAGAATAAGCTTTTAAGCAAAAGAGAAAGAGCAAAGAGCTTGTAAGTAAGTGCCATAGAATCATACCACATTGCACATAAGATTGTCATATCCGATCATCTTGGATCATCCTGAGAGAAACACCGGAAACCATACATACATAGCATACTTGGGATAAAAGTTGCTACATTTTGCATCTTATAGGTTGTGCACAAGTGTCGTATCCGCCTATAGAGCAATCGTGCTAGTGTCTCTCTTGAGTTGTGCAACACGAGCGTTTTCCGTGGATTCCACATTTTGTGCTCATTCCTTGGTTGCACGACCCCATTTATCTATCCATGTGTGTGTTTCCGTGTGCCATCCATATTGCTATTGGTCTACCTGTTTCGCTTGCGAATTTGTGAATCTCTTTCAACATTATTGACTCTTGCTAACATTTTGCATTAAACTTTTGTGCCACTATCCTAACCGAGCTCCTTCATAAGCTTTACTTGTGTAGGTGTGAGAACCGACAAGGATTGGTACCAATAGTGCTATTTCATTGTCCGCATTTGAGTGAACTTGATTCATTGTCAACATCAGTCAAGGTACATTGGTATAAGTTCTTCTCTTTCTCCCACTCATATTTGCTCGAGTCTTGTGATGGATAGGCAAGGCATTTCCTCTCCGGTCTACGACAACAACGACGGCGTGAACAACTACATCTCCAAAGCGTCTATCTTCGATCTACAACGACAAATACAAGGCGCACAATCATGATTGCGAGAGCGCATCGAGAACATCTCCATCGACATTTGTCACTCCGAAGCAAGGAAAAGGGAATCGACAAGAAGCTTTCCGCACATAGAGAGGAGGAAGATGCAAGGATTGAGGAGATTAGAGCCTTGATCAAGTCTTCTTCCCCTTCGTCATCTTCAAGGCGGTGACATTCAAGCCACAAGTCTTTGGAGCGCGAAAACGATGCAAGTGCAAATCGTCCTCGTCAACATCTACATAGCGACCACCATCACGTTCGTGATCCACATCGTCATGAAGGGCAAGTCACCTCCAAGCAACATGTGCACGACGACGACGAACAACATCTTCTATGAGCTCAAGCACGACAACGACAACATCATCATGAAGATGCTCCACAAGCGCAAATGCACAAGTCCCAACAAACCCTACTTCACGCCAAGTCCAAGCTTCATGAGCACAAAAGAAGACCGCGAGACGACCACCACCAAACGGTGCTACGACTACCACCACCACTGCGGCATCTTCGCCAAGTGCTATGAAGGCATCTTCGCCTTTGGACGTACGGCATCTTCGCCTACTTCCCACGAGTACGCCTACAACGACTTCATCAAGTCCAAGGCGACTACCCACGAGCAAGGGAGACACTTCCATCTTCGGAAGCCCCTCAAAGAAGATGGCCGAGCATGGGAAACTCCCTTTGGTCATGGAGACGAGCTACGAGGTGCCACATCATATGGGCCTCCAACAACAAGACATCGACAAGAAGGTCGAGCAAGGGCCATCCCCTTCGACCACGGCGATAGGAGTTGAGCATGGAGACATTTGCACCAACATCTCTGCGACACCCACATATGTTGAGATGCCCCAAGTGCCATGTGAGGAGAGCCACCACCACATGAGTGACATGAGTGACTCCACCATACGTGACATTGTGAGCATTTTCCTATGAGAGGATGCGTGTGACCACCACTAGCCCCACACATGAGAGCATGCCACACATCCTATGTGAGGTTGAGCGCCATTCGAGTGACTCCACCAACCATATGAGTGAGAGCATCCTTGAGGGAGTGAGTGAGCCACAACACTTAGAGAGTGAGGTAGTTGACACGGCATGTGAGGCCACTATGATTTCTAACGACTTAACCTCTACTCCTAGTGTGTTTCCTTCTTTGGTGCTAGGTCTCCTACATGACGACATGCCTACCCTCGACGAGTCCATCCCTCCAATGGGAAAATCGATGGCCATGGTGGACGATGATGCACCCCCACATGGTTCCATCAAGATGAAGATGGCAATGAGACGATCTTCGACACCTCACCTACAACACATGAGCGATGCTCCAAAGGTAACATAGGTGATGGTGCTTCTCTTGTCCCACTAGTGGACTCTCTTGACATCGATTGCTTGCATGATGCTGATCCACCTATTCCCATGCTTCATGCTAGTGTGACTTCTTCATGTCTTGACTTACATATTTATGATGAATATGATGATGAGCATGTTGAGTTGCCTAGTTGTGATGCTATGCTTCATAGGATATCATGTGAAAATTCTTTTGGTCACATCATGTTTGACAACCCATTGAACTTGTCATATGCTATGAGTGAGATCTCCCATATTGCCTCATTTCAATCTCAACATAGTAACTATGCATGCCCCATTAGAATAAATCCCATTTGCACTTATGGCATAGATGACGAGATGATGGCCATAGGCTTTTGCTTCTCTTGTGATGATATTGCCATGCTTCCTTTACATGATTTGTGCAATTCATCTACTATGTCATGCCATGATCACATTGTTCCAAATATGCATTGTTTTGGATGTTGTCAATATTCTCCATGTTATGTTTCTACTCTTGCTCATGAGGAGACCCCCATAGTTTCCTCATACATATTAGGAGATTTTGATTCATCCCATACTTTGCATGATTCACATAATTGCTTGCACCATATGCATTCCATGAATAACAATGCTCTAGATATTTCTCATGATACATTACACAATTTGAGTCTCCATTATGAAATACATAATAACAAACCTCTCATGATGGATGACATGTTTCTATATCACACATCTCATTTATTTAAGCATTGGATATTTTGTGCTCACTAACAGATGCACGTGCGCATCATGATGGATGATGTGTACATATACCACGCACACACAATTTTCCCTTTGTCTTTGTTTTGTGTAGGTACTTATGAACACTCGTCAACGTCACAATCCCATGAGTTTACGAAACGAGCTCTTGAGAGCAACGATGCTTTGGGATCCCGTGGACTATCCTTACCACGTTCACTTCGCGCAAGGACTACGTGCATCTCTTCTACTTGGCTCTCACATGGCTATGGGCTATTTACCAGTTGTCACCTTATGCCCATACTATTGTGTTCACTTTGCATGTTATGCCTCTTTCTATGCCTTTGCCATGCAATTGTGACCCTTGCTTGCATTTACCCATGATGCACCATTATGATATTCCTATGTGTATTTGCATGCTTGGTGGAGATCCTTGTTGCTATTACCATGTTTATCATGTGCCCCATGCTATTGATGCCTGTTGTGTTGGGAGAGTCATGATGTGCCATTGCTATTTACATATGGTCTCTCGCCAATACATTCAAGCTATTCTACTCATATCTTGCTTTCATGCTTGTGCTATGACATGTGAATTATTCATGCCCACTATTTGCACACATGACATGCTTGCTTTGATTCCTTCTAGTACGTTGCATCTTCGCACTACTAGCTTGCTTGACTTGATCACTATGATTACTTGCTTGGTTGCATCACCCATGTTCCACTATTACTTGCTTTCTTGGGTTGACATGTATATTGATGCCTCTCACTTGATTTGTCATGATCATTGCCTCTTGTCTCCATTAGTTGCATCTCTCATATCACCTTATATTGAGTTCCAACTTGTTATGCTTATTGATCTTGGAGACTTGGACACTTTACATGTGATGCATGCTTGTTTGATTGAGCCTCCTGTATTTGGTTGTTCTTACATCATATGCCTCCATACTATGAAATGCTCCCTTGTCCTTTCTTATGATGAGCATGATGCATACACTTGTTCGGTATATTACCACTCGAATGATAGGTTTTGCATGTCCGCTAACCTCATTTGTTTTTCCGAGTGTCTGTCATGTTCTTTCATTTTGGATGATTCACAAGGCGGTGCAATTATGCGACACCTTGGCCATGGGAAGGCATACATGATGTGCAACTCCAACTTTCTTGAGGTGAACTCCTTCTCTTTGAGCCATCCTCAAATATGCATATTGGATGGGTCATTCTTTCATTGTTGTTTCCTTCTTGTTTTCTACATGTTACATCTATTGGATGGAGGAGCAACATTGGAGATTGGCTCTATGGACCTTCTCACTGAGGAGTGCTCGAACTTATTGGATGCACCTTCGAGCCTCCACTCTTGCCACGACATCGAGCATTGGTACACCAACACCTCCATATTTGTTGATTGTGCTCATACATGCCATGCTCGATGGACATATCATACTCACCGCAAGTTTGCACCCTATGCATGGATTGACTCACATTATGATTGCCTTGTTGCATCTTGTATTACCATGTTATCCATGATATATGAGCTTGTTCACTTCCTTAGCAAATTTGTTGTGATCTTCCTTGATGGCATATTCATACATCATATTGCCCATCATCAATTGCATGACAACATATTCACATTGAGCCCCAATTACCATGTTCATGCTCTTCATAAACCATCCCATTATGACATCATTTTGCACAATGGTAGAATTTGTCGCTTTGTGCACCATGCTAATTACCACATGAATGCTTTGCATATCATTCTAGATCATATTGATAAGCATCATGTGTCTTGCCACACACTATCTTGCCGCACGGACTATTCTTACATGATGGACACTTTGTTTGTGCTAACCATTGTATTTCCGAGTGTCGCTTGTGTTTGCTGTTTTTGCATGTCTATCACTCCGGTGACACCTTGGACTACTTGGATTGCGCCATGTCTTCAACTTCGTCCAACTACAAGTTCGTCCACGACAACCGTTTCCATGGTGATGAGGATCATGATCCGAGGTCGGATCTTTCCCAAGGGGGGGGAGATGATACGGAGCATCCCACGTTCATCCCCATCTACACTCCGACTACTCTCTAATCCCCAAGAGGACATATGACGAGACCTCAAACATACGCCATTGGACACAAGGTGAATTCACTCCTCTTCGAACCTTCACTTTCCACATGTGAGACATGGCTACTACCTCGTGCATGGACCTTGCCTATACTCAGGTACAACCGAGATGACCATGGAGAATCAAGGGACCAAGGCCAGGCATGGAAGAGGAGAAGGAAGAAGAGCCAGCTGCTACAGGCCCCGGACATCCGGCCCCAGCCCGGACATCCGGCCCTTCCCGCAAGCCCGGACCTCTGGCCACAGCCCGGACATCCGGCGCCCATCACAGAACGCGTCCAAAAGCTGAACCCCGTCAGCCCGAACATCCGGCCAGAGGCCCGGACATCCGGCTCTTCCCGAGCCGCCGGACATCCGGCCCCAGCCAGGACATCCGGACCCCGCCTGTCCAGAGAGAAACCGCAGGGCACCCAGGAAAGCCCGGACATCCGTCCTCCCAGCCCGGACATCCGGTCCGTCGTGAAGCCCCGGACATCCGGCCCCCAGCCCGGACATCCGGCACCTGCCTGTGCGCAGAGAATGGGCCAAGGGCCCATGTATCCCCCTCTCACTTACCCCTTCATGGGCTAGCACTATATATACTCCCCCACCTCCTCCTAGTTAGGGTTAGCATTGTGATAGATCATTTAGAGATAGAGCTTTGCTCATCCATATGGATCTCCTCCTCGTGAGAGACCGCGGCCTCTCCGGAGAAGATCCACCATGGATTCAAGACCCCTTTACGGGAAGACCCCTCGTGGATTCAAGACCACCTCACGGAGAAGAACGGTTCCCTTTGTATCTTTCCTTTGTTGATTTTGGATCATGTGTTACTCGTGCTTCGATGATCTAGACCTTGTGTGATCGATCTCTTGTCGGTTGAGTGTCTCTCTCGTTCTTCCCCGTGTTCTTCCGCGCGTTCTTCTTGTTTCCCCTGTAGGATCCACTCCAAACGTGAAAGATCGGCCCCTTAGGGCTCCGCCCTACATCACATTAGTGGTTGCTTGAGTAGTGATTCGAGTCTCCTAAGGTGTTTCGGCTACATAGGGACGGTTGCTTCTTCATCAACCACCACCACCACTTCCACATAACCTTGCCCACCATACACTTCCGACAACCCAACTTAACCCAATTGTTGTTTGAGCTTTTTCGAGTTGTGGCTTGTCTCCTAAGGTGTTTAGGCTACTTAGGGATGGCAACTTCAACTTTGACACGTGTATAGCCCATCATCCCACCTCCGCATTGCCAAGTGCAAACCACCACCGCTTTACTGCTACCACCATTTTAACATTTGACGTTTGAGATTTTGAGTTCGCGGTTTTTCTGTTTCCTAAGGTGTTTTGGCTACTTAGGGACGAGACTCCATCATCTTGGTTTCTACATCACGAACACCGCTACTCATCATCACCAGATGGTAACCTCCATATCATCTTGGTATCGTGGTATCCCTCCATTGTATATTCCCCTTGCCATTGCATTGTTAACCCCTAGCCCATTTTGTGTCACTTACCTATCGAGACTAGCCATTTGAGTATTGCCGGCAACGTTACTTGTGCACATTAGTGATCATACTTCCGATAGCATATATACCATATCATCGTGGTGCATATATTGGTATCATATCTTGTGTCACAAGTTTGTTCCCGCATATACACAATTGCTATTTTGGTTTGTGCATTGTGCAAAAGTGGCCATACAAAAAAAAGAATAAAGCTTTTAAGCAAAGGAAGAGAGCAAAGAAGCTTGTAAGCAAG
This sequence comes from Triticum dicoccoides, assembly GCF_002162155.2. Taxonomy (NCBI): domain Eukaryota; kingdom Viridiplantae; phylum Streptophyta; class Magnoliopsida; order Poales; family Poaceae; genus Triticum; species Triticum dicoccoides. The sequence continues at coordinate 322,051,043 of NC_041391.1, read as the reverse complement.
TGCCATAGCATCATACCACATTGCATATAGGATTGTCATATCCGATCATCTTGGATCATCTTGAGAGAAACACCGGGAACCATACATACATAGCATACTTGGGATAGAAGTTTATCCATTTTGCATCTTATAGGTTGTGCACAAGTGTCGTATCCACCTATTGAGCAATCGTGCTAGCGTCTCTCTTGAGTTGTGCAACACGAGCGTTTTCCGTGGATTCAACATTTTGTGCTCATTCCTTGGTTGCACGACCCCATTTATCTATCCATGTGTGTGTTTCCATGTGCCATCCATATTGCTATTGGTCCATTTTTGTGAATCTCTTTCAACATTATTGACTCTTGCTAACATTTTGCATTAAATTTTTGTGCCACTATCCTCACCGAGCTCCTCCATAAGCTTTACTTGTGTAGGTGTGAGAACCAACAAGGATTGGTACCAATAGTGCTATTTCATTGTCCGCATTTGAGTGAACTTGATTCATTGTCAACATCGGTCAAGTAAATTGGTATAAGTTCTTCTCTTTCTCCCACTCATATTTTCTCGAGTCTTGTGATGGATAGGCAAGGCATTTCATCTCCGGTCTACGATGCCAACGACGGCATGAACAACTACATCAACAAAGCGTCCATCTTCGATCTACAACGACAAATGCAAGGCGCACAATCACGATTGCGAGAGCGCATGGAGAACATCTCCATCGACATTCGTCACTCCGAAGCAAGGAGAAGGGACTACATCGACAAGAAGCTTGCCGCACATAAAGAGGAGCAAGATGCAAGGATGGAGGAGATTCGGACCTTGCTCAAGTCTTCTTCTCCTTCATCATCTTCAAGACAGTGACATTCAAGCCACAAGTCTTCGGAGCGCGAAAAAGATGCAAGCGCAGGTCGTCCAAGTCCACATCTACATGGCGACCACCATCACGTTCGTGATCAACATCGTCATGAAGGGCAAGTCACCTCCAAGCATCATGTGCACGATGACGACGAACAACATCTACTATGAGCTCAAGCATGACAATGACATCATCATCATGAAGATGCTCCACAAGCGCAAATGCACAAGTCCCAACAAGCCCTACTTCACGCCAAGTCCAAGCTTCAAGAGCACAAAAGAAGACTGCGAGACGACCACCACCAAGGCGGTGCTACGACTACAACAACCACTTCGGCATCTTCGCCAAGTGCTATCAAGGCATCTTTGCCTTTGGACGTACGACATCTTTGCCTACTTCCCATGACTTCGCCTACATCGACATCCTCAACAACAAGGCGACCACCTACAAGCGAGGGTGACACTTCCATCTTCGGAAGCCCCCCAAGGAAGATGGCCGAGCATGGGAAACTCCCTTCGGTCATGGAGACGAGCTACGAGGTGCCACATCATATGGGCCTCCCACACCAAGAAGGTGGCAAGAAGGTCGAGCAAGGGCCATCCCCTTCGACCACGGCGATAGGAGTTGAGCATGGAGACATTTGCACCTACATCTCTCAGACACCCACATATGTCGAGATGCCCCATTTGTCATGTGAGGAGAGCCACCACCACATGAGTGACATGATTGACTCCACCATATATGACATTGAAAGCATTTCCTATGAGAGGATGGGTGTGACCACCACTAGCCCCACACAAGAGAGCATGCCACACATCCTATGTGAGGTTGACTGCCATTTGAGTGACTCCACCAACCATATGAGTGAGAGCATCTTTGAGGGAGTGAGTGAGCTACATGATAGAGGCAAAGGTGTCCCGTCTTTCGATGAGATGATGGATATTGCTTTGGTGGAAATCGACTTTGACGATCCGACTACGAACGTGCGAGGACGTCGCGCCTTAGCAATCGCTAAGCCAACTCCGAGAGGTTATTGACCACACCGGAGCACGATCAACCTGACCACGAGGGTCTGTTTCCTGCGAGCAAATGAAGAACAAGCAAGAAACTGAGATTGCAATCTGGATATTGCAAATATAAGATGAAAGCTTTATTGATCAAGGTGGGGATCTAAGACGTCTTTGTCTGTTCGTTGAACACAAACGAAGTACGCGAAGTTGCAGCTATGGAGAACTTTAATCTAAACAAAACCCAAAGTCTAAACGATGCCCTAAGGGCTGTATATATGGAGGAAGAGGGGTGAAATTTCGTGGCCCTTGGTGGAGGGGTCCGAAATCAACCCTATATCTTGTTTCCCCACACATACGGACTCTAAAAATAGCCTATACTTATGTATTTCAAAATTACATGGGCCAGGCCCAATAATAAGGTGACGCAGCACCTAGAATAGCCTCGGGATGAAATTTATGAAGTGGCATCTTAGACATTTCGTCCAAGGCTTCATGCACCCATTATGGTGGCTCCAAAGTCCTGAAATCATCACTTGTAACTCCATTCTTGTTCCCCTCGCGCATGCCATCATCTCCATGCTTGTTCTTGCTCCAATGTTCATCCTTCTGCAAGCTAGGCCCTTCATTTGTAAGAAAAACAAATGTATCCAATTTAGGCAGCATCATATTCTCATGAACATTAGAATCATTACAAAGAAACGAAAGTACCTGGTAATTTAGTTGGCGTGCGCGGGCTCTAGTAATTGGTCCAGTATGTATAGCAGCAGGGGTTGTGGGTGTAACAATAGTATTGATGTCCTCATCATCCTCCCCTTCTTGAAATGAAGTCATCCTCGATGGAAGTGCATCTTCCTCACCCAAATAAGGCTTCAAATCTGCAATGTTAAAAGTGTGACTAATCCCAAAATCTGCAGGCAGCTCAAGTTTATATGCATTATCATTTATTTTCTCCAACACCTTAAAGGGACCATCAGCACGTGGAATTAGCTTTGATTTGTGCAAATCAGGAAATCTATCCTTACGCAAATGTAACCAAACAAGATCTCTAGGTGCAAACACAACATGTTTTCTACCCTTATCTCCAGCAAGTTTATATTTAGCATTCATACGCTCAATGTTTTCCTTAGTTAACTCATGCATTTTTAAAATCAATTCAGCACATTGTTTAGCATCAAAATTAACCTTCTCCGAAGATGGAAGAGGCAACAAATCAATAGGTGCACGAGGTAGGAACCCATACACAACTTCAAAAGGGCACATCTTAGTAGTAGAATGCAATGAACGATTATAAGAAAATTCAATATGAGGCAAGCATTCCTCCCACATTTTCTAATTATTCTTCAAAACAGCCCTAAGCATAGTAGACAATGTTGTATTGACTACTTCAGTTTGTCCATCAGTTTGGGGGTGACAAGTAGTACTAAAAAGCAGTTTAGTCCCCCACTTAGCCCATAAACATCTCCAAAAGTGGCTAAGAAATTTAGTATCACGATCTGAAACAATAGTATTTGGCACACCATGCAAGCGAATAATTTCACGAAAGAACAAACCAGCAACATTAACAGCATCATCGCTTTTATGACATGGTATAAAGTGTGCCATTTTCGAGAATCTATCCATGACAACAAATATGCTATCCCTCCCCTTCTTTGTTCTAGGTAAACCTAAAACAAAGTCCATAGATATATCCTCCCAAGGAACACTAGGTACAGGTAAAGGCATATATAAACCATGAGGATTGAGTCGTGACTTAGCTTTTTGACATGTAGTGCAGCGAGCAATAAAACGCTCAACATCCCGTCTCATCTTTGGCCAAAAGAAATGTGTAGCAAGTACGTCCTCCGTCTTTTTCACGCCAAAGTGTCCCATTAGTCCTCCTCCATGCGCCTCCTGTAACAACAAAAGGCGAATGGAGCTAGCTGGAATGCATAGCTTGTTAGCACGGAACACAAATCCCTCATTAACGACGAACTTGTTCCATGTTCTTCGTTCTTTACAATTCTGCAATACATCTTTAAAATCAGCATCATGCACATATTGATCTTTGATGGTCTCCAAACCAAATATTTTGAAGTCAAGTTGTGAAAGCATAGTATAGCGACGAGACAATGCATCAGCAATAACATTTTCTTTACCCTTCTTGTGTTTAATGACATAAGGGAAAGTCTCAATGAATTCAACCCATTTAGCATGTCTATGATTCAGTTTAGCTTGACTTTTAATATGTTTCAAAGATTCATGATCAGAATGTATAACAAATTCTTTGGGCCATAAATAATGTTGCCATGTTTCTAAAGTCCGAACAAGAGCATATAATTCTTTATCATAAGTAGAATAATTCAGACTAGGCCCACTCAATTTTTCAGAAAAGTATGCAACATGTTTGCCATCTTGTAATAACACACCTCCTAATCCAATTCCACTAGCATCACATTCAAGCTCAAAAGTCTTATTAAAATCAGGAAGTTGGAGTAAAGGAGCATGTGTCAACTTATCTTTCAATACCGTGAAGGCTTCTTCCTGTGTGATACCCCAAACAAAAGGCACATCCTTCTTTGTAAGCTCATTGAGAGGTGCAGCAATGGTGCTAAAATCTCTCATAAAACGCCTATAGAATACAGCGAGGCCAAGAAAACTCCGCACTTGTGTGACCGTTTTGGGCTGGGGCCAACTCTCAATAGCTTCAATCTTGGCTTTGTCAACTTCAATTCCCTGTGGAGTAACTACATAGCCAAGAAAAGATACTCGGTCGGTGCAAAAGGTGCACTTCCCAAGGTTACCAAACAAATGTGCATCACGTAGAGCAATAAAAACAGCACGTAAATGTTCCAAATGTTCTTCCAAAGATCTGCTATAAATCAATATGTCATCAAAGTAAACTACCACAAATCGTCCAATGAAAGCACGTTAAACTTCGCTCATTAATCTCATGAAAGTACTAGGTGCATTAGTTAACCCAAAAGGCATGACTAACCACTCATATAATCCAAACTTAGTTTTAAATGTTGTTTCCATTCATCTCCCAATTTCATACAAATTTGATGGTATCCACTACGCAAATCAACTTTGGAGAATATTGTAGAGCCACTCAATTCATCAAGCATATCATCTAGCCTAGGAATAGGATGACGATGACGAATAGTAATATTATTAATGCCTCTACAATCAACACACACACGTGATGTACCATCCTTTTTCGGCACTAGAATAATAGGAACAGCACAAGGACTAAGGGATTTGCGTATATAACCTTTGTCGAGCAGCTCCTATACTTGACGCATAATCTCCTTCGTCTCCTCTGGATTGGTACGGTATGGTGCACGATTGGGTAATGATGCACCGGTAATTAAGTCAATCTGATGCTCAATCCCTCAAATGGGAGGTAATCCTGGTGGCACGTCTTGTGGAAATACGTGAGCTAACTCCTGCAAAATGTTAGTGACAGCAGGAGGCAAAGAGGAAGGCACGTCCTCGAATGAAAATAATGCCTCTTTGCACACAAAAGCATAGCAAACAGATTTAGTGGCAAGTAAACATGCACTTTTCAATTTAATTTTAGAAACAACACTACATGGTTTACTATTAGGCTTCATTTGTTGCTCAAATTCTTTTGCCACAATCTGATTTTCACTCTTATTTTTCTCCTGTTTTGCTTTATTAGCTCTATTAATATCATCTTTCAAAATGGAATCAGGAGTCATAGGAAGCAAATTAATATTTTTATCCTGATGAACAAGAGTATACTGATTGTTTCTACCATGGTGTACAGAACTTTTATCAAATTGCCATGGTCGACCAAGTAATAAGGAACATGCTTGCATATGTACCACATCACAATCAACATAACCCGGATATGTAGAGATACTAAAATGCACACGAACAGTACGTGTTACCTTAACCTTGCCGCTGTTGTTGAACCATTGGATGTAGTAAGGATGTGGATGTGGTCTTGTGATGAGAGATAGCTTCTCCACCATCTCCATGTTAGCCAAGTTGTTGCAGCTCCCTCCATCTATGATGATGCGCACAGAACGTTCCTTCACAACTCCCTTTGTATGGAACAAATTGTGCCTCTGATTTTGCTCAGCTTGTGTGACCTGCACACTCAAAACACGCTGAGCAACTAAACATTCATACCCGTCAGCGTCTTCAGGAGCCATGTATTGCGTGTCATGATCAGAATCATCTCCACCATGTTCTTCACGTGTAATAAGAGCCAAAGTCTCCTCATCGTAGTCACTAGCGGACTCATACCCACCATCCTCAGTAGCAATCATCACACGCTGAGATTTGCATTCTCTCGCATACTGACCTCTTCTCTTACAACGATGACAAACAAGATCACTTGTGTGCCCCGTTGATGCCATGGAAGAGGAAGAGCTCTGTGTAGGCCCGGCAGGTGCGCTCTTGGAAGATAGTGGTGGTTGTGCCTGCTTTCTTGTATCACGGCTGGAGGTAGCAGCTGATGGAGGTACTGGTGTAGTGGAAGTAGAGGATGCACGCGATGTCCATGATGAAATTCGACCTGCAGAAAAGTTAGTTCTCACCAATGCTTGTTGATCCTGCACTTCACATTCAGCTTTACAAGCAAGATGGAATAAACGAGTGATATTAGTATACTCCTTATACTCTAGAATGGTCTGAATCTCTCTATTTAATCCACCTATAAAACGTGCAAGCATAGCTTCATTCTCCTCAACAATACCACATCTAATCATGCCAGTTTGTAATTCCTGATAATATTCTTCTACAGAATTTTTTCCTTGTCTTAAACGCTGCAATTTTTGAAGCAATTCACGTTGATAATATGGTGGAACCCAACGAGTACGCATAGCAGTTTTCAAAGCAGCCCAAGTAGTTGGAATAGGATATAATCTACAATGTTCAGACCACCATACACATGCAAAACTAGTGAAAGCACAAACAGCAGCGGCAACCCGTCTCTCCTCGGGATATTGTAAACATGTAAAACATTGTTCAGTTTCTAACTCCCAAGTAAGATATATATCAGGAACATATCTACCCTCAAATGGTGGAATATTCAATTTCAGTTTCGGAATATGGTCATTATCTCGTACCTGAGGTGGTGGTGCATGCCTACCGTTGCGAATATATACCTGAGGTCGACCTGCTGGTGGTGGTGCTGGTGGCTGCACGTAGTTCTGATTTTGATCAACCTCATCCTCATAATAGTCCTCCACCTCTGTAGTAATAGCAGGAGCTACAGAAGCACCAACAGCAGTAGCAGCGGCACCAGAATTTTGTCCTGGCTCAATAGGAACACGCTGTGCTTGTCCATACTGATTCGGAAGGGGGCGTTGTTGTTGTTGTTGTTGTTGTTGTTGTTGTTGTTGTTGCAGAGGTGCGATAGGTGCAGCCGGTGGTGGTTGTGGAAAACGTGCGAGCAATTCATTAAACTTGCTATCAAGCTTTGTTTCGAACGTCTTCTCAATGCCATCTATCTTCTCGATAGCCTCGTCAAATCTGTTTAGCACATCTTGCACCTGTCCACTCATCATTTGCTGAAATTTATCATGTAGTTGTTTGTTCGTCAGGTTCTCCCAATCAGTCTCATCGGCTTGTGATCCTACCATGGTTAGCAGCAAATAGAAACACACAAGAATATGATCCTACAGACTACTAAGAAGTGGTGGTGGTGTATCACAAACCCGTCAAGCAAATCTCAAATTCTTACCAGTTCTTACCCTGCAGTAGGTGGTGATCGGCAACCATTGTAGTCAAAACTCTCAAAGCTTGGATAGAGCAATTACCAGGGAGAGTCAAACACACGACGTAGATGTATGTGGAGCTGGGAAGGCTTATAATATGGTAGCAAAAAAAAGGTCAGCAATAATCAATTCAGAGATGCAAAGTTGAACAAACGCTCAACGATGGTACTGTGCTGGTCCTAGGCTAGATCGTGCTAGAGATGCGAGCCTAGAACACTAACAAAATCACGGCGCTGCACTTAAACAAGGGAAAAACACACTCTGGGTTTTTTTTGCTCTTTTTTTTGCGCTTTTTTTTGCGCTCCTCTTTTTTTCTTGCCGAAAATCACTATAATGGCGAGTGTCTCAAAACTCTTCCCAAGTCAAGATAATAGGATAGGCACGAAATTTTTTCGACCAATTTTTTTTTCGACTGCCCGGACCCAAAAACTGGAAACGGGTCAAAAAAACTTTCTATAACGGCGACTGTCTCAAAACGCTTAGAAACACCTAAAAACAGGATAGCCAGAAATTTTTTTGTCCAGTGCGTTATTGGAAAATTTTGGGCCTAAACGGAGGGTGGTTTCCGGACTCTTCTTTTTTTTGGAAACCAACCTCTTCTATGGACAGCAAAAGATTGCTGGAATCTGAAACCTACTCAGACAAGGAAAACACAAATCTGGAAATAGATGGATCTCGAAAGTTAACCTAATATGAGATGGACTCGGAGTGGTGGTAGTATATGGATGTGGGTCGATGGTGGTATATGGACTTGGCTCGGTGCTGGTATATGGACTCGGAGCAGTGGCGGATAAGCGGGATGGTAGATGGCAGGAACGACGTATCTGGTGTGGTGGTGGTATATGGCAGCGGATGATGATTGTGCGGCGACGGCGTGAAGACTCGTGAACAGAACTTGAAACTCTAAAAGACTAGACACTAAGACCAGCAACTAGAGACGACGATGCAACCGAAAATTCAACAAAGCAAAATACTGAAAAGACTATGCAATGGCTAAGACTGGTTCACATATGATGAACTAACCCTAATTTTTTTTTTGCTTTTTCATGGACTGTAGGTATGAGGAACAGACTCGAGCTAAACTATGAAAAACTGTAAAATCTCACCGAGCAACCTGGAAATCTGATACCACTCTATAGAGGAAAAGGTGTCCCGTCTTTCGATGAGATGATGGATATTGCTTTGGTGGAAATCGACTTTGACGATCCGACTACGAACGTGCGAGGACGTCGCGCCTTAGCAATCGCTAAACCAACTCCGAGAGGTTATTGACCATGCCGGAGCACGATCAACCTGACCACGAGGGTCTGTTTCCAGCGAGCAAACAAAGAACAAGCAAGAAATTGAGATTGCAATCTAGATATTGTGAATATAAGATGAAAGCGTTATTGATCAAGGTGGGGTTCTGAGACGTCTTTGTCTGGTCGTTGAACACAAATGAAGTACGCGAAGTTGCAGCTATGGCGAACTTTAATCTAAACAAAACCCAAAGTCTAAACGATGCCCTAAGGGCTGTATATATGGAGGAAGAGGGGGGGGGGATTTCGTGCCCTTGGTGGAGGGGTCCAAAATCAACCCTATCTCTTGTTTCCCCACACATACGGACTCTAAAAATAGCCTATACTTATGTATTTCGAAATTACATGGGCCTGGCCCAATAATAAGGTGACGCAGCACCTAGAATAGCCTCGGGACGAAATTTATGAAGTGGCATATTGTATATTTCGTCCAAGGCTTCATGCACCCATTATGGTGGCTCCAAATTCCTGAAATCATCACTTGTAACTCCGTTCTTGTTCCCCTTGCGCATGCCATCATCTCCATGCTTGTTCTTGCTCCAATGTTCATCATTCTCCAAGCTAGGACCTTCATTTGTAAGCAAAACAAATGTATCCAATTTAGGCAGCATCATATTCTCATGAACATTAGAATCATTACGAAGAAACGAAAGTACCTGGTAATTTAGTTGGCGTGCGCGAGCTCTAGTAATTGGTCCAGTATGTATAGCAGTAGGGGATGTGGGTGTAACAATGGTATTGATGTCCTCATCACCACAATACTTAGAGAGTGAGGTAGATGAGAGGGCACGTGAGGCCACTATGATTTCTAACGACTTAACCTCTACTCCTAGTGTGTTTTCTTGTTTGGTGCTAGGTCTCCTACATGACGACATGCCTATCCTCGACGAGTTCATCCCTCCAATGGGAAAACAGATGGCCATGGTGGACGATGATGCACCCCCCACATGGTTCCATCAAGATGAAGATGACAACGAGACGATCTTCAACACCTCACCTACAACACATGAGTGACGATCCAAAGGTAACATAGGTGATGGTTCTTCTCTTGTCCCACTAGTGGACTCTCTTACCAATGATTGCCTCCATGATGTTGACCCACCTATTCCCATGCTTCATGCTAGTGAGACTTCTTCATGCCTTGACTTACCTATTTATGATGAATATGATGATGAGCATGTTGAGTTGTCTAGTTGTGATGCTATGCTCCATAGGACATCATGTGAAAAATCTTTTGGTCACATCATGTTTGACAACCCATTGAACTTGTCATATGCTATGAGTGAGATCTCCCATATTGCATCATTTCAAACTCAACATAGTAACTATGCATGCCCCATTAAAATAAATCCCATTTGCACTTATGGCATAGATGACGAGATGATGGTCATTGGCTTTTGTTTTTCATGTGATGATATTGCCATGCTTCCTTTACATGATTTGCGCAATTCATCTACTATGCCATGCCATATTCACATTGTTCCGAATATGCATTGTTTTGGATGTTGTCAATATTCTCCATGTGATGTTTCCATTAATGCTCATGAGGAGACATCCATAGTTTCCTCATACATATTAGGAGATCTTGATGCATTTCATACCTTGCATGTTTCTCATAATTGCTTGCACCATATGCATTCCATGAATAACAATGCTCAAGATATTACTCGTGATGCATTACACAATTTGAGTCTCCATTATGCTATGCATAATAACAAACCTCTCATGATGGATGACATGTTTCTATATCATGCATCTCATTTATTTGAGCATTGGCTATTTAGTGCTAACCAACACAAGCACGTGCGCATCATGATGGATGATGTGTACATATACCACGCACACACAATTTTTCCTTTGTCATTGTTTTGTGTAGGTACTCACATATACTCGTCAACCTCTCAATCCCAAGAGTTGACGAAACGAGCTCTTGAGAGCAACGACGATTTGGGATCCCGTGGACTATCCTTACCACCGTTCCCTTCGCGCAAGGACTACACGCATCTCTTTTACTTGGCTCTCACACGGCTATGGGCTATTTACCACTTGTCACCTTATGCCCATACTATTGTGTTCACTTTGCATGTTATGCCTCTTTCTATGCCTTTACCATGCAATTGTGACCCTTGCTTGCATATACCCATGCTACACCATTATGATACTCCTATGTGTATTTGCATGCTTGGTGGAGATCCTTGTTTCTATTGCCATGTTTATCATGTGCCCCATGTTATAGATGCTTGTTGTGTTGGGAGAGTCATGATGCCCCATTGCTATTTACATACGGTCTCTCGCACATACATTGATGACATTTTACTCATATCTTGCTTTCATGCTTGTGCTATCACATGTGAATTATTCATGCCCACTATTTGCACACATGACATGCTTGCCATGATTCCTTCTAGTATGTTGCATCTTCGCACTACTAGCTTGCTTGACTTGATCGCTATGATTGCTTGCTATGTTGCATCACCCATGTTCCACTATTACTTGCTTTCTTGGGTTGATGACATATATGCTCATGCCTCGCACATGATATATCTTGATCATTGTCTCTTGTGTCCATTAGCTGCCTCTTTCATATCCACTTGTATTGAGTGCAACCATACTATGCTTATTGATCTTGGAGACTTTGACACCTTACTTGTGATGCATGCTTGTTTGATTGAGCCTATTGTACTTGGTTGTTCTTGCATCATATGCCTCCGTACTATGACACGCTCCCTTGTACTTTGTTATGATGAGTATGATGGATACACTTGTTGGATATCTTACCACTCGAATGATAGGTTTTGCATGTCCGCTAACCTCAGTTGTTTTTCCGAGTGTTTGTCATGTTCTTTCATTTTGGAGGTTTCACAAGGCGATGCCGTTATGCGACAACTTGGTCATGCGAAGGCATACACAATGTGCAACACAAACATTTGCGAGAATCTACTAAAGGTGAACTCCTTCCCTTTGAGCCATCCTCAAGTTTGCATATTGGATGGGTCACTCTTTCATAGTTGTTTCCTTCTTGTTGTCTACATGATACATCTCGCGACCGTAGGAGCGACAGTGGAGATTGGCTACATGGACCTTCACATTGAGGAGCGCTCGCATTTATGGGATGCACCTTTGGAATTCCACTCATGCCACGACATTGAGCATTGGTACATCAACACTCCTTTGACACATTGCACTCACACATCCATATTTTTTGATTGTGCTCATACATGTCATGCTCGATGGACATATCATACTCACCGCAAGTTTGCACCCTATGCATGGATTGACTCATATTATGATTGCCTTGTTGCATCTTGTATTACCATGTCATCCATGATATATGAGCTTGTTCACTTCCTTAGCAAATTTGTTGTGATCTTCCTTGATGGCATATTCATACATGATGATCATATTGCCCATCATCAATTGCATGACAACATAATCACATTGAGCACCTATTACCATGTTCATGCTCTTGATAAACCATCTCTCTATGACATCATTTTGCACAATGGTAGAATTTGTCACTTTGTGCACCATGCTAATTATCCCATGAATGCTTTGCATATCATTCTAGATCATCTTGATAAGCATCATGTGTCTTGTCACGAACAATCTTGCTGCACAGACTCATATTTACTTCATGGACACTTTGTGTGTGCTAACCATTGTATTTCCTAGTGTACTTTGTGTTTGCTCATTTTGCATGTACCACATACCGGAGACACCTTGGAGTACATGGATTGTGCAATGCCTTCATCTACGTGCAACTACAAGTCCGTCCACGACAACCGTTTCCATGGTGATGAGGATTACGATCTGAGGTCGGATCTTTCCCAAGGGGGGGGGGAGATGATGCGGAGCATCCCACGTTCATCCCCATGTACACTCTGAATACTCCCCAAGCCCAAGGATACATAAGATGAGACCTCGACTATGCGCCATTGGACACAAGGTGAACCCGTTCCTAAATGCTTCCCCTTTCCATTCGTGTGAGACATAGTTGCTACTTCAAGCGCGGACCTTGTGTACTCAGGTACACCCGAGGAGACCATCGAGAACCCAAGGACCAAGGCCAAGCGTGCGCGGAAGCAAAGGAAGGAGAAGGAAGAAGAGTCTGCTGCTATAGCAGCCGGACATCCGGCCATGTCCTGGACATCCGGCCAGGCCCAGACATCCGGCCCAATGCCCGGAAATCCGGCGCCCTTCTATCCAGAGAGCACCAGAGTCGGCCAAGTCAGCCCGGACATCCGCCCCCCAGGCCCGGACATCCGGCCCGTCGCGAGCCGCCAGACATCTGGCCCAGCGCCCGGAAATCTGGCGCCCCATCACAGAAGCCGGAGCCTGCTAGCCCGGACATCCGGTCCCAGCGCCCGGACATCCGGCATCTCATGAAGGCCCGGACATCCGGCCCGACGCCCGGACATCCGGCCCCCCTTCCTGCGTGCAGCGCATCCGGGACGAGTCCCATGTACCCCTTCGTCCCTTATACTATATATACTCCCCCACCTCCTCCTAGTTAGGGTTAGCGTTGATTTAGCTCATTTGTGAGATAGAGCCTCGCTCATCCATCGGATCTCCTCCTCATGAGAGACCACGACCTCTTCGGATAAGATCCACTGGATTCAAGACCCCTTTATGGGAAGATCCCCTCATGGATTCAAGACCTCCTCTCGGAGAAGAACGGCTACCTTTGTATCTTTCCTTTGTTAATTTTGAATCTTTTGCTACCTTATGTGTTCGGTGATCTAGCCCTTGTGTGATCGATTACTTGTCGGTTTGGTGAGTTTCTATTGTTCCTCTCCGTGTTCTTCCTCGTGTTCTTCCGCTCGTTCATTGTGTTTCCGTGTAGGATCCACTCCAAACGTGAAAGATCGGCCGCTAGGGTTCCGCCCTACATCAGATTGTGCAAACCAAAAGTGAGCCAAAATGTGGAATCCATGAAAATGCTCTTGTTGCACAATACTAGAGAGACGCTAGCACGATTGCACAATAGGCGAATACGGAACTTGTGCACAACCTACTAGGCAAAAATGCAACAATCTCGATTCCAAGTATGCTATATGTATGGTATTTCGGTCCTATGATGCAAGATGATCTGATATGACAATCTTAATGTAGTATGATGCTATGGTTCTTGCTCATAAGCTCTTTGCTTATCTTTCCTCTTTGCTTAAAAGCTTGGGTGGCTCTTTCACTTTTGAGCTCTTTTCTCATGGTAAACTTCACGAACAAAGATAGCAATTGTGTATGCTATGACAACTTTGTGACACAAAAGCTGATGCCAAGATATGCACCACTATGGTATGGTATGTATGCTATGGTGTATGATCACTAATGTGCACAAGTGACGTTGCCGGCAATACTCAATGGCTAGTCTCGATGGGTAAGCTACGCAAAAGTAAGGCAATGTGGGTATCAATGCAATTGTAAGGTATGACAAAGATGTCGTCGATGTTACCGTCCTTGGCGATGATGAGACCCTTGCGAAGATGAGCGCGGTTATGATGATGTCGAACCGTACCTATATAGTCGAAACACAATAGGACACGGGAGGCACACTCAAAATCTCAAAGACCAAAATGTGTCAAAATCGTCATAGGAGGTATTGGGTAGGATGGTGGTGTATGTGGGTTTGGAAGATGTGGTGGAAGGTGGGGATGTGGTGGTGGCCGAACTGAAAAAAATTCAATTTCGTCAGAGTTTCACGGACGTCCGGGTGGTCACGGTCGTCCGGTCGTCGGACATCCGGCAGGGTCCGGTCGTCCGGTGCCTGGGCGAAAATCGGGCACGGGATGAACTGCGTGATTTCGGGGAGGAAGGAAATGGTGATGTCGAAATCGAGCGGATTTGTGGATGGAAAAGGGTGGGGAGGGTGGGGAAAGCTAGATCCACACGTGGCAACACAAATCCATGGACCAAATCCAACAAAATCTCAACTCACCAACAAATCAAAAAAAATTGGGGCTATTTTTGGTGGGAATTTTTTCGGATTTAGGACGAAAACAACAAAATCAAGATAGAAAAGAGGGGTAGGGACTCCAAAAACGTGATCAACGTGGCTCATGATACCTAGATGATGTAGGGCGGAACCCTATGGGGCCGATCTTTCACGTTTGGAATGGATCCTACGGGGAAACATGAAACAAGGGAAATCACGGGGAGGAATGAGAGAAACCCTCAACCGACAAGTAATTGATCACACAAGGGCTAGATCACCGAAAGCATAAGGTAACGCATGATTCAAAGTCAACAAGGGAAGATACAAGAGTAACCGTTCTTCTCCGTGAGGAGGTCTTGATTGTCTTCTCCAGATGGAGGCCTTGAATCTGAATGGATCTTCTCTGAAGAGGCACAGTCCCTCACGTGGAGTAGATCCGGTATGGATGAGCAATGCTCTATCTCAAACGAGCTATCACAATGCTAACCCTAGCTATGAGGTGGGAGAGACCTATTTATAGTCGTAGTGAAAATGGGGTTCAAAGTGAAGGGGTACAAGGGCATCGGCCCGTGGCTGCGGTCACTCAGGTGTCGGACGTCCGGAAGACATCGGTCGTCCGGAGCTTCGGGACGGTCTAGATGTCCGTAGATGTCGGACTTCCGTAGTTTCGGCTCGGGTGCTGGTCGTCCGGTCGTCCGGTGGCTTCGGTCTTCCGCTAATTTCCTCTCAAGTGCCCAGCTGCCGGACGTCCGGAGGGCGTCGGTCGTCCGTGGCCTGGGAGTCGTCGGACGTCCGGGCTGGGCCGGTCGTCCGTGGCCTGTAGCTCTGTCCTGCCTTCCTTCTCTCGGCTGTAGCATCTCCCAGGGGTCGGACGTCCGGGCCCGGCCGGTCGTCCGGTGCCAAATGGGTCTTCCTCTTGATGTCCATGCTTGGTGTCCTTGCCACCTTTGCCATGGGGTGTAGTTGTCCCGTGGCTCTCCTCCAAGTACCTGATCACACACAGAGTGTCCGTATGAGGTAGTACCCAAGTCCCATGAGTAGAGAGAGGGAGTTCGGAGAGGAGCGAGTTCACCTTATCTTCGATAGCCTTTGCTCTAGCTCTTGTCATGGGTCCAAGTGGTGTTGAGGGAGATGTAGGTACGTCCATGGGGATGAGCGAGGGATGCTCCGCATCATTATGCCTCTCTCTTTATATCGTAGACTTCAATTGAATAAGTTGACACCTACTGAAATATCTTTGCAAATGGCTGATAAATCAACTGCTATTCCCGTCGGTATTTGTGAGGATGTGCCTGTTGTGGTTGCAAACGTCACTATCTTAACGGACTTTGTTATTCTTGATATTCCCGAGGATGATAGTATGTCGATTATACTTGCTAGACCCTTTCTGAATACTGTAGGGGCTGTTATTGATTGCAACAAAGGCAATGTCACTTTTCATGTTAATGGTAATGAGCATACGGTACACTTTCTGAGGAAACAACCTCAAGTTCATAGCATCAATTCTATTGGAAAAATTCTGATGAGGACATCAATACCATTGTTACACCCACAGCCCCTGCTGCTATACATACTGGATCAATTACTAGAGCTTGCACACGCCAACTAAATTAGCAGGCACTTTTGTTTCTTGGTAATGATTCTAATGTTCATGAGAATATGATGCTGCCTAAATTGGATACATTGTTTTGCTTACAAATGAAGGGCCTACCTTGGAGAAGGATGAACATTGGAGCAAGAACAAGCATGGAGATGATGGCATGCGCAAGGGGAACAAGAATGGAGTTACAAGTGATGATTTCAGGGCTCTGAAGCCACCATAACGAGTGCATGAAGCTTTGGACGAAATATACAAGATGCCACTTCATAAATTTCGTCCAGAGGCTATTCTAGGTGCTGGGTCACCTTATTATTAGGCCATGCCCATGTAATTTCGAAATACATAAGTATAGGCTATTTCTAGAGTCCGTATGTGTGGGGAAACAAGAGATAGGGTTGATTTCGGACCCCTCCACCAAGGGCCACGAAATTCCCCCCTCTTCCTCCATATATACAGCCCTTAGGGCACCGTTTAGACTTTGGGTTTTGTTTAGATTTAAGTTCGCCATAGCTGCAACTTCGCGTACTTCGTTTGTGTTCAACGACCAGACAAAGACGTCACAGAACCCCACCTTCATCAATAAAGCTTTCATCTTATATTCACAATATCCAGATTGCAATCTCAGTTTCTTGCTTGTTCTTCATTTGCTCGCAGGAAAACAGACCCTCATGGTCAGGTTGGTCGTGCTCCAGCGTGGTCAATAACCCCTCGGAAGTTGGTTTAGCGATTGCTAAGGCGCGACGTCTTGAACGTTCGTAGTCGGGTCGTCAAGGTCGACTCCCTCATAAAACGATAGCCACCATCTCATAGAAAGACGGGACACCTTTGCCTCTATGAAATTCCAACTATCATTATTGGAGGTTTTGAATTTCTTCTTCCTACTGTCAAGAAGAAATATGATATTCTTATTATTGGGGATGTTCATATCCCCGTTGAGGTAACCTAGTGTTATTCGAAATTTCTCTGGTTCCATGTTATTCGGAATGAGTTTGTTAACAAGACTTTATCAACCTTTTTAGTGGATTCCTTTTGATGATCATGAGATGGACGAAACTAGAAGGCACAACCTTCTGTACCCTCTTTTTACTTTCTGTTATTTAGAATAAATAAAGCAAAAATAGTATTTTCTATCTTTTTTCTGAATTATCCATGCAATAAAAATTATCCCAAAAATACAAGTTCTCTAAATGCCATGCCAATTTAGTATGATTTTTTATGGAATATTTGAGGATTTTAGGCACTGAGAACACAGCAGGGGGGCAAGCACCTGGCCATGAGGGTCCAGGGCGCGCCCCCCTGCCTCGTGGGCCCATGGTGGCCCCCCTCCACTTATTCCTACACCCACACACTTCATCTTCCTCCCCAAAAAAATCCCCATCCAGCTCAAGCATGAGTTCTAGCTCATTTTGCTGCGATTTTCGATATCCTTGCTCAAAGCTCCATTCACAAAACTGCTTTGGGAGATTGTTCCTTGGTATGTGACTCCTCCAATGGTCCAATTAGTTTTTGTTCTAGTGCTTTATTCATTGCAAATTTTTGCTACCTACGTGACCCTGTTCTTGAGCTTGCATGTCAAATTTATGAGGTCCCAAGTAATTTCAATGCATGATATAGGCTCTAGGCACTTGTGGGAGTAGTTGCTATCAATCTTGTTTAGTTTGATTCACTTTTATTTTGAGTTACTAAATATTTCAGAAATTTTTTTAGAGGAAGAAATATGTCTAGGAAATGTACCAAGGTGGTTCTTCAAGAAAGCAAGGACCCAGGTGTGCTAAGCGTGAGCAAGACGATGAACCACCAAGGGAAGCTGACGTGCGGCCTTGTGAATGGTCGTCAGAAGACTTTATGGTGAATGCATGCATCAAGGATGAATTTGACGCATATGTGCGTAATGCCGATCTTGAGGACTTCATGCAAGATAAGTGTCCTCAGTACTACTATTTGACTGATTCATTCGTGAGAAGGTTTAAATTTTCATCTGCGCGTAATTCTCAAAGTGTCTTGTTTGATATTTATGATTAATCATATACCATGGACCTAGAAGATTTTACTATTGCTTGCAAACTCCCACAGTGCGGTAGTGTTAATGAACCCCGTAAATCTGAATATAAAGACTTTCTTGCTAGTATTATTGTGGGAGAATCTAGAGATATAGCACAAGCTACCATAGGGAGCATTCATTTTCCTGCTATACATTATTTTGCTCTTTTCATTGGTAGATGCATTAACGATAAAGATGAAGCATGTCACATGTGTGTTCCTGATCTTTGTGTCCTCAAGAGTGCTGTATTAGGTAATAAAGATTACAACTTGGGGGCAATTGTTGCACGTAGGTTGCATAATTATGGTTTATCTGGAGATTTGTTTGGAGGGATTTATGTGACCCGTGTTGCTAATTATCTTGGTATATCTCCATGTGAGGGTGATAGGGAGTTACCTCCTGCTTACTTAGATTATAATGCTATGGTTAGTCATCATTTTCTTGAGAGGAATGAACAATTCCTCCAGTATCGACTTATCTTTGACAGACGTCGCACTGGTCATGTTACTCTCCCTGCTCCTACCCTTTTTGATTATCAGGCAAAAACAAGATACGTTGTAACCAGGTAGGAAGCAACCGAGTACGAGAGGAGGACGGAGGTAGCTCGCCGCCATGCCGCAGCTCAGGAGGCATTGGCTGCTGCATCTCAGTACGACCCCAGTTACAACTTCGGATATCAGTCAGGCTATCCATGGCCATAGACCAACTTAGGCCAAAAGCCTAAGCTTGGGGGAGTACGTAGTTCTCACCGACATTACATTCATGTTCACACACTCATTCTAGTTATCGGTGTTCATACTTTTTCATTGTACCATCCATGCTAGTTTAAATTCTCTTTGTAGCTTTCTTCTTATGTGTTTGATAAACTGATGTAGTGCGGAACCCTAGGGGCCGATCTTTCACGTTTGGAGTGGATCCTACGGGGAAGCACGAAGAACGCGCGGGAAACACAAAGGGGAAAACACGGGGAGAGACGAGAGAATCACTAAACCGACAAGTAATCGATCACACAAGGGCTAGATCACCGAACACATAAGGTAGCACAAGATTCAAAATCAAAAAAGGAAAGATACAAAGGTAGCCGTTCTTCTACGTGAGGAGGTCTTGATGGTCTTCCCTTGACGGGGTCTTGAATCCACTTGGGGGATCTTCTCCGAAGAGGTCGTGAGCTCCAAGGAGAAGTAACCAAGTGGATGAGCAAGGCTCTCACACAAACTATGAGCTAAACCAATGCTAACCCTAAAACATACGGGATGAGGGAGTATATATAGTCAAAGGGCGAAGAGGGTACATGGGCCACGGCCCAAAGGAGCTGCGCGCAGGCAGAAGGCGCCGGATGTCCGGGTGCTCACGAGGTGCCAGATGTCTGGGCTGGAGGGGCCGGATGTCCGGGCCAGTGGAGTTGACTCTTCTGTGCACTTGAGGGGCGATGCCGGATGTCTGCTCAGAGGGGCCGGATGTCCGCGGCTTCGGGAGGCGCCGGATGTCCGGGGCGATCGCCGGATGTCCGGGCTGTCGGGGCAAGCTTTTGTGCTCTCTGGACACCAGTGCCGGATGTCCGGGATTTAGGCCGGATTTCTGGTGGGGGCCGGATGTCCGGTCCCTGTAGCTTCTTCTGCAGATGCCTGGCCTTGTGGATCTCCAGGGGCCGGATGTCCGGGGTCCTGGCCGGATGTCCGGTGCCTGGAGGCTGTCCTTGCCTTCTTCCATGGGTTCTCTTCCTCCACGAACTTGGGGTCTTGACCATCTTCACGTGCATCCTCGGGAGGGTCCTCTTGGTACCTAATCATGCACAACATTTCGGATTGAGGTAGTAGCCATGTCTCAAGAGGATCATTAAGGAGAGAAGTCACCTAGGTCTCGAGAGCTCTAGCACGTGCTCTAGTCATGGGTCCTCTTGGGGTTTCGTGAGGCGAAGGAAGGTCCATGGGGATGACCGAAGGATGCTCCGCATCATCTCCCCCCTTGGGAAAGATCCGACCTCGGATCGAAATCCTCACCACCATGGTACGGGGAGAGATTGGAGACGTTGAAGATGTCACTCATGTTGTACTTGTAAGCGTTGTTGTTGTAGCGTGCGAGCACCTTGAAGGGTCCGTCGGCTCGAGGGAGAAGCTTGGACTTGCGTTCGTTGGGGAAGCGGTCCTTGCGAAGGTGTAGCCACACGAGGTCTCCAATGTTGAATATCATGGGATGCTTGTTGATGTTGAGCTTGGTCGCGAGTCGTTGTACTTGGCGCTCGATGGTGTGTCTTGTATCTTCATGCATCTTCTTGATGTAGCTTGCACGGGCACTTGTGATGTAGGGTAGAACCCTAGGAAGGACCTTTTCACACTTGGAGGGGGAAAAAGGAGAGAAACCACAAGAACAACAAGAACACATAGATGAACACAAGAGGTAATCACTCCAACAATTCCCGATTACACATCCACTAGAGTAACAACACAAGATCCTCAAGTCACAAACACAATCAAAGGAAAGATACAATGGCAAAGTTCATCCCAAATCCAAAGGAAGAGGGGTCTTGAAGGTAGTCTTCTCCCAATGGAGGTCTTGAAATCCTCAAGGATTCTTCCCTGTGGTGTCTTGATCCTCAAAGAGGGAAGGTAATGGAGCAAATCTCACCAAGATATCATCTAATACTTTGCTAACCCTAAACATGGTCCTAGGTATGGAATATATATCCTTGGGGTCGAGGGAGAAGAAGGGGAGCCGAAGATGCAATCTCAGCCGGCCATCCTGGGAGGCCCGTGCGCACGGGGTAAGTTGGGCCCGTGCACACGGGGGTCCCGTGGGCACGGTACAAGCCCGTGCGCACGGGGTGCTCTAGCGCCTGTTTCCTGTGTAGCCCGTGGGCACGGGGTCTCGGGGGCCCGTGCGCACGGGGTCACCTGGGACTTCCTGTGTTGCTGCTGTTGCACTCCGTCTTGATTCGTACGGCCTTGGGGTGGTCCTCCTTCTTCTTGGGGATGCTCCTGAGCTTCTTGGTGATGTTCCACTTCATACCTAAGGAGGCATAGCATATTTTGGTGAGGTAGTAGACATGTTCCATTTGTGTCCATATGCAAGTCTAGTAGGAAGGAGTTCACCTCGCTTTCCAAAGCACGTGCTCTAGCTCTTGTCATGGGTCCTCGTGGGGTTGGATGTGTCGATGTAGAGTCCATGGGGATGATGGAAGGATGCTCCACATCATCTCCCCTCCATTGGGAAAGATCCGACCTCGGATCAAAATCTTCATCACCATGGAAAGGCAAGAGGTCTTTGACGTTGAAGATGTCGCTCACGTTGTACTTGTCTCGTGGGAGTTCAATCTTGTAGGCGTTGTCGTTGTAGCATCCTAGAACCTTGAATGGTCCATCGGCTCGAGGTAGTAGTTTGGACTTGCGTTTGTTGGGGAAGCAGTTCTTGCGAAGGTGTAGCCACACGAGATCACCTATGTTGAAGATCATTGGTTGTTTGTTGATGTTGAGCTTGGTCGCTAGGCGATGTACTTGGCTCTCAATGATGGTCCTTGTATCTTCATGCATCTTCTTGATGTAGCTTGATCATGCACTCGCATCCATGTTGGTGCACTCTTGTAGAGGGAGAGGTAGAATGTCCAATGGGGACAACGGTTTGAAGCCGTAGACGACCTCGAAGGGGGACTTGCCGGTAGTCGAATGTCTTGCACGGTTGTAGGCGTACTCGGCGATGGGTAGACATCCTCCCATTCCTTGATGTTCTTCTTGATAAACACGCGAAGTAGAGTGGATAGTGTCTGGTTCGTCACCTCCATTTGGCCGTCGGTTTGAGGATGGTATGCGGATGAGAACAAGAGCTTGATTCCGAGCTTGGCGCATAGAGTCTTCCAAAAGTAACTCAAGAACTTGACGTCGCGGTCGGAGACGATTGACTTTGGTACTCCATGGAGGCGCAAGATTTCCCTACAAAAGAGATTTGCAACGTGTGAAGCATCGTCTATCTTGTTGCACAGAATGAAATGTGCCATCTTAGAAAATCGGTCCACAACAACAAACACGGAATCCTTTCCATTTTGAGTTCTAGGCAAACCAAGTACAAAATCCATACTAATGTCTTCCCAAGGTTGATAAGGAATAGGAAGAGGCATGTAAAGACCATGAGATTAAGCTTTAGACTTAGCTTTGCGACATGTAGAGCATCGCGTGGTGAAGCGTGAGACGTCGCGGAACATCTTGGGCCAAAAGTAGTTCTTGGAGAGCGTGGCGAAGGTCTTCTCGCGTCCAAAGTGTCCCATGAGAGCGTGGCGAAGGAGCAAACGAAGAGAAGACTCGGGAATGCATACTTTGTTAGCTCTCACTAGATAACCATCCTTGATGTAATATTGTTCCCAAGATGTATGCGTCAAACATTTAGCATAATGAGGTGCAAAAGATGGATCATTAGAATACAAGTCTTTTATGTGCTCAAAGCCAATAACATTCATCTCGAGTTTAGTGACAAGTGTGCATATGCGAGAAAGTGCATCGACAACTACATTCTCCTTACCCTTAATGTACTTGATCACATATGGGAAAGATTCAACAAATTCACTCCATTTGGCATGACGCTTGTTCAACTTTGTTTGACCTTTTCAGTACTTAAGCATTTCATGATCGGTATGTATGACAAACTCATGAGGTCTAAGATAATGTTCCCAAACATGTAGGACACGCACTAAAGCATACAATTCTTTGTCATAGATGGGATAGTTAAGTTGAGCACCGAAGAGTTTTTCACTAAAATATGCAATTGCTTGTTTTTCTTGCATCAAAACTCCGCCAATTCCAGTATCGCTTGCATCACAATGAACCTCAAAAGTTTTGTCAAAGTTGGGCAAAGCAAGAACCGGAGCATGAGTAAGCAAAGATTTGAGCTCATCAAAAGTGGTTGATTGCAAAGATCCCCAAACAAAAGGAGCATTCTTCTTACTCAAAGCATGCAAAGGGGCGGGAATAGTGCTAAAGTCTTTCACAAAGCGACGATAAAAACCCGCAAGACCAAGAAAACTTCGCACTTGTTGCAAATTGGTGGGTTGGGGCCATGTTTTAATTGCTTCAATTTTAGTTTCGTCAACATGGACACCCTTGGAAGAGACAACGAAACCCAAGAAAACCACTTTGTCAACACCAAATGTGCACTTTTTCATGTTGGCATAAAGACTTTCCTTGCGAAGTGTTTGCAAGACAACCCTAACATGATCAAGATGCTCTTTCATGGTTTTGCTAAACACAAGAATATCATCAAACTATACCACAACAAAGACTCTAATATAAGCGCGAAGTACATGATGCATGAGACGCACGAAAGTACCGGGAGCCTCCGATAAACCCATAGGCATGACTAACCACTCATATAAGCCAAATTTTGTTTTGAAAGCAGTTTTCCATTCATCACCTTCTTGTATGAGGATTTGATAATAGCCACTTTTAAGGTCAATTTTAGAGAAAAAGTTGGCTCCACTAAGTTCATCAAGCATATCATCTAAGCGAGGAATGGGATGCCTATAGCGAATGGTGATAGCATTTATAGGTCTACAATCGGAACACAAGCGGAAACTTCCATCGGGCTTAGGCACAAGTATAATGGGAACGGCGCACGGGCTTAAGCTTTCACGTACATGATCGTTCTCGATTAGTTGTTGTACTTGCCGTTGAATCTCCTTGGTTTCTTCGGGATTGACACGGTATGGAGCTTTGTTGGGAAGTGGCGCTCCGGGAATGAGGTCGATTCGATGCTCAATGCATCATAGAGGGGGTAGACCCTGAGGTAGCTCATTGGGGAAAACATCTTGAAATTCCTGCAAAAGAGATTGAAACACCAAAGGTAGCTCGTGAGTGGTGTTAGTTTTTGGCTCTCCATCCTTGCACACAAGGACAAAGTGCATCACACTCGATGGTTTCTCACACACTTCTCTCATCTCACTTTTTGTGGCGAATAGTATGAGGTTTTTCTCTCTAGGCGAAGAGGCGCTCAAGTTTGGCTTGTTGCTCTCACTCATGTTTTGGTGGCTCACTTTCTCACTCTTCTCTCTGTGGTGGGTGGCTTGCTTGTCGGCTATCACTTGACTAGGAGACATGGGTCATAGCACATATTCATTCCCTTTCATCTTGAAGCTATAGTGATTGGTACGCCCATTGTGGACAACGCCACGGTCGAATTGCCATGGTCGACCAAGAAGGAGGTGGCAAACGGTCATTGGGACCACATCACACTCCAAAGTGTCCTCATTGCACCAATTTTGAAGGATACTTGGACCGTATGCTCAACTCGTATAGTGCCGGAGTCACTTAGCCATTGAACCTTGTAGGGGTGCGGGTGCTTCCTCTTGACCAATTGAAGCTTGGAGCATAGTTCTTCACTTGCCAAGTTGTGGCAACTACCTCCATCGATGATGACCTTGACGGACCTTCCATTGATGCCGGCCTTGGTGTGGAAGATATGGCATCGTTGGTCTTCTTCTTGTTGATGTTGAAGTGTCAAGACCTTGGAGGCAACGAGAGCGGGGCTTGTATCTTCATCACAAAAGACTTGATCATCCTCATCCTCGTTCACGCGCCGGTGCATGGCCACTTGCTCAAGATCTTCCATTTCATCTTCACTCATTGAGTCATAGGTGCCATCGTCGTTGAGGGTCATGGTGCGCTTGTTGGTGCATTGGAAGGACTTGTGGCCTCGGCCGCCACATGTGAAGCACTTGATTGAACTTGTCTTGACGGTCTCATCGGTCGGAGTGGAGGAAGAAGCACGTATCTTGTAGTTGCTTGTAGTAGGAGGAAGATGACTTGAACTTGACGAAGGTTTCTTGTATGTTGTCTTGTCGTTGTTGCTTGGAGAAGGCTTGGTTGAAGTAGATGTTGGAGGAGTTGTTGAAGCTTGATTGTTGGAGAAGCCATATGTCTTGGATGAGTACTTGGCGTACTTGAAGTCATCTTGCACTTGACGTTCCACCTTGGTCGCTTGATGCACTAGCCGATGAGGTTGGAGTAGGGTTGGAAGTCGGTGATCTTCTTGATGGGATGATTGAGTCCATTCAAGAAACATGCCATTGTTTGCTCATCATCTTCCTTGACGTTGGCTCGAATCATGGCTATCTCCATTTCCTTGTAGTATTCTTCAACACTCTTTGTTCCTTGCTTGAGGAGTTGTAGCTTCTTGAAGAGATTGCGGTTGTAGTAGGTTGGCACAAAACATGCTCGCATGACATCCTTCATTTGAGCCCAAGTGGTGATTGGAGGTTCACCTCTTGCTTGTCGGCGCTTGTGGACTTGTTCCCACCATATGAGCACATAGTCTTGGAACTCAAGTGATGCCATAGCGATCTTCTTCTCTTCCTCATAGTTGTGCAAACCAAAGATTTTGTCGACCTTCAATGCCCATGAGAGGTACTCTTCCGGATCATTGTTTCCATTGAACTTGCGCGTGGTGAATTTAAGCTTGCCATAGCGTTGCTCTTCATTGTGTTGTTGGCGATGGTGATGATGACGCCCGTGACGTGGAGGGTAATCATCCTCATGTTGCTCTTGGCGAGGAGGAAGTCCATGGTCGACTTGCTCTTGATGAACTTGAGGTTGAGGTGGAGCTTGACGAGCTTGTGGATGAGCTTGAGGAACTTGACATTGCACTCGCGGTTGGTAGTTCCTCTCTTGGATTTCTTCCAGAAGGTCTTCCTCTTGATTGCGCCGTTCGCGATTGCGGTTTGTGATGGCTCGCCTTGTGATGAGGACATCAATACCATTGTCACCCCCACAGCCCCTGCTGCTATACATACTGGACCAATTACTAGAGCTCGTGCACGCCAACTAAATTACCAGGTACTTTCGTTTCTTGGTAATGATTCTAATGTTCATGAGAATATGATGCTGCCTAAATTGGATACATTTGTTTTGCTTACAAATGAAGGGCCTAGCTTGGAGAAGGATGAACATTGGAGCAAGAACAAGCATGGAGATGATGGCATGCGCAAGGGGAATAAGAATGGAGTTACAAGTGATGATTTCAGGACTTTGAAGCCACCATAATGGGTGCATGAAGCCTTGGACAAAATATACAAGATGCCACTTCATAACTTTCGGCCCGAGGCTATTCTAGGTGCTACGTCACCTTATTATTGGGCTAGGCCCATGTAATTTCGAAATACATAAGTATAGGCTATTTTTAGAGTCCGTATATGTGGGGAAACGAGAGATAGGGTTGATTTCGGACCCCTCCACCAAGGGCCCCGAAATTCCCCCCTCTTCCTCCATATATACAACCCTTAGGGCATCGTTTAGACTTTGGGTTTTGTTTAGATTAAAGTTCGCCATAGCTGCAACTTCGCGTACTTCATTTGCGTTCAACGACCAGACAAAGGCGTCACAGAACCCCACCTTGATCAATAAAGCTTTCATCTTATATTCGCAATATCCAGATTGCAATCTCAGTTTCTTGCTTGTTCTTCATTTGCTCGCAGGAAGCAGGCCCTCGTGGTCAGGTTGATCGTGCTTCGGCGTCCTCAATAACCTCTCGGAGTTGGTTTAGCGATTGCTAAGGCGCGACGTCCTCGCACGTTCGTAGTCGGATCGTCAAAGTCGACTTCCACCAAAGCGATATCCATCATCTTATCGAAAGACGGGACACCTTTGCCTCTATCAAGTGGTATCAGATTTCCAGGTTGCTCGGTGAGATTTTACAGTTTTTCATAGTTTAGATCAAGTCTGTTTTTCATACCTACAGTCCATGAAAAAGCCACAAAAAAATTTAGGGTTAGTTCATCATATCCGAACCAGTCTGAGCCATTGCATAGTCTTTTCAGTATTTTGCTTTGTTGAATTTTCGGTTGCATCGTCGTGTCTAGTTGCTGGTCTTAGTGTCTAGTCTTTTAGAGTTTCGAGTTCTGTTCACGGGTCTTCACGCCGCCGCCGCACCATCATCATCCGCTACCATATACCACCACCACACCAGATACGTCGTTCCTGCCATCTACCATCACCGCTTATCCGCCACCGCTCCGAGTCCATATACCAACACCGATCCGAGTCCATATACCACCATCGACCCACATCCATATACTACCACCGCTCCGAGTCCATCTCATATTAGGTTAACTTTCGAGATCCATCTTTTTCCAGATTTGTGTTTTCCTTGTCTGACTAGGTTTCGGATTCCAGCAATCTTTTGTTGTCCGTAGAAGAGGTTGGTTTCCAAAAAAAAAGTCCGGAAACCACCCTCCGTTTAGGCCCAAAATTTTCCAAAAACGCACTGGACAAAAAAATTCTGGCTATCTATTTTAGGTGTTTCTAAGCGTATTGAGACAGTCGCTATTATAGAAAGTTTTTTTGACCCGTTTCCAGTTTTTGGGTCCGGGCAGTCAAAAAAAAATTTGGTCGAAAATTTTTTGTGCCTATCCTGTTATCTTGACTTGGGAAGAGTTTTGAGACACTCGCCATTATAGTGAATTTCGGCAAAAAAAAAGAAGAGTGCAAAAAAAAGGAGCGCAAAAAAAAAGAGTGAAAAAAAATTCAGAGTGTGCTTCTCCCTTGTTTCCGTGCAGCGTCGTGATTTTGTTAGTGTTCTAGGCTCGCGTCTCTAGAACAGTCTAGCCTAGGACCAGCACAGTACCGTCATTGAGCGTTTATTCAACTTTGCATCTCTGAATTGATTATTGCTGACCCTTTTTGCTGCCATATTATAAGCCTTCCCAGCTCCACATACATCTACATCATGCGTTTGACTCTCCCTGGTAATCGCTCTGTCCAAGCTTTGAGAGTTTTGACTACAACGGTTGCCGATCACCACCTGCTGCTGGGTAAGAACTGGTAAGAATTTGAGATTTGCTTGACGGGTTTGTGATACACCACCACCACTTCTTAGTAGTCTGTAGGATCATATTCTTGTGTGTTTCTATTTGCTGCTAACCATGGTAGGATCACAAGACGATGAGACTGATTGGGAGAACCTGACGAACAAACAGCTACATGATAAATTTCAGCAAATGATGAGTGGACAGGTGCAAGATGTGCTAAACAGATTTGATGAGTCCATGGAGAAGATATGTGGCATTGAGAAGACGTTCGAAACAAAGCTTGATAGCATGTTTAATGAATTGCTCGCGCGTTTTCCACAACCACAGCCGTCTGCACCTGACGCACCTCTACAACAACAACAACAACGACTACCTCCATGTCGCGAAACAGCCCTCCGCCGAGCGAGCCGTGTCCCTCTTGCGTTTGGCCAAACTGTTGTTGCTACTGTTGATACTTCTGTGGCTCCTGCTGGTGATGTGGAGGAGGATGATTATGTGGGAGATTACGAGGATGAGGTTGATCAAAATCAGAACTACGTGCAACCACCTGCACCGCAACCACCAGGTCGTCCACATGCAAATAATCACAATGGTAGGGCTCTCCCTCAGGTACGAGATCATGACCATCTTCCTAAATTGAAATTGAGTATTCCACCATTTGAGGGTAGATATGTTCCTGATATATATCTTACTTGGGAGTTAGAAACTGAACAACGATTTACATGTTTACAATATCCTGAGGAGACACGGGCTGCCGCTGCTGTTTGTGCTTTCACTAGTTTTGCATGTGTATGGTGGTCTGAACATTGTAGATTATATCCTATTCCAACTACTTGGGCTGCTTTGAAAACTGCTATGCGTACTCATTGGGTTCCACCATATTATCAACGTGAATTGCTTCAAAAATTGCAGCGCTTAAGACAAGGGAAAAATTCTGTAGAAGAATATTATCAGGAATTACAAACTGGCATGATTAGATGTGGTATTGTTGAGGAGAATGAAGCTATGCTTGCACGTTTTACGGGTGGATTAAATAGAGAGATTCAGACCATTCTAGAGTATAAGGAGTATAGTAATATCACTCGTTTATTCCATCTTGCTTGTAAAGCTGAACGTGAAGTGCTGGATCGACAAGCATTGGCGCGAACTAACTTTTCTGCAGGCCGACCTTCGTCATGGACACCGCGTGCATCTTCTACTTCAACTGCACCAGCACCTCCATCAGGTGGCACCTCCAGCCATGATACAAGAAAGCAGGCACAACCACCATTATCTGCCAAGAGTGCACCTGCCGGGCCTCCACAGAGTTCTTCTTCTTCCATGGCATCAAAAGGGCACACAAGTGATATTATTTGTCGTTGTTGTAAGGGAAGAGGTCATTATGCAAGAGAATGCAAATCTCAGCGTGTGATGATTGCTATTGAGGATGGTGGGTGTGAGTCCGCTAGTGACTATGATGAGGAGACTTTGGCTCTTATTACATGTGAAGAACATGGTGGAGATGATTCTGATCATGAGACGCAATACATGGCTCCTGAAGACGCTGACAGGTATGAATGTTTAGTTGCTCAACATGTTTTGAGTGTGCAGGTCACACAAGCTGAGCAAAATCAGAGGCACAATTTGTTCCATACAAAGGGAGTTGTGAAGAAACGTTATGTGCGCGTCATCATAGATGGAGGGAGCTGCAACAACTTGGCTAGCATGGAGATGGTGGAGAAGCTATCTCTCACCACAAGACCACATCCACATCCTTACTACATCCAATGGTTCAACAACAGCGGCAAGGTTAAGGTAACACGTACTGTTCGTGTGCATTTTAGTATCTCTACATATGCTGATTATGTTGATTGTGATGTGGTACCTATGCAAGCATGTTCCTTATTACTTGGTCGACCATGGCAATTTGATAAAAATTCTGTACACCATGGTAGAAACAATCAGTATACTCTTGTTAATAAGGATAAAAATATTACTTTGCTTCCTATGACTCCTGATTCCATTTTGAAAGATGATATTAATAGAGCTAATAAAGCAAAACAGGAGAAAAATAAGTGTGAAAATCAGATTGTGGCAAAAGAATTTGAGCAACAAATGAAGCCTAATAATAAACCATCTAGTGTTGCTTCTGAAATTAAATTGAAAAGTGCATGTTTATTTGCCACTAAATCTGATATTGATGAGCTAGACTTTAGCAAATCTATTTGCTATGCTTTTGTGTGCACAGAGGCATTATTTTCATTTGAGGACGTGCCTTCCTCTTTGCCTCCTGCTGTCACTAACATTTTGCAGGAGTTCGCTGATGTCTTTCCACAAGACGTGCCACCTGGATTACCTCCCATTTGAGGGATTGAGCATCAGATTGACTTAATTCCCGGTGCATCATTACCCAACCGTGCACCATACCGTACCAATCCAGAGGAGACGAAGGAGATTACGCGTCAAGTATAGGAGCTGCTCGACAAAGGTTATGTACGCGAATCCCTTAGTCCTTGTGTTGTTCCTATTATTCTAGTGCCGAAAAAGGATGATACATCACGTATGTGTGTTGATTGTAGAGGCATTAATAATATTACTATTCGTTATCATCATCCTATTCCTAGGCTAGATGATATGCTTGATGAATTGAGTGGTTCTACAATATTCTCCAAAGTTGATTTGCATAGTGGATACCATCAAATTCGTATGAAATTGGGAGATGAATGGAAAACAGCATTTAAAACTAAGTTTGGCTTATATGAGTGGTTAGTCATGCCTTTTGGGTTAACTAATGCACCTAGTACTTTCATGAGATTAATGAACGAAGTTTTACGTGCTTTCATTGGACGATTTGTGGTAGTGTACTTTGATGACATATTGATTTATAGCAGATCTTTGGAAGAACATTTGGAACATTTACGTGTTGTTTTTATTGCTCTACGTGATGCACGTTTGTTTGGTAACCTTGGGAAGTGCACCTTTTGCACCGACCGAGTATCTTTTCTTGGCTATGTTGTTACTCCACAGGGAATTGAAGTTGACAAAGCCAAGATTGAAGCTATTGAGAGTTGGCCGCAGCCCAAAACGGTCACACAAGTGAGGATTTTTCTTGGCTTTGCTGGATTCTATAGGAGTTTTGTAAGAGATTTCAGCACCATTGCTGCACCTCTGAACGAGCTTACAAAGAAGGATGTGCCTTTTGTTTGGGGTACCGCACAGGAAGAAGCCTTCACGGTATTGAAAGATAAGTTGACACATGCTCCTTTACTCCAACTTCCTGATTTTAAAAAGACTTTTGAGCTTGAATGTGATGCTAGTGGAATTGGAGTAGGAGGTGTGTTATTACAAGATGGCAAACCTGTTGCATACTTTTCTGAAAAATTGAGTGGGCCTAGTTTGAATTATTCTACTTATGATAAAGAATTATATGCTCTTGTTCGGACTTTAGAAACATGGCAACATTATTTATGGCCCAAAGAATTTGTTATACATTCCGATCATGAATCTTTGAAACATATTAAAAGTCAAGCTAAACTGAATCGTAGACATGCTAAATGGGTTGAATTCATTGAGACTTTCCCTTATGTCATTAAACACAAGAAGGGTAAGGAAAATGTTATTGCTGATGCATTGTCTCATCGCTATACTATGCTTTCACAACTTGTCCTCAAAATATTTGGTTTGGAGACCATGAAAGATCAATATGTGCATGATGTTGATTTTAAAGTTGTATTGCAGAATTGTATTGAAGGTAGAACATGGAACAAGTTCGTCGTTAATGATGGCTTTGTGTTCCGTGCTAACAAGCTATGCATTCCAGCTAGCTCCGTTCGTCTTTTGTTGTTGCAGGAGGCGCATGGAGGAGGACTAATGGGACACTTTGGCGTGAAGAATACGGAGGACGTACTTGCTACACATTTCTTTTGGCCAAAGATGAGACGGGATGTTGAGCGCTTTGTTGCTCGCTGCACTACATGTCAAAAAGCTAAGTCACGACTCAATCCTCATGGTTTATATATGCCTTTGCCTATACCTAGTGTTCCTTGGGAGGATATATCTATGGACTTTGTTTTAGGTTTACCTAGAACAAAGAAGGGGAGGGATAGCATATTTGTTGTTGTGGATAGATTCTCGAAAATGGCACACTTTATACCACGTCATAAAAGCGATGATGCTGTTAATGTCGCTAATTTGTTCTTTCGTGAAATTATTCGCTTGCATGGTGTGC
Organism: Triticum dicoccoides; assembly: GCF_002162155.2. Lineage (NCBI taxonomy): Eukaryota > Viridiplantae > Streptophyta > Magnoliopsida > Poales > Poaceae > Triticum > Triticum dicoccoides. Next base: position 322,018,607 of record NC_041391.1, on the reverse strand, counting down.
CAAATACTATTATTTCTGATCGGGATACTAAATTTCTTAGCCACTTTGGGAGATGTTTATGGGCTAAGTTGGGGACTAAACTGCTTTTTAGTACTACTTGTCACCCCCAAACTGATGGACAGACTGAAGTAGTCAATAGAACATTGTCTACTATGCTTAGAGCTGTTTTGAAGAATAATAAGAAAATGTGGGAAGAATGCTTGCCTCATGTTGAATTTGCTTATAATCGTTCATTGCATTCTACTACTAAGATGTGCCCTTTTGAAATTATGTATGGTTTCCTACCTCGTGCACCTATTGATTTCAGGACGTTGAAGCCACCATAATGTGTGCATGAAGCCTTGGACGAAATATACAAGATGCCATTTCATAAATTTCGTCCAGAGGCTATTCTAGGTGCTGCGTCACCTTATTATTGGGCCAGGCCCATGTATTTTCGAAATACTTCAGTATAGGCTGTTTTTAGAGTCCATATGTGTGGGGAAACAAGAGATAGGGTTAGTTTCGGACCCCTTCCCCAATGGCCACGAAATTACCCCCCTCTTCCTCCATATATACAACCCTTAGGGCATCGTTTAGACTTTGGGTTTTGTTTAGACTGAAGTTCGCCATAGCTGCAACTTCGCGTACTTCGTTTGTGTTCAACGACCAGACAAAGGCGTCACAGAACCCCACCTTGATCAATAAAGTTTTCCTCTTATATTCGCAATATCCAGATTGCAATCTTAGTTTCTTGCTTGCTCTTCGTTTGCCTGCAGGAAACAGACCTTCGTGGTTAGGTTGATCGTGCTGTGGCATGGTCAATAACCTCTCGGAGTATGGCCGTCGGTTTGAGGATGGTATGTGGAGAGTGTACGGTTCGTCACCTCGGTTTGGCCGTCGGTTTGAGGATGGTATGCGGATGAGAACAAGAGCTTGATTCTGAGCTTGGCGCATAGGGTCTTCCAAAAGTAACTCAAGAACTTGACATCGCGATCAGAGACGATTGTCTTTGGTACTCCATGGAGACGCAAGATTTCCCTACAAAAGATATTTGCAACGTGTGAAGCATCGTCTATCTTGTTGCAAGGGATGAAATGTGCCATCTTAGAAAATCAGTCCACAACAACAAACACGGAATCCTTGCCATTTTGAGTTCTAGGCAAACCAAGTACAAAATCCATGGTAATGTCTTCCCAAGGTTGATAAGGAATAGGAAGAGGCATGTAAAGACCATGGGATTGAGCTTTAGACTTAGCTTTGCGACATGTAGAGCATCGGGTGGTGAAGCGTGAGACGTCACGGAACATCTTGGGCCAAAAGTAGTTCTTGGAGAGCGTGGCGAATGTCTTGTCGCGTCCGAAATGTCCCATGAGTCTGCCTCCATGAGCCTCTTGCAAAAGGAGTAAACGAAGAGAAGACTCGGGAATGCATAGTTTGTTAGCTCTCATAAGATAACCATCCTTGATGTAATATTGTTCCCAAGATGTATGCGTCAAACATTTAGCATAAGGAGTCGCAAAAGATGGATCATTAGCATACAAGTCTTTTATGTGCTCAAAGCCAATAACATTCAACTCAAGTTTAGTGACAAGCGTGCATATGCGTGAAAGTGCATCCGCAACTACATTTTCCTTACCCTTAATGTACTTGATCACATAGGGGAAAGATTCAATAAATTCACTCCATTTGGCATGACGCTTGTTTAACTTAGTTTGACCTTTTAAGTACTTAAGCGTTTCATGATCGGTATGGATGACAAACTCATGAGGTCTAAGATAATGTTCCCAAATATGTAGCACACGCACTAAAGCATACAATTCTTTGTCATAGATGGGATAATTAAGTTGAGCACCAGAGAGTTTTTCACTAAAATATGCAATGGCTCGTTTTTCTTGCATCAAAACTCCGCCAATTCCGGTACTACTTGCATCACAATGAACCTCAAAAGTTTTGTCCAAATTGGGCAAAGCAAGAATCGGAGCATGAGTAAGCAAAGACTTGAGCTCATCAAAAGTGGTGGATTGCAAAGATCCCCAAACAGAAGGAGAATTCTTCTTACTCAAGGCATGCAAAGGAGCGGCAATAGTGCTAAAATCTTTCACAAAGCGACGATAAAAACCTGCTAGAGCAAGAAAACTACGCACTTGTTGCAAATTGGTGGGTTGGGGCCAAGTTTTAATTGCTTCAATTTTAGATTCATCAACATGGACACCCTTGGAAGATTCATCAACACCAAATGTGCACTTTTTGATGTTTGCATAAAGACTTTCCTTGCGAAGGGTTTGCCAAACAGCCCTAACATGATTAAGATGTTCTTTCATGGTTTTGCTAAACACAAGAATATCATCGAAGTAAACCACAACAAAGACTCCAATATAAGGGCGAAGCACATAATTCATGAGACGCACGAAAGTACCGGGAGCCTCCGATAAACCCATAGGCATAACTAACCACTCATATAAGCCAAATTTGGTTTTGAAAGCAGTTTTCCATTCATCACCCTCTTGAATGCGGATTTGATAATAGCCACTTTTAAGATCAATTTTGGACAAAAAGTTGGCTCCACTAAGTTCATCAAGCATATCATCTAAGCGAGGAATGGTATGTCTATAGCGAACGGTAATAGCATTAATAGGTCTACAATCAGAAGACAAGCGGAAACTTCCATCGGGCTTAGGCATAAGTATAACTGGAACGACACAAGGGCTTAAGCTTTCACGTACATGACCGTTGTCGATTAGTTGTTGTACTTGCCGTTGAATCTCCTTGGTTTCTTCGGGATTGACATGGTATGGAGCTTTGTTTGGAAGTGGCGCTCCAGGGATGAGGTCGATTCGATGCTCAATGCCTCGTAGAGGAGGTAGACCCGGAGGTAGCTCATCGGGGAAAACATCTTGGAATTCCTGCAAAAGAGATTGAAACACTAAAGGAAGCTTGTGAGAGGTGTTAGTTTTTGGTTCCCCATCCTTGCACACAAGCACAAAGTGCATCACACTCGATGGGTTCTCACACACTTCCTCATCTCACTTTTTGTGGCAAATAGTATGCGGTTTTTTTCTCTAGGCGAAGAGGCGCTCAAGTTTGGCTTGTGGCTCTCACTCACTTTTTGGTGGATCACTTTCTCACTCTTCTCTCCACGATGGGTGGCTTGCTTGTCGGCTATCACTTGACTAGGAGACATAGGTCGTAGTACATATTCCTTCCCTTTGATCTTGAAGCTATAGTGATTGGTGCGCCCGTTGTGGATGACACCACGGTCGTATTGCCATGGCCTACCAAGAAGGAGGTGGCAAACGGTCATGGGGACCACATCACACTCCAAAGTGTGTTCATATGCACCAATTTTGAAGGAGACTTGGACCGTATGCTCAACTCGGATAGTGATGGAGTCACTTAGCCATTGAACCTTGTAGGGGTGCGGGTGCTTCCTCTTTACCAATTGAAGCTTGGAGCATAGTTCTTCACCTGCCAAGTTGTGGCAACTACCTCCATCGATGATGACCTTGACGGATCGTCCATTGATGCCGGCCTTAGTGTGGAAGATGTGGCATCTTTGGTCTTCTTCTTGTTGATGTTGAAGAGTCAAGACCTTGGAGACAACGAGAGCGGGGCTCGTATCTTCATCACAAAAGACTTGATCATCTTCATCCTCGTTCACGCGCCGGTGCATGGCCACTTTCTCAAGAGCTTCCATCTACTCATCACTGACGGAGTCATATGTGCCATCGTCGTTGAGGATCAAGGTGCGCTTGTTTGTGCATTCATAGGACTTGTGGCCTCGGCCGCCGCAAGTGAAACACTTGAAGGAGCTTGTCTTGATGGTCTCATCGATTGGAGTAGATGACAAAGTACGCAGCTTGAAGTTGCTTGTAGTAGGAGGAAGACGACTTGAACTTGACGAAGTTTTCTTGTAACTCGGCTTGTCGTCGTTGCTTGGAGAAGGTTTGATTGATGTGGATGTTGGAGTGGTTGTTGAAGCTTGGATGTTGGAGAAGCCGTATGTCTTGGATGAGTACTTGGAGTAATTGAAGTCATCTTGCACTTGACGTTCCGCCTTTGTAGCTTGATGTACGAGCTCAATGAGGTTGGAGTAGGGTTGGAAGTCGGCGATCTTCTTGATGGGATGATTGAGTCCATTCAAGAATCATGCCATTGTTTGCTCATCATCCTCTGTGACATTGGCTCGAATCATGGCAATCTCCCTTTCCTTGTGGTATTCTTCAACACTCTTTGTTCCTTGATTGAGGAGTTGTAGCTTCTTGAAGAGATCGTGGTTGTAGTAGGTTGGCACAAAACGTGCTCGCATGACATCCTTCATTTGAGCCCAAGTGGTGATTGGAGGTTCACCTCTTGCTTGTCGGCGCTCAAGGACTTGTTCCCACCATATGAGCACATAGTCTTGGAACTCAAGTGATGCCATAGCGATCTTCTTCTCTTCCTCATAGTTGTGCAAATGAAAGATTTTGTCGACCTTCAATGCCCATGAGAGGTATTCTTCGGGATCATTGCTTCCATTGAACTTGGGCATTGTGAATTTGAGCTTTCCATAGCGTTGCTCTTCATTGTGTTGTTGGCGATGGTGATGATGATGCCCTTGACGTGGAGGGTAATCATCCTCATGTTGCTCTTGGCGTGGAGGAAGTCCATGATCAACTTGCTCTTGTTGAACTTGAGGTTGAGGTCGAGCTTGACGAGCTTGTGAAGGAGCTTGTGGAGCTTGACGTTGCATGCGCGGTTGGTAGTTCCTCTCTTGGATTTCTTCTCGAAGGGCTTCCTCTTGATTGCGCCGTTTGCGATTGCGGTTGGTGATAGATCGACTTGATTCTTGAAGGGCACGTTGTGCCTCAAGAGCTTGCGCTTCACGTAGTTGTTGTTGAAGACGTTGAGCCTCGACGTCTTGTTGTTCTTGGTGTAGACGCGCTCGTTCTTCTTCTTCTTCTTGGCGACGAAGCGTTGTCATTCTTGAGCTTGGGCAAAAGCGACTTGATTTGATTGAGGACGAGGGACTTGCTCATCGGCTTGTTCTTGTGAATGCTTGATGTGTAGCGGGTTGCAAGATGCATGACGGTCTTGACGCACGGCTCATCGGAGAGTGTTCGATGACGGTGTACTTGAGCCGGAGAAGGAGTCGTCGGAGTGTCGACTTGAGTGGCTCCGTCTTGAGTATGACGATGTAGAAGGAGGCCGGTTCACCAACAAGGCGCGGATCTCGTCCATTCTTGCATCGTTCTCTTGCTTGTGCACGTCGAGCTTGTTGTCGAAGTAGTCTCTTGTATGTTGCTCGGAGAGTCCCAAGTCGGTGGTGAGGTTGTCGATGCAGTCGTTCATTGCTTGTTGCTCTTGATGTAACGCTCGTTGTGCGCCAAAGAGGTGGCTCTTGGTGACATATGATGACATGTCATCGTCTTGCTGATGAAGAGTGGGTTTGTAGAAGTACTTGGCCTATCCATCATTCCAAGCAAAATGTGAGTGGTAGGAGAAGAACTTATACCAATGTACCTTTGACCGATGTTGATGATGAATCAAGTTCACTCAAATGCGGACAATGAAATAGCACTATTGGTACCAATCCTTGTCGGTTCTCACACCTACAAACGTAAAAGCTTATGGTGGAGCTTGGTTAGGATGGTGGCACAAAATTTGATGCAATTGAAAGTGAGATTCAATAATGTTGGAAAAGATTCACAAATTTGCAAATGCAACAAGTAGACCAAGCAAGTAGGGGTACACGGAAACACACATGCAAACTAGATAAATGGGATTGTGCAAACCAAAAGTGAGCCAAAATGTGGAATCCACGAAAATGCTCTTGTTACACAATACTAGAGAGACGCTAGCATGATTGCACAATAGGCGGATACGGAGCTTCTGCACAACCTACTAGGCAAAAATGCAACGATCTCTATCCCAAGTATGCTATATGTATGGTATCTCGGTGCTATGATCCAAGATGATCTTATGTGACAATCTTAATGTAGTATGATGCTATGGTTCTTGCTTATAAGCTCTTTGCTTATCTTTCCTCTTTGCTTAAAAGCTTGGGTGGCTCTTGCACTTTTGAGCTCTTTTCTCATGCAAAACTTCATGAACCAAGATAGCAATTGTGTATGCTATGAAAACTTTGTGACACACAAGTTGATGCCAAGATATGCACCATGGTGGTATGGTATGTATGCTATGGAGTATGATCACTAATGTGCACAAGTCATGTTGCCGGCAATACTCAATGGCTAGTCTCGATGGCTAAGCTACGAAAAACTAAGGCCATGTGGGGTATCAATGCAATTGCAAGGTATGACAAAGATGTCGTCGAGGTTACCGTCCTTGGCGATGTTGAGTAGTCGATGGAGGTGAGCGGTGGTGATGGTGATGTCGAACCGTACCTATATAGCCGAAACACAATAGGACACGGGAACCACAACTCAAAATCTCAAAGACCAAAACGTGTTAAAATCGACATAGGAGGTAGCGGTGAGCGGTGGTGGTGTTTGTGGAAACGTTGGGAGTTTGCGGAAGTAATCGTGGGCACCGGGGCAAAATTTGGGGAAAGTATGCGGAAATGGGCGTGGGGGATGGAGTTGCTGCTCCCAGTCGCCGGATGTCCGAGCCAGCTGCCGGATGTCCGGTGGACACGGGGCGGATGTCCGGGCTCTGGATCGGGGACGAACACAATGAACTTCACGGGAAAAATTGCAACTCCGGGGCAAAATTCGGACAAATTGGTGGATGGAAATCGCGGGAGAGATGGGGAAAAGCTAGATCAACTCGATGCAAAGCAGATCCGTGGATCAAATCCAACAAAACTTCATCACACCAACAAATCGCAAAAAAACTTTGAGGCTATTTTTGGTGGGGATTTCTGGATTTAGAACGAAAACAACAAAATCAAGCTAGAAAACACGGGGTAGGGGCTCCAAAACATGATCAACGTGGCTCATGATACCAAGATGATGTAGGGCGGAACCCTAGGGGCCGATCTTTCACGTTTGGAGAGGATCCTACGGGGAAACATGAAGAACACGCGGAAAACACAAAGGGGAAAACACGGGAGGAACGAGAGAATCACTCAACCGACAAGTATCGATCACACAAGGGCTAGATCACCGAACACATAAGGTAGCACAAGATTCGAAATCAACAAAGGAAAGATACACGAGTAGTCGTTCTTCTCCATGAGGAGGTCTTGATGGTCTTCCCTTGAAGGGGTCTTGAATCCGCTTCGGGGATCTTCTCCGAAGAGGTCGCGAGCTCCGAGGAGAAGTATCCAAGTGGATGAGCAAGGCTCTCACACAAATATGAGCTAAACCAATGCTAACCCTAAAACGTACGGGATGAGGGAGTATATATAGTCACAGGGCGAAGGGGTACATGGGTCACGGCCCGAAGGAGCTGCGCGCACGCAGAGGGCGCCGGATGTCCGGGCGACGGGCCGGATGTCCGGGCGACGGGCCGGATGTCCGGGCGCTCACGAGGTGCCGGATGTCCGGGCTGGAGGGGCCGGATGTCCGGGCCAATGGAGTTGACTCTTCTGTTCACTGGATTGGCGACGCCGGATGTCTGCTCGGAGGGGCCGGATGTCCGCGTCTTCGGGGGGCGCCGGATGTCCCGGGCGAATGCCGGATGTCTGGGCTGACGGGGCAAGCTTCTGTGCTCCCTGGACGCCAGTGCCGGATGTCCGGGATTTAGGCCGGATTTCCGGTGGGGGCCGGATGTCCGGGATGGACGCCAGATGTCTGGTCCCTGTAGCTTCTTCTGCAGATGCCTGGCCTTGTGGATCTCCAGGGGCCGGATGTCCGGGGTCCTGGCCGGATGTCCGGTGCCTGGAGGCTGTTCTTGCCTTCTTCCATTGGTTCTCTTCTTCCATGGACTTAGGGTCTTGACCATCTTCATGTGCAACCTCAGGAGGGTCCTCTTGGTACCTAATCATGCACAACATTCCGGATTGAGGTAGCAGCCATGTCTCGAGAGGATCATATGAGATATCATTAAGGAGAGAAGTCACCTCGGTCTCGAGAGCTCTAGCTCGTGCTCTAGTCATGGGTCCTCTTGGTGCTTGGTGAGACGATGGAAGGTCCATGGGGATGACCGAAGGATGCTCCGCATCACCATGTATCCCCCTCTCACTTACCCCTTCATGGGCTAGCACTATATATACCCCCCACCTCCTCCTAGTTAGGGTTAGCATTGGTTTAGCTCATATTTTGTGTGAGAGCCTTGCTCATACACTTGGTTACTTCTCCGCGGAGCTCACGACCTCTTCGGAGAAGATCCCCCAAGCGGATTCAAGACCCCCTCAAGGGAAGACAATCAAGACCTCCTCATGGAGAAGAACGGCTACCTTTGTATCTTTCCTTTGTTGATTTTGAATCTTGTGCTACCTTATGTGTTCGGTAATCTAGCCCTTGTGTGATCGATACTTGTCGGATGAGTGATTCTCTCGTTTCTCCCCATGTTTTCCCTTGTGTTTTCCGCACATTCTTCGTGTTTTCCCGTAGGATCCACTCCAAACATGAAAGATCGGCCCCATAGGGATCCTCCCTACATCATCTTGGTATCATGAGCCATGTTGATCACGTTTTTGGAGCCCCTACCCCTCTTTTTCTAGCTTGATTTTGTTGATTTCGTCCTAAATCCGAAAATTCCCACCAAAAAATAGCCCCAATTTTTTTTGTGATTTGTTGGTTTGATGATGTTTTGTTGATTTTGATCCATGGATTTTCTTGGTTTCAAGTGGATCTAGCTTTCCCCCAAGTTTCCCCACCTTCCATCCACGAAATCCATCAAATTTTGCACCCAAAATCATTAATTTCCACCCCAAAATCGAGTTCCTCGAGTTCATCCCTCGGATTTGGAGCCCAGATATCCGGCCCGACCCCCAGACATCCAGCCATCTGGGAAATCCGGCCATTAGCCCGGACATCCGGCTCCTAGAGCACATTTTCGCGCAAGTTTCTGGACATCAGGCCCCGGAAATCCGGCCCGACCCCCGGATGTCTGCCCCCTGGGATTTCAGCTTTCTCCGTTTCACCGTTTTGACTATAACAAATTCATCCGGAGTCCGTTGACGTTCTTTAGCTCGTTTTGAAGCTCTTGACACCCCCCTTCCCACAAAAATACCACTAACATCATTTGACTCCATCAAATTTTGTTAATTGTTGCATCTTTACTTAAGGCTTCCACCACAACATCCGCATAACCACCACCGACTTCCGCAACCTAACCCATTTTGTTCCATATAGCATTAGTGGTTGTTTGAGTTGTGATTTGAGTCTCCTAAGGTGTTTAGGCTACTTAGGGATGGTTGCTTCTTCATCAACCACCGCCACCATTTCCACATAACCTTGCCCACCATACATTGCCACCGCAACTTAACCCATTTTGTTTGTGTTATGAGTTGTGTCTCCTAAGGTGTTTCGGCTACTTAGGGACGACAACTTCAACTTTGACACGTGTATATCCCGTCATCCCACTTCAGCATTGCCAAGTGCAAACCACCACCGCTTTACCGCTACCACCATGTTGGCATTTGATGTTTGAGATTTTGAGTTCGCGGTTTTTCCGTTTCCTAAGGTGTTTTGGATACTTAGGGACGAGACTCCATCATCTTGGTTTCTACATCAAGATCACCGCCACTCATCATCGCCAAGGACGGTAACCTCCATATCATCTTGGTATCGTGGTATCCCTCCATTGTATATTCCCCTTGCCATTACATTGTTAACCCCTAGCCCATTTTGCGTTACTTGCCTATCGAGACTAGCCATTTGAGTATTGCCGGCAATGTTACTTGTGCACATTAGTGATCATACTTCCCATAGCATATATACCATATCATCGTGGTGCATATATTGCTATCATATCTTGTGTCACAAGTTTGTTCCCGCATATACACAATTGCTATCTTGGTTTGTGCATCGTGCAAAAGTGGCCATACAAAAAAAAAAGAAATAAAGCTTTTAAGCAAAAGAAAGAGAGCAAAGAAGCTTGTAAGCAAGTGCCATAACATCATACCACATTGCATATAAGATTGTCATATCCGATCATCTTGGATCATCTTGAGAGAAACACCGGGAACCATACATACATAGCATACTTGGGATAGAAGTTTATACATTTTGCATCTTATAGGTTGTGCACAAGTGTCGTATCCGCCTATTGAGCAATCGTGCTAGCGTCTCTCTTGAGTTGTGCAAGACGAGCGTTTCCGTGGATTCCACATTTTGTGCTCATTCCTTGGTTGCACGACCCCATTTATCTATCCGTGTGTGTGTTTCCGTGTGCCATTCTTTGCTATTGGTCCATTTGTTTCACTTGCGAATTTGTGAATCTCTTTCAACATTATTGACTCTTGCTAACATTTTGCATTAAATTTTTGTGCCACTATCCTCACCGAGCTCCACCATAAGCTTTTACTTGTGTTAGAACTGACAAGGATTGGTACCAATAGTGCTATTTCATTGTCCGCATTTGAGTGAACTTGATTCATTGTCAACATCGGTCAAGGTACATTGGTATAAGTTCTTCTCTTTCTCCCACTCATATTTGCTAGAGTCTTGTGATGGATAAGCAAGGCATTTCATCTCCGGTCTACGACAACAACGCCGGCATGAACAACTACATCAAAAAGTGTCCATCTATGATCTACAACGACAAATGCAAGGCGCACAATCAAGATTGCGAGAGCGCATCGAGAACATCTCCATCGACATTCGTCACTCCGAAGCAAGGAAAAGGGACTACATCAACAAGAAGCTTTCCGCACATAAAGAGGAGCAAGATTCAAGGATGGAGGAGATTAGAGCCTTGATCAAGTCTTCTTCCCCTTCGTCATCTTCAATGCGGCGACATTCAAGCCACAAGTCTACGGAGCACGGAAACGATGCAAGTGCAAATCGTCCTCGTCCACATCTACATGGCGACCACCATCATGTTCGTGATCCACATCGTCATGAAGGGCAAGTCACCTCCAAGGAACATGTGCATGACGACGGCGAACGACATCTACTACGAGCTCAAGCACGACAACGACATCATCATCATCACAAAGATGCTCCACAAGCGCAAATGCACAAGTCCCAACAAGCCCTACTTCACGCCAAGTCCAAGCTTCATGAGCACAAAAGGAGAACGCGAGACAACAACCACCAAGACGGCGCTACGGCTACAACAACCACTTTGGAATCTTCGCCAAGTGCTACCAAGGCATATTCGCCTTTGGACGTACGACATCTTCGCCTACTTCCCACGTGTACGCCTACATCGACTTCATCAAGTCCAAGGCGACTACCTACGAGCGAGGGTGACACTTCCACCTTCCGAAGCCCCTCAAGGAAGATGGCCGAGCATGGGAAACTCCCATCGTTCATGGAGACAAGCTACGAGGTGCCACATCATATGGGCCTCCAACACCAAGACGGTGGCAAGACGGTCGAGCAAGGGCCATCCCCTTCGACCAAGGCGACGAGTGCGAACCTTTTCAACAACTTGAAGATGGCGCCCATATTGGACTCATACTCCGAGTCAAGCTATGCGACTGCGCATGGAGGCATTTGCACCAACATCTCTCCGACACCCACATATGAAGAGATGCCCCAAGTGCCATGTGAGGAGAGCCACCACCACATGAGTGACATGAGTGACTCCACCATACGTGACATTGAGAGCATTTCCCATGAGAAGATGAGTGTGACCACCACTAGCCCCACACATCAGAGCATGCCACACATCCTATGTGAGGTTGAGCGCCATTTGAGTGACTCCACCAACCATATGAGTGAGAGCATCCTTGAGGGAGTGAGTGAGCCACAACACTTAGCGAGTGAGGTAGTTGACATGACATGTGAGGACACTATGATTTCTAACGGCTTAACCTCTACTCCTAGTGCGTTTTCTTCTTTGGTGCTAGGTCTCCTACATGACGACATGCCTACCCTAGACGAGTCCATCCCTCCAATGGAGACGACGATGGCCATGGTGGACGATGATGCACCCCCACATGGTTCCATCAAGATGAAGATGACAACGAGTGGATCTTCAACACCTCACCAACAACACATGAGCGACGCTCCAAAGGTAACATAGGTGATGGTGCTTCTCTTGTCCCACTACTGGACTCTCTAGACATTGATTGCTTCCATGATGTTGACCCACCTATTCCCATGCTTCATGCTAGTGAGACTTCTTCATGCCTTGACTTACCCATTTATGATGAATATGATGATGAGCATGTTGAGTTTCCTAGTTATGATGCTATGCTCCATAGGATATCTTGTGAAAATTCTATTGGTCACATTATGTTTGATAATCCTTTGAACTTGTCATATGCTATGAGTGAGATATCCCATATTGCATCATTACAATCTCAACATAGTAACTATGCATGCCCCATTAAAATAAACCCTATTTGCACTTATGGCATTGATGACGAGATGATGGTCATTGGCTTTTGCTTCTCTTGTGATGATATTGCCATGCTTCGTTTACATGATTTGCGCAATTCCTCTTGATAGAGGCAAAGGTGTCCCATCTTTCGATGAGATGATGGATATCGCTTTGGTGGAAATCGACTTTGACGATCCGACTACGAATGTGCGAGGACGTCGCGCCTTAGCAATCGCTAAACCAACTCCAAGAGGTTATTGACCACGCCGGAGCACGATCAACCTGACCACAAAGGTTTGTTTCCTGCAGGCAAACGAAGAACAAGCAAGAAACTAAAATTGCAATCTGGATATTGCGAATATAAGAGGAAAGCTTTATTGATCAAGGTGGGGTTCTGTGACGTCTTTGTCTGGTCGTTGAACACAAACGAAGTACGCGAAGTCTAAACGATGCCCAAAGTCTAAACGATGCCCTAAGGGCTATATATATATGGAGGAAGAGGGGGGGAATTTCGTGGCCCTTGGTGGAGGGGTCCGAAATCAACCCTATCTCTTGTTTCCCCACACATACGAACTCTAAAAATAGCCTATACTTATGTATTTCGAAATTACATGGGCCTGGCCCAATAATAAGGTGACGCAGCACCTAGAATAGCCTCGGGACCAAAGTTATGAAGTGGTATCCTGTATATTTCGTCCAAGGCTTCATGCACCCATTATGGTGGCTTCAAAGTCCTGAAATCATCACTTCTAACTCTGTTCTTGTTCCTCTTGCGCATGCCATCATCTCCATGCTTGTTCTTGCTCCAATGTTCATCCTTCTCCAAGCTAGGCCCTTCATTTGTAAGCAAAACAAATGTATCCAATTTAGGCAGCATCATATTCTCATGAACATTAGAATCATTACCAAGAAACGAAAGTACCTGGTAATTTAGTTGGCGTGCGCGAGCTCTAGTAATTGGTCCAGTTTGTATAGCAACAGGGGCTATGGGTGTAACAATGGTATTGATGTCCTCATCATCCTCCCCTTCTTGAAATGAAGTTGTCGTTGACGGAAGTTCATCTTCCTCACCCAAATAAGGCTTCAAATCTGTAATGTTAAAAGTGGGACTAACCCCAAAATCTGCAGGCAGCTCAATTTTATATGCATTATCATTTATTTTCTCCAACACCTTAAAGGGACCATCAGCACGTGGCATTAGCTTTGATTTGTGCAAATCAGGAAATCTATCCTTACGCAAATGTAACCAAACAAGATCTCCAGGTGCAAACATAACATGTTTTCTACCCTTATCTCCAGCAAGTTTATATTTAGCATTCATATGCTCAATGTTTTCCTTAGTTAACTCATGCATTTTTAAAATCAATTCAGCACGTTCTTTAGCATCAAAATTAACCTTCTCCGAAGATGGAAGAGGCAACAAATCAATAGGTGCACGAGGTAGGAAACCATACACAACTTCAAAAGGGCACATCTTAGTAGTAGAATGCAATGAACGATTATAAGCAAACTCAATATGAGGCAAGCATTCCTCCCAGATTTTCTTATTATTCTTCAAAACAGCCCTAAGCATAGTAGACAATGTTCTATTGACTACTTCAGTTTGTCCATCAGTTTGGGGGTGACAAGTAGTACTAAAAAGCAGTTTAGTCCCCAACTTAGCCCATAAACATCTCCAAAAGTGGCTAAGAAATTTAGTATCACGATCTGAAACAATAGTATTTGGCACACCATGCAAGCGAATAATTTCACGAAAGAACAAATCAGCAACATTAACAGCATCATCGCTTTTATGACATGGTATAAAGTGTGCCATTTTCGAGAATCTATACACGACAACAAATATGCTATCCCTCCCCTTCTTTGTTCTAGGTAAACCTAAAACAAAGTCCATAGATATATCCTCCCAAGTAACACTAGGTACAGTCAAAGGCATATATAAACCATAAGGATTGAGTCGTAACTTAGCTTTTTGACATGTAGTGCAGCGAGCAATAAAACGCTCAACCTCTCGTCTAATCTTTGGCCAAAAGAAATGTGTAGCAAGTACGTCCTCCGTCTTCTTCACGCCAAAGTGTCCCATTAGTCCTCACTCCATGCGCTTCCTGCAACAACAAAAGACGAACGGAGCTAGCTGGAATGCATAGCTTGTTAGCACGGAACACAAATCCATCATCAACGACGAACTTGTTCCATGTTCTTCCTTCTTTACAATTCCGCAATACATCTTTAAAATCAGCATCATGCACATACTGATCTTTGATGGTCTCCAAACCAAATATTTTGAAGTCAAGTTGTGAAAGCATAGTATAGAGACGAGACAAAGCATCAGCAATAACATTTTCTTTACCCTTCTTGTATTTAATGACATAAGGGAAAGTCTCAATGAATTCAACCCATTTAGCATGTCTACGATTCAGTTTAGCTTGACTTTTAATATGTTTCAAAGATTCATGATCGGAATGTATAACAAATTCTTTGGGCCATAAATAATGTTGCCATGTTTCTAAAGTCCGAACAAGAGCATATAATTCTTTATCATAAGTAGAATAATTCAGACTAGGCCCACTCAATTTTTCAGAAAAGTATGCAACAGGTTTGCCATCTTGTAGTAACACACCTCCTAATCCAATTCCACTAGCATCACATTCAAGCTCAAAAGTCTTATTAAAATCAGGAAGTTGGAGTAAAGGAGCATGTGTCAACTTATCTTTCAATACCATGAAGGCTTCTTCCTGTGCGGTACCCAAACAAAAGGCACATCCTTATTTGTAAGCTCGTTATGAGGTGCAACAATGGTGCCGAAATCTCTCACAAAACGCCTATAGAATCCAGCGAGACCAGGAAAACTCCTCACTTGAGTGACCGTTTTGGGCTGCGGCCAACTCTCAATAGCTTCAATCTTGGCTTTGTCAACTTCAATTCCCTGTGGAGTAACAACATAGCCAAGAAAAGATACTCGGTCGGTGCAAAGGGTGCACTTCCCAAGGTTACCAAACAAACATGCATCACATAGAGCAATAAAAATAGCACGTAAATGTTCCAAATGTTCTTCCAAAGATCTACTATAAATCAATATGTCATCAAAGTAAACTACCACAAATTGTCCTATGAAAGCACGTAAAACTTCGTTCATTAATCTCATGAAAGTACTAGGTGCATTAGTTAACCCAAAAGGCATGACTAACCACTCATATAATCCAAACTTAGTTTTAAATGCTGTTTTCCATTCATCTCCCAATTTCATACGAATTTGATGGTATCCACTACGCAAATCAACTTTGGAGAATATTGTAGAGCCACTCAATTCATCAAGCATATCATCTAGCCTAGGAATAGGATGACGACAACGAACAGTAATATTATTAATGCCTCTACAATCAAACACATACGTGATGTACCATCCTTTTTCGGCATAAGACTAATAGGAACAACACAAGGACTAAGGGATTCACGTATATAACCTTTGTCAAGCAGCTCCTGTACTTGACGCATAATCTCCTTCGTCTCCTCTGGGTTGGTACGGTATGGTGCACGGTTGGGTAATGATGCACCGGGAATTAAGTCAATCTGATGCTCAATCCCTCGAATGGGAGGTAATCCCAGTGGCACATCTTGCGGAAAGACGTCAGCGAACTCCTGCAAAATGTTAGTGACAGCAGGAGGCAAAGAGGAAGGCACGTCCTCGAATGAAAATAATGCCTCTTTGTACACAAAAGCATAGCAAGCAGATTTGTTGAAATCTAGCTCATCAATATTAGATTTAGTGGCAAATAAACATGCACTTTTCAATTTAATTTCAGAAGCAACACTAGATGGTTTACTATTAGGCTTCATTTGTTGCTCAAATTCTTTTCCCACAATCTGATTTTCACTCTTATTTTTCTCCTGTTTTGCTTTATTAGCTATATTAATATCATCTTTCAAAATGGAATCAGGAGTCATAGGAAGCAAAGTAATACTTTTATCCTTATGAACAAGAGTATACTGATTGTTTCTACCATGGTGTACAAAATTTTTATCAAATTGCCATGGTCGACCAAGTAATAAGGAACATGCTTGCATAGGTACCACATCACAATCAACATAATTAGCATATGTAGAGATACTAAAATGCACACAAACAGTACGTGTTACCTTAACCTTGCCGCTGTTGTTGAAACATTGGATGTAGTAAGGATGTGGATGTGGTCTTGTGGCGAGAGATAGCTTCTCCACCATCTCCATGCTAGCCAAGTTGTTGCAGCTCCCTCCATCTATGATGACGCGCACAGAACGTTCCTTCACAACTCCCTTTGTATGGAACAAATTATGCCTCTGATTTTGCTCAGCTTGTGTGACCTGCACACTCAAAACACGTTGAGCAACTAAACATTCATACTTGTCAGCGTCTTTAGGAGCCATGTATTGCGTCTCATGATAAGAATCATCTCCACCATGTTCTTCACGTGTAATAAGAGCCAAAGTCTCCTCATCATAGTCACTAGCGGACTCATACCCACCATCCTCAGGAGCAGCCATCACACGCTGTGATTTGCATTCTCTCGCATAATGACCTCTTCCCTTGCAACAACAACAAATAATATCACTTGTGTGCCCTATTGATGCCATGGAAGAAGAAGATCTTTGTGGAGGCCCAGCAGGTGCGCACTTGGTAGATAATGGTGGTTGTGCCTGCTTTCTTGTATCACGGCTGGAGGTGGCACCTGATGGAGGTGCTGGTGCAGTTGAAGTAGAAGATGCACGCGGTGTCCATGATGAAGGTCGGCCTGCAGAAAGTTAGTTCGCGCCAATGCTTGTCGATCCTGCACTTCACGTTCAGCTTTACAAGCAAGATGGAATAAACGAGTAATATTAGTATACTCCTTATACTCTAGAATGGTCTGAATGTCTCTATTTAATCCACCAATAAAACATGCAAGCATAGCTTCATTCTCCTCAACAATACCACATCTAATCATGCCAGTTTGTAATTCCTGATAATATTCTTCTACAGAATTTTTCCCTTGTCTTAAGCGCTGCAATTTTTGAAGCAATTCACGTTGATAATATGGTGGAACCCAACGAGTACACATAGCAGTTTTCAAAGCAGCCCAAGTAGTTGGAATAGGATATAATCTACAATGTTCAGACCACCATATACATGCAAAACTAGTGAAAGCACAAACAGCAACGGCAACCCGTCTCTCCTCGGGATATTGTAAACATGTAAAACGTTGTTCAGTTTCTAACTCTCAAGTAAGATATATATCAGGAACATATCCACCCTCAAATGGTGGAATATTCAATTTCATTTTCGGAATATAGTCATTATCTCGTACCTGAGGTGGTGGTGCAGGCCTACCGTTGTGAATATATACCTGAGGTCGACCTGGTGGTGGTGGTGCTGGTGGCTGCACGTAGTTCTAATTTTGATCAACCTCATCCTCGTAATAGTCCTCCACCTCTGCAGTAACAGCAGGAGCTACAGAAGCACCAATAGCAGTAGCAGCGGCACCAGAATTTTGTCTTGGCTCAATAGTAACATGCTGTGCTCGCCCTACAGTATCGCGGCGTAGATCTGGTTGTGGGAGACGTTTGAGTAATTCATCAAACTTGGCGTCCAACTTGGTGTCAATTGACTTCTTGACTTCTCAATGTCATCCATCTTCTCCATTGCCTTTCCAAAGCTGGCCATCGCGTCTTCCACCTGTTGACCCAACATTTGATGAAACTTATCATGAAGCTCCTTGTTCGTCATGTTCTCCTAGTCAATCTCGTCGACTTGTGTCCCTGCCATAGTTAGCAGCACTAGAAACAGACAAGAATATGACCCTACAGACTACTGGAATATGGTGGTGGTGGGGTGTCACAAATCCGTCAAGCGAATCTCAAATTCTTACCAGTTCTTACCCAACAGCAGGCAACCGTTGTAGTCAAAACTCTCAAAGCTTGGATAAAGCGATTACCAGGGAGAGTCAAACGCACGAGGTAGATGTATGTGGAGCTGGGAAGGCTTATAATATGGTAGCAAAAAGGGTCAGCAATAATCAATTCAGAGATGCAAAGTTGAATAAACGCTCAACGACGGTACTGTGCTGGTCCTAGGCTAGACTATGCTAGAGACGCGAGCCTAGAACACTAACAAAATCACGACGCTGCACGGAAACAAGGGAGAAGCACACTCTGAAAAAAAAATCACTCTTTTTTTTTGGGCTCCTCTTTTTTTCTTTTTTTGGCCGAAAATCACTATAATGGTGAGTGTCTCAAAACTCTTCCCAAGTCAAGATAACAGGATAGGCACGAAATTTTTTCAACCAATTTATTTTTTGACTGCCCGGACCCAAAAACTGGAAACGGGTCAAAAAAAATTCTATAACGGCGAATTTCTCAATACGCTTAGAAACACTTAAAAATAGGATAGCCAGAATTTTTTTTGTCCCGTGCGTTTTTGGAAAATTTTGGGCCTAAATGGAGGGTGGTTTCTGGACTCTTTTTTCTTGGAAACCAACCTCTTCTACGGACGGCAAAAGATTGCTGGAATCCAAAACCTACTCAGACAAGGAAAACACAAATCTAGAAAAAGATGGATCTCGAAAGTTAACCTAATATGAGATGGACTCGGAGTGGTGGTAGTATACGGATGTGGGTCGATGGTGGTATATGGACTCGGATCGATGTTGGTATATGGACAGGAACGACGTTGCTGGTGTGGTGGTGGTATATGGCAGTGGATGATGATGGTGCGGCGGCGGCGTGAAGACCCGTGAACAGAACTCGAAACTCTAAAAGACTAGACACTAAGACCAGCAACTAGACACGACGATGCAACCGAAAATTCAACAAAGCAAAATACTATAAAGACTATGCAATGGCTCAGACTGGTTCGGATATGATGAACTAACCCTAATTTTTTTAGCTTTTTCATGGACTGTAGGTATGAAAAACTGTAAAATCTCACCGAGCAACCTGGAAATCTGATACCACTTGATAGAGGCAAAGGTGTCCCGTCTTTTGATGAGATGATGGATATCGCTTTGGTGGAAATAGACTTTGACGATCCGACTATGAACGTGCGAGGACGTCGCGCCTTAGCAATCACTAAACCAACTCCAAGAGGTTATTGACCACTCCGGAGAACGATCAACCTGACCACGAAGGTTTGTTTCCTACAGGCAAACGAAGAACAAGAAAGAAACTAAGATTGCAATATGGATATTGCGAATATAAGAGGAAAGCTTTATTGATCAAGGTGGGGTTGTGTGACGTCTTTGTGTGGTCGTTGAACACAAACGAAGTACGCGAAGTTGCAGCTATGGCGAACTTTTAATCTAAACAAAACCCAAAGTCTAAACGCTGCCCTAAGGGCTGTATATATGGAGGAAGAGGGGGGAATTTCGTGGCCCTTGGTGGAGGGGTCCGAAATCAACCCTATCTCTTGTTTCCCCACACATACGGACTCTAAAAATAGCCTATACTTATGTATTTCGAAATTACATGGGCCTGGCCCAATAATAAGGTGACGCATCACCTAGAATAGCCTTGGGACGAAAGTTATGAAGTGGTATCTTGTATATTTTGTCCAAGGCTTCGTGCACCCATTATGGTGGCTTCAAAGCCCTGAAATCATCACTTGTAACTCCGTTCTTGTTCCTCTTGCGCATGCCATCATCTCCATGCTTGTTCTTGCTCCAATGTTCATCCTTCTCCAAGATAGGCCCTTCATTTGTAAGCAAAACAAGTGTATCCAATTTAGGCAGCATCATATTCTCATGAACATTAGAATCATTACCAAGAAACGATAGTACCTGGTAATTTAGTTGGCGTGCGCGAGCTCTAGTAATTGGTCCAGTTTGTATAGCAGCAGGGGCTGTGGTTGTAACAATGGTATTGATGTCCTCATCACCTCTACTTTGACATACCATGATCACATTGTTTCGAATATGCATTTTTTGGATGTCATCAATATTCTCCATGTGATGTTTCCATTAATGCTCATGAGGAGACCCCCATAGTTTCCTCATACATATTAGGAGATCTTGATGCATTTCATACTTTGCATGATTCCCATGATAGTGTACACCTTATGCATTCCATGAATAACAATGCTCTAGATATTTCTCATGATGCATTACACAATTTGAGTCTCCATTATGCTATACATAATAACAAACCTTTCATGATGGACGACATGTTTCTATATCACGCATCTCATTTATTTGAGCATTGGATATTTTGTGCTAACCGAGACATGCACGTGCGCATCATGATGGATGATGTATACATATATCACGCACACACAATTTTTCTTTGTGTTTGTTTTGTGTAGGTACTCTTGTATACTCGTCGACCTCTCAATCCCAAGAGTTGACGAAGCGAGCTCTTGAGAGCACCGATGACTTGGGATACCGTGGACTATGCCTACAACTGTTTCCTTCGCGCAAGGACTACGCGCATCTCTTCTACTTGGCTCTCACACGGCTATGGGCTATATATCACTTGTCACCTTATGCTCATTTTACCGTGTTCACTTTGCATGTTATTTTTGCTCCTATGCCTTTGCCATGCAATTGTGACACTTTCTTGCATCTACCCATGATTCACCATTATGCTACTTCTATGTGTATTTGCATGCTTGGTGGCGATACTTGTTGCTATTGCCGTGTTTATCATGTGCCCCATTCTATTGATGCTTGTTGTGTTGGGAGAGTCATGATGCCCCATTGCTACTTACATATGGTCTCTCGCCAATACATTGATGATATTTTGTTCTCATCTTGCTTTCATGCTTGTGCTAAGACATGTGAATTATTCATGCCCACTATTTGCACAATGACATGCTTGCCATGATTCCCTCTAGTATGTTGCATCTTCGCACTACTAGCTTGTTTGACTTGATCGCTATGATTGCTTGCTATGTTGCATCACCCATGTTCCACTATTACTTGCTTTCTTGGGTTGATGAAATATATGCTCAAGCCTCTCACTTGATATATCTTGATCATTGTCTCTAGTAACCATTAGTTGCCTCTTTCATATCCACTTGTATTGAGTGCAACCATACTATACTTATTGATCCTAGAGACTTTGATAACTTACTTGTGATGCATACTTGTTTACTTGAGCCTATTGTACTTGGTTGTTCTTGCATCATATGCCTCCATACTATGAAATGCTCCCTTGTACTTTCTTATGATGAGCATGATGCATACACTTGTTGGGTATCTTAGCACTCGAATGATAGGTTTTGCATTTCCGGTAACCTCATTTGTTTTTCGGAGTGTGCGCCATGTTCTTTCATTTTGGAGGATTCACAAGGCGGTGCAATTATGCGACACCTTGGCCATGGGAAGGCATACTTGATGTGCAACTCCAACATCTTCGAGAACATTCTTGAGGTGAACTCCTTCTCTTTGAGCCATCCTCAAATACGCATATTGGATGGGTCACTCCTTCATTGTTGTTTCCTTCTTGTTGTCTACATGATACATCTCGCGAACGGAGGAGCGACATTGGAGATTGGCTCACACTTATTGGATGCATCTTCGAACTTCCACTCTTACCACGACATCGAGCATTGGTACACCAACACCTCCATATTTGTTAATTGTGCTCACACTTGTTATGCTCGATGGACATATCATACTCACCACAAGTTTGCACCCTATGCATGGATTGACACACATTATGATTGCCTTGTTTCATCTTGTATTCCCATGTCATCCATGATATTTGTGCTTGTGCATTTCCTTAGCAAATTTGTTGTGATCTTCCTTGATGGCATTTTCATACATCATGATCATATGGTCCAACATCAATTGCATGATGAAATTCACATATTGAACATCCATTGCTATGTTCATGCTTTTGATGCACCATCCCATTATGACATCATTTTGCACCGTGTTTGCATTGCTGATACTCATAACACAATTGTGTGCACAATGATTGCATTTGCTCCCATGAATGCTTTGCAAACCATTCTAGATCAACTTGATAAGCTTCATGCGCTTTGTCATGAACTATCTTGTCGCACAGACTCATTCTTACATGATGGACACTTTGTGTGTGCTAACCATTGTATTTCCGAGTGTTGTTTGTGTTTGCTCCTTTTGCATGTATACCACTCCAGCGACACCTTGGAATACTTGGATTGCGCCATGCCTTCAACTTCGTCCAACTACAAGTTCGTCCACGACAACCGTTTCCATGGTGATGAGGATCACGATCCGAGGTCGGATCTTTCCCAGGGGGGGGGGGGAGATGATGCGGAGCATCCCACGTTCATCCCCATGTACACTCCGACTACTCTCCGAGCCCCAAGAGGACATATGACGAGACCTCAAGCATACGCCATTGGACACAAGGTGAACTCGCTCCTCTCTAAACCTTCACTTTCCACACGTGAGACATGGTTGCTACTTCAAGCGCGGAGCTTGTGCATACTTAGGTACACCCGAGGAGACCATGGAGAACCCAAGGACCAAGGCCGAGCGTGCGCGGAAGAATGGAAGAGGAGAAGGAAGAAGAGCCAGCTGCTACAGGCCGCGGACATCCGGCCACAGCCCGGACATCCGGCCAGGCCCGGACATCCGGCCAGGCCCGGACATCCGGCCCATCGCCCGGAAAACCGGCCCCCTTCTATCCAGGGAGCTCCAGAATCGGCCAAGCCAGCCCGGACATCCGGCCCCTCGCGAGCCACCGGACATCCGGCCCCTTCTCCCGGAAATCCAGCCCCTCCATCACCGAATGCATCTGGAGGACCCAGGCTAGCCCGGACATCCAGCCCGTTGCGAAGCCCCGGACATCCGGCCCCCAGCCCGGGCATCCGGCACCTGCCTGTGCGCAGAGAGCGGGCCAAGGGCCCATGTATCCTCCTCTCACTTAACCCTTCGTGGGCTAGCACTATATATACTCCCCCACCTCCTCCTAGTTAGGGTTAGCATTGGTTTAGCTCATATTTTGTGTGAGAGCCTTACTCATCCACTTGGTTACTTCTCCTCGGGGCTCACGACCTCTTCAGAGAAGATCCCCCAATCGAATTCAAGACCCCCTCAAGGGAAGACAATCAAGACCTCCTCACGGAGAAGAACGGCTACCTTTGTATCTTTCCTTTGTTGATTTTGAATCTTGTGCTACCTTATGTGTTCGGTAATCTAGCCCTTGTGTGATCGATACTTGTCGGTTGAGTGATTCTCTCATTTCTCCCCGTGTTTTCCCTTGTGTTTTCCACGCGTTCTTCGTGTTTCCCCATAGGATCCACTCCAAACGTGAAAGATTGGCCCCATAGGGATCCGCCCTACATCACCTCGGCCTAAGTGGCTGCGCGCAGGCAGGGCCAGAAGTTCCGGGCTGGGCCGGAAGTTCTGAGCGACGGAGAGTCCGGGCAGGGTCCGGCCTAACCAGAGAGTTGGCGCGGGTGGAGCTGGGCTGGCGTCCGGGGGCCGGAAGGTCCGGGCGAGCTGGAGGTTCCGGTGGCCGGAAGGTCTGGGACGGGTTCCGGGCCGGTTCCAGGCTAACCAGAGAGTTGGCACACTCGGGCTGGTCGATGTCGTCGGAGGCCGGAAGCTCTGGGTAGGTCGGGCGTTCCGGGGGCCGGAAGTTCTGGGCTGGGCCGGAAGTTCCGGTGGTCGTGATTCTGCCAAGAACAAAGACTTGGGGATCGTGGATTTGGGCGGAAAAACTTGGGGAAAAACCCAAATCTGAAGGGGAAAAAGAAGAAATTAGCGGGGAAGAAGGGTAGGGAAACTAGATCCACTCGAAGCAAAGCAGATCCGTGGATCAAATCCAACAAAACTTCATCACACCAACAAATCACAAAACAAATTTGGGGCTATTTTTGGTGTGAATTTTTGGATTTAGGACGAAAACAACAAAATCAAGCTAGAAAAAGAGGAGTATGGGCTCCCAAAACGTGATCAACGTGGCCCATGATACCAAGATGATGTAGTGCGGAACACCATGGGGTTGATCTTTCACGTTTGGAGAGGATCCTACGGGGAAACATGAAGAACGCGCGGAAGAACACAAGGGAAATCACGGGGAGAAACGAGAGAAACACTCAACCGACAAGTAACCGATCACACAAGGGCTAGATCACCGAAAGCATAAGGTAGCACAAGATTCAAAATCAACAAAGGAAAGATACAAGAGTAATCGTTCTTCTTCGAGAGGAGGTCTTGATTGTCTTCTCTGGATGGAGGCCTTGAATCTGAATGGATCTTCTCCGAGGAGGCACGGTCCCTCATGTGGGGTAGATCCAGTACGGATGAGCTATGCTCTGTCTCAAGATGAGCTATCACAACGCTAACCCTAAAATGCAGGTAGGAGAAGAGTATATATAGTTTACGGGGCGAAAGGGTACACGGGCCTCAGCCCAAGTGGCTGCGCGCAGGCAGGGCCGGATGTTCCGGGCGACGGAGGGTCCGGGCAGGGTCCGGCCTAACCAGAGAGTTGGCGCGGGTGGAGCTGGGCTGGCGTCCGGGGGCCGGAAGGTCCGGGCAGGCCGGAGGTTCCGGTGGCCGGAAGGTCCGGGACGGGTTCCGGGCCGGTTCCGGGCTAACCAGAGAGTTTGCACGCTCGGGCTGGTCAATGTCGTCGGAGGCCGGAAGCGCTGGGTAGGTCGGGCGTTCCGGGTGCCGGAAGTTCCGGGCTCTGGCCGGAGGTTCTGGGTTGTCCAGAGCGTCGACGCCTGTCATTTCTTCTTCAGCTCCTGGCTCCGTGGCTTGAGCGTTGTACCTGATCACGCATAGCATCTCGGACTTAGCTAGGTAGTAGCCATATGTCACTAGAAGAAAAGGGGAACTCAAGTAAGAGTGATGTCACCTCGGATTGAATAGCACGAGCCCTTGCTCTTGTCATGGGTCCACTTGGAGCTTGGATAGTCGATGGAAGGTCCATGGGGATGACCGAAGGATGCTCCGCATCAGAGAGAGAGAGAGGGAGGGAGGGAGGGAGGGAGAGAGAGAGAGAGTGTGTGTGAGAGACAGAGAGGGCGCGGGGAAACTACCATTTTTTGGTTAGGTTTAATTTCTTTGCTGTATGCTAGCAGACGACAAAGAGCGTAGCTAGTGGGGTGGGACCGACAGGAAACAGCCGTTAGGTTGTGTATTCTCTTTGCCATCCACTAGCAGCCGGTAAAGAAACCTTGTCGTATGCTAGCGGACGGCAAAGAATATGGCTGTTAGGTGGTTCTCGTTCGTGTGCCACCCTCCCTCTTTGCCGTCTGCTAGCGGATGGCAAAGCTTCTTTATCATCCGTTAGCAGACGGCAAAGAGCAGGCTGGTGGCAAACACAATCTTTGCCGTCCGCTCGTTCTTTGCTGTCGGCTTTCTGTAAGCTGATGGCAAAGGCCTTCTTTGCCGTCAGCTAGCAGACGGCAAAGAGCTAGCTGATGGCAAAGATCCTGATTCCATTCTTGTTACACGGGTTATGATGCGGAGCATCCCATGTTCATCCCCATGTACACTCCGATTACTCTCCAAGCCCCAAGAGGACATATGACGAGACCTCAAACATACGCCATTGGACACAACGTGAACCCGTTCCTAAATGCTTCCCCTTTCCACTTGTGCGAGACATGGTTGCTATCTAGCTAAGGAATCGAGGAGACAACCATGGAGATGCTCGAAGCATAGGACAAGTCCACACGGAAGCGGATCAAGAACTGCCTCAAGGGGAGTCGTCGTGGAGCTACAGCAGCCGGACATCCGGCAGGAGCACGGACATCCGGCACCACCAACCAGAAGAAGACCAGAGAGATACAGAAGCCAGGCGACTCTACAGCGGCCGGACATCCGGCGCCCCGCGACGGGCTGGACATTCGGCGCCTGTCCGGAAATTCGGCGCATGTTATCCCGAGAGCAGAAGAATCGGGCAACTCTAGCCCGGACATCCGGCTCTTCGTGAGCCGCCGGACATTCGGCCCCCAGCCCAGACATCCGGCACCTGCCTGTGCGCAGAGAACGGGCCAAGGGCCCATGTAACCCGCTCTCACTTACCCCTTCGTGGGCTAGCACTATATATACTCCCCCACCTCCTCCTAGTTAGGGTTAGCGATGGTTTAGCTCATATTTTGTGTGAGAGCCTTGCTCATCCACTTGGTTACTTCTCCTTGGAGCTCACGACCTCTTCGGAGAAGATCCCCCAAGCGGATTCAAGACCTCCTCAAGGGAAGACAATCAAGACCTCCTCACGGAGAAGAACGGCTACCTTTGTATCATTCCTTTGTTGATTTTGAATCTTGTGCTACCTTATGTGTTCGGTGATCTAGCCCTTGTGTGATCAATTACTTGTCGGTTGAGTTTCTCTCGTTCCTTCCCGTGTTTTTCCTTGTGTTCTTCCGCTCGTTTGTTGTGTTCCCCGTAGGATCCACTCCAAACGTGAAAAATCGTCCACATAGGGCTCCGCCCTACATCATGTTGGTATCATGAGTCACGTTGATCATGTTTTTGGAGCCCCTACCCCTCTTTTTCTAGCTTGATTTTGTTGCTTTCGTCCTAAATCCGAAAATCCCCACCAAAAATAGCCCCCAATTTTTTTTGTGATTTGTTGGTTTGATGTTGTTTTGTTGATTTTGATCCGTGGATTTGCTTGGTTTCAAGTGGATCTAGAATCTCCCCAAGTTTCCCCATCTTTCCATGATGAGAACATTACTACCTTGGATAAGACCAAAAATATTGCATACATGCATATTTTTCAGGTGATTTCTATTGCAAACTATTCAATAATCTATTTACGTTATCCAGAACAAAAATACTTCACACACTTTTGTGTTTTGTCCAATTGCAGGTGTATGGGACATTTGTACAACCCACATATGAAAATAAGGGAAAAGGAGAAGTTTAGGTTATGTTCAAAAGGTCCTCTCACGTCACTTTTGGGACAAGAGAAGATAGAATCCAAGTCTCTCACGTTCTGGATTCAGATTCGGACTGCACAGACATACCTGACTCAAAACGCCAACAACTTTTTCATCCGGACTCCGAATTGGGCGATTCTTCTTTTGTTGGAAACTAGATTTCGTGCACATTCCAACCCAACTGGATTCAACTTAAAATTCGTCTGGAGCGTTAGGTTATGGACGAAACAATCTGATGTTGCAGCAGAATCCGAGTCAAACTACAAGTCCAAAGGTGTTACATCACCTTCACTTGGGACCATTGGCCTTGTACGACCTAGGGTTAGTTTTAGGCTGCCTTGGGACATCCACCCACCTCCTTGGCCGCCACCCCTTGCTCCTATATAAGTAGATCCATCTAGTAGCTTTTCCCTTGGGATTTGTTTAGTTAAAAGTTAGCCATTGCAACTTTGGGTATTTCGTTTGTGTCCAACGACCAGACCAAGACCACTTACGGATCCCCACCTTTATCAATACTTCATACATACTCGCAATATTCAGATTGCTTTTATCATATTCTTGCTTGTTCTTTGATTGCTTGCAGGATTAGATCTTCGTGGTCAGGTTGATTATGCTCCGGCATGGTCAATAACCTCTCGAAGTTGGTTTTACGATTGCTAAGGCGCAACGTCATGCACGTTTGTAGTCGGATCGTCAAAGTCATCTTCACCAAATCGATAGTTATCATCTCACCGAAAGATCGGGACACCCTGCCTCTATCAAGTGGTATCAGTTTTCTGGTTGCTCGGTGAGAATTTCTAGTTTTTCCTTGATTAGATTTATTTTCTTGCCTATTGTCCAAGAAAAAGCCACAAAAATTTAGATCTATTCATCCTTTGTCCAAGCCAGTCTAAGCCTTTGGAATTTTCTTTTCATTGTTTGCATTATTAAATTATCGATTGCATCGTCGTGTCGAATTGCTGATCTTAGTGTCTAGTTCGTTTAGTGTTTCGAGTTCTGTTCATAGTAGTCACGCTGCCGCTGCATCGTTATCCCTTCCACTGTCCACCATCCATCCATCAATTTCCACCACGTGCTACCCACCGTTCATTGTCATAATCATAGTTGAGATCGTTCATATCTACGCTTGATCCAATCTGCATCTTATCTAGTTTGTTTTGGAAAGAGAGAGAATAAAAAGAGGGAGAAAAAAAGAGAAAAAAAGAGTAAAAATAGTCAGAGAAAAAAAAGAAAGAAAAAGAAAAAAGTGTGAGGAAAAAAGAGAGAAAAAAACAAAATTCGGATCTATCTAGACTCAATCTCATAGTTGAATTCGGATTGGAATCTGTTTTGCGCATTGTTCAGTAAAACAGGCATAATTTCCTCATACGAAGTCCGTTTTGGCTCCGCGAGTACTCAAATGAAAGCTAGCGACGAGACACATCTAAATAGTGGCAGAAGCTAGTTAAATATTTGGCACCTCAAAATAGCCTTCTAAATAGGTCTTTTTGCCCTTCGAAGTTCGCGAACACAACTTATTCCAGATTTTCAAGCCAATTTTACAATTTTTTGACTCCTCATATCAACTCAGAATTGAGTGATTCTTTTTGCATTGGAAAGCTTGAGTTACTAGCATTATTTAAAAAATTTATCACAAAATTGGCTCAAACTTTTCAAGAGGAAAGTTGGAGAGAGAGTTGTTGTATATCCTGCTTGGCTGTTGTTTTTCATCATTATCTTTACTGCCGTTGTGATCTTCACTTATATCTTGCTGTCCAGAGCTACTTAGTATCCTTCATTGATGCTAGTTGTGCTACGCCGTGACCTCATTAGTGTTCTAGGCTCGCGTCTCTAGTCCGGTCTAGCCTAGGACCAGCACAGTACCGTCGTTGAGCGTTTATTCAACATTGCATCTTTGAATTGATTTTTGCTAATCTTTTACTACCATATATAGCCAACCCAGCTCCACATATTTCTATACCGTGTATACGTACGTTCCCCTGGCAATCCCTTTACACAATTTTCGGAGTTATTTGACACCGCTGGTTGCCTGTCACCACCTGCCGCATGGTAAGAACTTGTAAGATATTGATATTTGCTTTACTGTGAACACTTTACAACCACATCCTAGTAGTTCATAGGAACATTATTCTCGATTTTGTTTCTTGTTTCTACTAATCATGACAGGTTCTGGAGATAGAAGTTCTTGGACGACGGACACATCTTCACCATCACGAGAGTTGGGACAACACACACAGGCATATGGTCAGGTTATGTCTTTACCATCATTTGAGGGTAAATTTAATCCTGCTATTTATCTAGCTTGGGAGCTTGAATTAGAAGAATTTTTTAGTCACCATGATTTTTCTAAACTTGAGAGAGTACGAGCTACCACTAGAGCATTTACTGGTTTTGCTTCTGTTTCGTGGAGTGTACATTGTAAGAAAAACATTGATAACCAACCCACAACTTGGAAAGTTTTGAAAGCTGTAATGAGACAACAATTTTTTCCTCCTTACTATCGTCGTGAATTGCTTCACAAATTGGAACAATTAAAACAAGGCAGTGACACTGTTCATGCTTACTACCAAGAGTTCAAATCTTATATGCATCATTCTGACATAGAAGAATCTGAGGATGATACAATCTATAGATTTTTTGGTGGTTTGGACCATGATATCCGTGCGAGATTTCACTATATTCCTCATTGCATTACTGGTATGTATGTTCGCGCTTGTACCTTTGAGATACAGATACTGGAGCATGCAATGGGTGACTGCAACAACTACTATTCCAGTTCATGCTCACCATCGCCGGTTGGTTCCTCCACCGTTGCACCTACTAGAGCAGCCCCACCTCGGGTTGTGAGTGCGACATCATCTCAAGAGTATGGTGCATTGTCAACGTCCGTACCTACATCAACTACGTCTTTGCGACAAGGTAACAATAAAGGTATTGATGATATAACTTCACATGAGAATGATACATCCCTAGTTAGCTTGAATACATCATGTGTTGAGTTACCTGTTGATTTGAGCACGCCACCTAGTTTAGAGAATCATGTTACTATCATGAATGCATCATGTGATCAAACAACTAAAATACCAACAATTTTGAGTGCGCCCATTGAATTAACCGTTGATGTCAAAGAACCATGAGAATCAGGAAATAAATTAGATTTGGATCAAATACATTTTAAAATAATTGTGCCAATGTTTAATCATGTTGATATGACCTCTAATCTTGGTGATCATTCTGTGTCAAATGACTTGTTGCGTGTTTTCTTATTTAAGCATGTTGTAGCATGTAAATTTGATGCACGTAAGGTTTATTCACCAATGTTGGGATGGCTTAATGATGAATATTGTCAATCTTTTGATATGAATAAGAGTTTCACTTATATGTGCAAACTGAGTTGCAATATTTTCATGCATTCTACTTATGATAATATTTTGGCTTTATATTTTATAATCTATGAAGGATCCTCATATATACATGTGTCATATGTGCAAGAATCAAGGGAAGCAAAAATGGATGACAAATACATATACAACATGTACACCTTGTCTGTTTTGTTAGCCACATTTCAGATTAAGCAACGCCGAGGACGGCTTTGTTTTCAAGAAGGGGAGGATGATGAGGGCATGACTACCTTGGATAAGACCAAAAATATTGCATACATGCATATTTTTCAGGTGATTTCTATTGCAAACTATTCAATAATCTATTTATGTTATCCAGAACAAAAATACTTCACATACTTTTGTGTTTTGTCCAATTGCAGGTGTATGGGACATTTTTACAACCCACATATGAAGATAAGGGAAAAGGAGAAGTTTAGGTTCTGTTCAAAAGGTCCTCTCACGTCACTTTTGGGCCAAGAGAAGATAGAGTCCAAGTCTCTCACGTTCTGGATTCAGATTCGGACTGCACAGACATACCTGACTCAAAACGCCAACAACTTTTTCATACGGACTCCGAATTGGGTGATTCTTTTTCTGTTCGAAACTAGATTTCGTGCACTTTCCAACCCAATTGGATTCACCTTCAAATTCGTCTAGAGCGTTGAGTTATGGACGAAACAATCTGATGTTACAGCAGAATCCGAGTCAAAGTACAAGTCCAAATGTGTTACATCACCTCCACTTGGGCCCATTGGCCTTGTACGACCTAGGGTTAGTTTTAGGCTGCCTTGGGACGTCCTCCCACCTCCTTGGCCGCCACCCCTTGCTCTTATATAAGTAGATCCATCTAGTAGCTTTTCCCTTGGGATTTGTTTAGTTAAAAGTTAGCCATTGCAACTTCGGGTACTTCGTTTGTGTCCAACAACCAGACCAAGACTGCTTACGGATCCCCATCTTTATCAATACTTCATACATACTTGCAATATTCAGATTGCTTTTATCATATTCTTTCTTGTTCTTCGACTGCTTGCAGTATTAGACCTTCGTGGTCAGGTTGATTATGCTCCGGCATGGTCAATAACCTCTCGAAGTTGGTTTTGCGATTGCTAAGGCGCAACGTCGTGCACGTTTGTAGTCGGATCGTCAAAGTCATCTTCACCAAATCGATAGTTATCATCTCATCGAAAGATCGGGACACCCTGCCTCTATCATTCCATCCACGAAATCTCTCCAATTTTACCCCCGAAATCATCAATTTCCGCCCCAAAATCGAGTTCCTCGAGTTTATCCTCGGATTTGGAGCCCGGACATCCGGCCCGACCCCCTGACATCCGGCCATCCCGGAAATCCGGCCATTAGCCCGGACATCCGGCTCCTGGAGCACATTTTTGCGCAAGGTTCTGGACATCAGGTCCCAGAAATCCGGCCCGAGCCCCGGATGTCCAGCCCCTGTCATTTCAGCTTTCCCCGTTTCACCGTTTCGGCCATAACTAATTCATCCTAACTCCGATTTTGACGTTCTTTAGCTTGTTTTGAAGCTCTTGACATCCCCCTTCCCAAAAAATACCACCAACATCATTTGACTCCATCAAATTTTTGAAAATTTGGCAGGTTTGCCTAGGCCCTCCACCATATCATCCGCATATCCACCACCGACTTCCGCAACCTAACCCATTTTGTTCCCCGTAGCATTTGAGGTTGTTTGAGTAGTGACTTGAGTCTCCTAAGGTGTTTCGGCTACTTAGGGACGGTTGCTTCTT
Source organism: Triticum dicoccoides (assembly GCF_002162155.2). Taxonomy (NCBI): domain Eukaryota; kingdom Viridiplantae; phylum Streptophyta; class Magnoliopsida; order Poales; family Poaceae; genus Triticum; species Triticum dicoccoides. The sequence continues at coordinate 321,986,262 of NC_041391.1, read as the reverse complement.
CATCAACCACCACCATACCTTCCGCATAGGCTTGCCCACCATACACTTCCGCCACCCCAACTTAACCCAATTTTGTTTGAGTTTTTTGAGTTGAGCCTTGTGTCTCCTAAGGTGTTTCGGCTACTTAGGGACGACAACTTCAACTCCGACACATGTATAGCCAATCATTTCACTTCCACATTGCCAAGTGCAAACCACCACCACTTTCCGCTACCACCATTTTGACATTTGACGTTTGAGATTTTGAGTTCGCGGTTTTTCCGTTTCCTCAGGTGTTTCAGCTACTTAGGGACGAGACTCCATCATCTTGGTTTCTACATCAAGAACACCGCCACTCATCATCGCCAAGGACGGTAACCTCCATATCATCTTGGTATCGTGGTATCCCTCCATTGTATATTCCCTTGCCATTGCATTGTTAACCCCTAGACCATTTTGCGTTACTTGCCTATTGAGACTAGCCATTTGAGTATTGCCGACAACATTACTTGTGCACATTAGTGATCATACTTCCCATAGCATACATACCATATCATCGTGGTGCATATATTGGTATCATATCTTGTGTCACAAGTTTGTTCCCACATATACAGAATTGTTATCTTCGTTTGTGCATTGTGCAAAAGTGGCATAGAAAAAGAGAGAGCAAAGAAGCTTGTAAGCAAGTGCCATAGCATCATACCACATTGCATATAAGATTGTCATATCCGATCATCTTGGATCATCTTGAGAGAAACACCGGGAACCATACATACATAGCATACTTGGGATAGAAAGTTTATCCATTTTGCATCTTATAGGTTGTTCACAAGTGTCGTATCCGCCAATAGAGCAATCGTGCTAGTGTCTCTCTTGAGTTGTGCAATACGAGCATTTTCCGTGGATTCCACATTTTTAGCTCACTCTTTGGTTGCACGACCCCATTTTATCTATCCGTGTGTGTGTTTCCGTGTGCCACATATTGCTATTGGTCCATTTGTTTCGCTTGCGAATTTGTGAATCTCTTTCAACATTATTGACTCTTGCTAACATTTTGCATTAAATTTTTGTGCCACTATCCTCACCGAGCTCATCCATAAGCTTTACTTGTGTAGGTGTGTGAACCGACAAGGATTGGTACCAATAGTGCTATTTCATTGTCCGCATTTGAGTGAACTTGATTCATTGTCAACATCGGTCAAGGTACATTGGAATAAGTTCTTCTCTTTCTCCCACCCATATTTGCTCGAGTCTTGTGATGGATAGGCAAGGCATTTCCTCTCCGGTCTACGACAACAACGACAACGTGAACAACTACATCTCCAAAGCGTCTATCTTCGATCTACAATGACAAATACAAGGCGCACAATCAAGATTGCGAGAGCGCATCGAGAACATCTCCATCGACATTCGTCACTCCGAAGAAAGGAAAAGGGACTACATCGACAAGAAACTTTCTGCACATAAAGAGGAGCAAGATACAAGGATGGAGGAGATTAGAGCCTTGATCAAGTCTTCTTCCCCTTTGTCATCTTCTAGGCGGCGACGTTCAAGCCACAAGTCTTCGGAGCGCGAAAAAGATGAAAGTGCAAATCGTCCTCGTCCACATCTACATGGAGACCACCATTGCGTTCGTGATCAACATCGTCATGAAGGGCAAGTCACCTCCAAGCATCATGTGCACGACGACGACGAACGACATCAACATCATGAAGATGCTCCACAAGCGCAAATGCACAAGTCCCAACAAGCCCTACTTCACGCCAAGTCGACGCTTCATGAGCACAAAAGAAGATCACAAGACAACCACCACCAAAATGGTGCTACGACTACAACAACCACTTTGGCATCTTCGCCTTTGAACGTACGACATCTTCGCCTTTGAACGTACGGCATCTTCGCCTACTTCCCACGTGTACGCCTACGTCGACTTTGTCAAGTCCAAGGGGACTACCTACGAGCGAGGGCAACACTTCCATCTTCGGAAGCCCCTCGAGGAAGATGGCCGAGCATGGGAAACTCCCTTCGGTCATGGAGACAAGGTACGAGGTGCCACATCATACGAACCTCTTCAACAAGATGAAGACGACCCCCATATTGGACTCATACTCCGAGTCAAGCTACGCGACCGCGCATGGAGACATTTGCACCAACATCTCTCCGACACCCACATATGAAGAGATCCCCCAAGTGCCATGTGAGGAGAGCCACTACCACATGAGTGACATGAGTGACTCCACCATATGTGACATTGAGAGCATTTCCTATGAGATGATGAGTGTGACCGCCACTAGCGCCACACATGAGAGCATGCCACACATCCTATGTGAGGTGAGCGCCATTCGAGTGACTCCACCAACCATATGAGTGAGAGCATCCTTGAGGGAGTGAGTGAGCCACAACCAAACACATGCAAAGCTAGTGAAAGCACAAACAGCAGTAGGAACACGTCTGTCTGCAGGATATTGTAAACATGTAAATCGTTGTTCAGTTTCTAAATCCCAAGTAAGATATATATCAGGAACATATCTACCCTCAAATGGTGGAATATTCAATTTCAGTTTAGGAAGATGGTCATGATCTCGTACCTGAGGGAGAGCCCTACCATTGTGATTATTTGCATGTGGACGACCTGGTGGTTGTGGTGCTGGTGGTTGCTCGTAGTTCTGATTTTGATCAACCTCATCCTCGTAATCTCCCACATAATCATCCTCCACATTAGCAGGAGGAGCCACAGAAGTATCAACAGCAGCACCAACAGTTTGGCCAGGCTGAAGAAGGACACGGCTCGCTCGGCGGAGGGCTATTTCGCGATGTGGAGGTAGTTGTTGTTGTTGTTGCAGAGGTGCGGCAGGTGCAACCGGTGGAAGACGCGCAAGCAGTTCATTAAATATGTTATCGAGCTTTGTTGCGAACGTCTTCTCAAGGCCAGTGATCTTCTCCATGGCCTCTTCAAAATTGTTCAGCACATCTTGCACCTGTTCAGTCATCATTTGCTGAAACTTATCATGAACCTCCTTGTTCGTTAAGTTCTCCCAGTCAATCTCGTCGGCTTGTGATCCTGGCATGGTTAGCAGCAATAGAAACACACAAGAATATGGTCCTACAGACTACTAACAAGTGGTGGTGGTGGGTGTCACAAATCCGTCAAGCAAAACTCAAATTCTTACCAGTTCTTACCCAACAACAGGCGGTGATCGGCAACTGTTGTAGTCAAAACTCTCAAAGCTTGGATAGAGCGATTACCAGGGAGAGTCAAACACATGACGTAGATGCATGTGGAGCTGGGAAGGCTTATAATATGGTAGCAAAAAGGATCAGCAATAATCAATTCAAAGATGCAAAGTTGAATAAACGCTCAACGATGGTACTGTGATGGTCCTAGGCTACACCGTGCTAGAGACGCGAGCCTACAACACTAACAAAATCACGGCACTGCACGTAAACAAGGGAGAAGCAAACTCTAGAATTTTTTTTCGCTCTTTTTTTGCGCTCTGCTTTTTTTGGCGCTCCTCTTTTTTTTGTTGCGAAAATCACTATAATGGCGAGTGTCTCAAAACTCTTCCAAGGTCAAACTGACAGGATGGGCACGAATTTTTTTTGACAATTTTTTCGGAAATCAGGGCAGCGACGACGAAAAAGTGTGACAAAAAATCACTATGATGGCGAGTGTCTCAAAACACTCCCTGGGACATAAAAATAGGATAGGGAAAAAATATTTTCAGTCGCTGAAATTTTGCCCTAAAAACTGCCCGGGGTCTCCCGACTTTTTTTTCCGAAACCTACTCAGGCAAGGAAACACGAATCGGAAATTAGATGGATCTCGAAAACAAACCTAATATGCAAGGAACTCAGATTGGTAGTGTATATATGGTGGTGGTATATGGCAGCGGTGGTAGTATATGGATATGGATCAGTTATGGTATATGGATACAGATTGGTGGTGGTATATGGATACGGATTCAGAGCGGTGGTGGTAGGTGGCAGGGGCGATGATGATGGTGCGGTGGCGGCGTGACAACTTATGACCAGAACTCGAAACTCTAAAAGACTAGACACTAAGAACAGCAACTTGACGCGACGATGCAACCGCAAATTCAACAAAGCAAAATATTGAAAAGACTATGCAAAGGCTCAGACTGGTTCGGATAGGTATGAGGAACAGACTCAATCTAAACTACGAAAAATTGTAAAATCTCACCGAGCAACCTGGAAATCTGATACCACTTGATAGAGGCAAAGGTGTCCCGTCTTTCGATGAGATGATGGATATCACTTTGGTGGAAATCGACTTTGACGATCCGACTACGAATGTGCGAGGACGTCGCGCCTTAGCAATCACTAAACCAACTCCGAGAGGTTATTGACCACGCCGGAGCATGAACAACCTGACCACGAGTGTCTGTTTCCTGCGAGCAAACGAAGAAGAAGCAAGAAACTGAGATTGCAATCTGGATATTGCGAATATAAGAAGAAAGCTTTATTGATCAAGGTGGGGTTCTGTGACGCCTTTGTCTGGTCGTTGAATACAAACGAAGTACGTGAAGTTGCAGCTATGACAAACTTTTAATCTAAACAAAACCCAAAGTCTAAACGACGCCCTAAGGGCTGTATATATGGAGCAAGAGGGGGGAATTTCGTGGCCCTTGGGGAAGGGGTCCGAAACCAACCCTATCTCTTGTTTCCCCACACATACAGACTCTAAAAACATCCTATACTCAAGTATTTCGAAAATACATGGGCCTGGCCCAATAATAAGGTGGCGCAGCACCTAGAATAGCCTCTGGACGAAATTTATGGAGTAGCATCTTGTATATTTCGTCCAAGGCTTCATCCACTCATTATGGTGGCTTCAACGTCCTGAAATCATCACTTGTAACTCCGTTCTTGTTCCTCTTGCGCATGCCATCATCTCCATGCTTGTTCTTAAAAGGAGCCCTTAATATACCTTAGTTTCCATTAGGACCCTGTTTCCACGGGAGGGTAGGACAAAATATGTCATGCAAGTTCTTTCCATAAGCACGTATGACTATATACGGAATACATGCCTACATTATATTGATGAATTGGAGCAAGTTCTGTGTCACCCTAGGTTATAACTGTTGCATGATGAATGCCATCCAACGTAATTATCCATCATTGATCCATTGCTTACGACCTCATTTCATATTGATCTTTGCTAAGTTACTTTTTCGTTGCCACTTTTACAATTGCTACAAAACTGCCAATGTTACTTTCTGCTACCGTTACCGTTAGTTCCATACTACTTTGCTACTAAATACTTTGCTCCAGATATTAAGTCTTTCAAGTGTGGTTGAATTGACAATTCAACTGCTAATATTTGAGAACATTCTTTGGCTCCCCTTGTGTCGAATCAATAAATATGGGTTGAACACTCTACCCTCGAAAACTGTTGCCATCCCCTATACTTTTGGGTTATCACACATTCAGCATGTAGCAGTTATGACCTAGGGTGACACAGAGCTAGCTCCAATTCATCAATATAATGTAGGGATGTATTTCATATATAGTCATACGTGCTTATGGAAAAGAACTTGCATGGCATCTTTTGTCCTACCCCTCCCATGGCAGCGGGGTCCTAGTGGAAACTAAGGAATATTAAGGCCTTGTTTTAATAGAGAACCGGACCAAAGCATTAGCACTTAGTGAATACATGAACTCCTCAAACTACGGTAATCACCGGAAAGAATCCCAATTATTGTCACCTTGGGGTATGCGGATCATAACTCGTAATAGGTGTCTACAACTTGCAAGATAGGATCAAGAACACAAATATGTTAATGAAAACATAATAGGTCCAGATCTGAAATCATGGCACTCGATCCCTAATGACAAGCATTAAGCATAGCAAAGTTGTAACAACATCAATCTCAGGACATAATGGATACTAGGGATCAAACCCTAACAAATCTAACTTGATTACATGATAAGCTTCATCCAACCCATCACCATCCAGCATGCCTACAATGGAATTACTCACACACAACGGTGAGCATCATGAAATTGGTGATGGAGAAAGGTTGGTGGTGATGATGGCGACGAATCCCTCTCTCCGGAGCCCCGAACGGACTCCAGATCAGCCCTCCTGATGAAAGCATTAGGCGGCGGCGGCTCCATTTCATAAAACATGATGAATCCTTCTCTCTGGTTTTTCTCCCTGAATAGGGTTATATAGATTTGGAGTTAGGGTTGGACGAGGTCTAAGGGCCCACAAGCCCTCTAGGTGTGCCCAAGGGGGCACCCCTAGGCTCGTGGCCTCTGGGTGGACCCCCTCATGATAGTTCACGCGCCAGTATATTTTATATATTCCACAAAAATTCTCCATAAATTTTCAGGACAATTCGTGTACTTCTATTTCTGCACAAAAAACACCATAGCAATTTTGCTGAAAACAGCGTCAGTCCGGGTTAGTTCCATTCAAATCTTGCCAATTAGAGTCCAAAACAAGGGCAAAAGAGTTTGGAAAAGTAGATATGACAGAGATGTATCAAATCCCCCAAGCTTAACACATTCCTTGTCCTCAAGCAATTCAGTTGACAAACTGAAAGCGACAAAGAAAAACTTTTACAAACTTTGTTTGATCTTGCTGTTGCAAATATGTCTAGCTGGTATTCAGGTTTTCAGCAAAGATTATGAACTAATCATATTCACAATAACATTTAGGTCTCATGTTTACTCATATCAATAGCATAATCAACTAGCGAGCAATAATAATGAATCTCGGATGACAACACTTTTTCAAAACAATCATGATATAATATGACAAAATGGTATCTCGCTAGCCCTTTCTGAGACCGCAAACCATAAATGCAGAGTACCCCTGAAGATCAAGGACTGACTAGACATTATAATTCATGGCAAAAGAGATCCAGTCACACTCATACTCAACATCCATTAAAAAAGCATATAAAGGACAATGGTGCTCTCCAGCTGGTGATTTTTATAAGAGGATGAGGACTCAACAATAAAAGTAAATAGATAGGCTCTTCATAGAGGGAAGCATGGATTTTCATAGGTGCCAGAGCTCGGAGATTTTAAAACAGAGATGAATATGATTTTGAGCAGTATGCTTTTATTGTCAACATAATAACCAAGAGATCTAGGTATCTTATACATTATAGGCGGTTCCCAAACAGAATGGTAAAGTTTTTACTCCCCCACCACCAACAATCACACTCCATGGCTAGCCGCATCCACAGGTACCGTCCATACCAACCACACTCCTGGGGGAGTTTTGTTTTATTATTATATTTTGATTTGATTTTGAGCATGGAACTAGGCATCCCAATTACCTGCCACTTTCTCCTGAACGACAAGTGAATAAAGACTCATCATGAGAATAACCCACCTAGCATGGAAGATACTAACAACCCCCAGTCGCTACATGAGCGACTCGGCATATCAAATAGATTATTATTTGAAGGTTTAGAGTTTGGCACATGCAACTTTACATGGAACGGCAGGTAAATAGCACATATAGGTAGGTAGGGTGGACTCATATGGAACAACTTTGGGTTTATGGAAGTGTATGCACAAGCAGTATTCCCGCTTAGTACAAGTGAAGGTTAGCAAAAGATTGAGGAGCGACCAACTAGAGAGCGACAACAGTCATAAACATGCATTGGGATTAACCAACATTGAGTGCAAGCATGAGTAGGATATAAATCACCATGAACATAAATATCGTGGAGGCTATGTTGCTTTTGATTCAACTACATGCATGAACATGTGCCAAGTCAAGCCATTGAATCATTCAAAGGAGGATACCATCCTATCATACTACATCCTAACCATTTTCAAATCATTTTGGCATATAAGATAAACCATTATTCACTCTTAGGTAATTAAGCATGGCATGAGTAACTATAATCTCTAATTGTCACTGCAAACATGTTTCATTCATAATGGGCTGAATCAAGAATGATGAGCTAATCATATTTACAAAAACAAAATAGGTTCACTTCGTACCAGCTTTTCTCCATCTCAATGATTTCGTCAAATATTGTCATTACTACCTTTCACTTGCATGACAGAACAATGTGAATAATAATAAGAGTACACGTGCATTGGACTAAGATGGAATCTGCAAACATTTATTCAAAGGAGAAGACAAGGTAATATGGGTTCTATGTTAGATCAACAATATTGCATATGAGAGCCACTCAACATTTTCATCATGGTCTTCTCCTTATGACCCAAACAAAAAGAGAACTATTTCAAAGAAAAACACTGAAATATTTTTGGACTTTTTGTTTTTCTGAAGAAAGAAAAAGCAAAAACGAGAAAAACTATTTTCACGGGAAAGCTCCCAACAAGCAAAAGAAGAACGAGAAATATTTTTGGGTTTTCTTTTAATTCTACTACTCAATAAACTTGGAAAAAGAGTGAGAACTAATTTTTTTTGGATTTTCTCAAAGTTTTTCAAACACACAAGAAGTAAGCAAGAAAAATAAACTAACATGGGTAATACAATGAAAAAGAATGAACACCGACAACTGGAATAACCGTGGGAACATGAATGTAATGTCGGTGAGAAATATGTACTCCCCCAAGCTTAGGCTTTTGGCCTAAGTTGGTCTACATGGTTGGAACTAACCCTCTTCGCGATATGGCAGAGGGTCTTGAGGGTTCCACAAGTTGGCGAGCTCCTGTGGCTCCCACTGATAGATGGGCTCCTGATGGGTCAGGAACTGGTGCTGGCTCAGGTGCTAGGGGTTGTGAAAGACCCAAAATCTGTAGATGTCCTCGGGCATAATAGTGTACCTGCCTGAATAAATATCAAACGAAGAAGGTGCAGGCAAGGTAATATTATCACAAGTGCCCTGATTAAAAACTAGGTTGTAGAGGAGCCTCTTGTCATTGTCCTTTTTAATAAAGTTGTATGCTACCATACTAGCATAGTTTAAATATTTAGTTTGTAACAAGATCTCCTCCTCCTCATCATGTCTAATGGGTATCTCCGAATGTTTAGCAAGGCGGGATGCGTAGACACTGCCAAAAATAGTACCCTTCGAGCGGTTCAAGTTCAACCACCGAGCAACAACAACACCCAAACTAAAAGTTCTACTAGAATATAAATCATGGAGCAAAATGGCAAGGTCAGGGGCACTAAGGCCTCCACTCTCCCATCGACCAATCAAACATCTCCCGGCAAATAATAAATAATAGCGTAAAACAGTTAAATGTAAGCTAGACACTCTCTCTTATGACACCCCTCTCTCTTCCCCCATAGTAGTTTCAGCAATAAATTCCTCCACGTCTCTAGGACGTGGCTCACTGACGCTACCCTCATAAGGTATTTTGCAAACATCGCAAAAATCATAAAGTGTCATTCGCTTAGGCATATCATAAAAGTGAAATTCTACCATGGGAGGATCCTTCCTAGAATGAAAGTCAAAAATTTGCACGAAGGTATTAGTGAGTAGGAGGTATTGGTCACACTTATCTCAGAGGAAGGTGGTGATGCCGGTGCTCTCTGCCAAATAATAGAAATCATCATAAATTACAGCCTCTCTCAAGAATGTATCACTTGGACACTCACACGACCGAACTTCCACAGCGCAGGGAAGGTTGTACTTGGGTTTCTTCTTCTCCTCATTTTCATTTCCTTCTGAATTCTGGCTTGAAGAACCCTTTAACCACCTCCTCATGGTTTTTCTTTCCTCTGAAAATTTCTCAAAATAAAAGTGAACAAAGCTCAACAAGATTTATAGAAACTACTCTCACAAGTCTCTAGAGGCTATATCATGCAGCAAAACTACTTTGGACCATATAAATTTGACATGCAAGCTCAAGAACAAGGTCACCACAGCAGCAGAAATTTGAAATTTATAAAGAACTAGAACAAAAAGTTATTAGACCATTGGAGGAGTCACATATCGATGAACAAATCCCTGAAACAGTTTTGGAAACGGAGTTCCGAGAAGGAGATCGAAAATGGCAGCAAAATGAGGAAGAACACGGGTTTTAGCAATGGTGGGAATTTTTTTGGAGGAAGACGAACTGGATGGGTGCTGGATTAAGTGAGGGGGGCCCACGTGGAACCCACAAGCCTGCTAGGCGCCCCGTGGGCTTGTGATGCGGAGCATCCTATGGACATCACCATGTCAAGAGTCCGTTCGGCAAGTGACACGTGCGACATCTACTTCTCATACATAAAGGTGAATCTTCTCCTTTACACGTGTTCACTTGACCCCTTAGAGGATGGTATACTACTTGACACTACACCATCCGCGCGGGAAGCCTAGAAGCGAAGACGGAAGAAGAAGGACATGCCCAGTCCAGAAAGGGCGGTACTACTGCCCAAAGCAAGCGGTACTACCGCTCAGACCCTCCAAGCGGTACTACCGCCCATGTGTCCGGTACTACCGCCCTGCCTGTGCGCAGCTGAGGGCCTTTGGCCTTGTATCTTCTCCCACTTACCCCTTCGTGGCTTAGACTATAAATAGACCAGCTCCACCTCCTTTCTAAGGTTAGGAAATATGATAGCTCATTCTTAGGTGAGCTTTGCTCCTACCTCTACTCTTGAGAGAGAGAGACTACCACTCCCATGGAGTTCAAGACCTCCATGTGAGAAGATCCTGCGGGATATCATCAAGACCCCCTTGTGGGAAGATCCGTCTAGGATATCATCAAGACCTCCTCTTGGAGATGAACCTTACCTTGTATCTTTCCCTTTGTTGTTCATGTACCTTGTGATCTTGTGTGTTTGATTGTCTAGTGGATGTGTGATTAGACTTGTTCTTGAGTGTTTCCCCTTGTGTTTTCCCTCTGTTCTTCCCCGCGTTCATCGTGTTCTTCGAGGGATCCCACTCCAAACGTGAAAGATCGGCCTACAGCGGGTTAGCCCCGTATCATATGGTATCATGAGCCACGTTTATCACGTATTTGGAGTCCCTCCCATCGTTTTTAGCCTTCTTTTGCTTGATTTTGTCCTAAATCCGAAAATCCCCACCAAAAATAGCCCCAAATTTTTATTGTGATTTGTTGGTTTGATGATGTTTTGTTGATTTTGATCCATGGATTTGCTTGGTTTCGAGTGGATCTAGCATCTCCCCAAGTTTCCTCACCTTCCATCCACGAAATTCGTCAAATTTTGCCCCCAAAATCATCCATTTCTGCCCCAAAATCGCGCCCCGATTCGATCTGCGAAGAATCCCGACACGAGCGGTACTACCGCCCTTCCAAGCGGTACTACCGCTGAGCACCACAATCGGTAGTACCGCCCCCCAAGTGGTACTACCGCCCCCAGCACAGTTTCAGCCTGAAACAGTCGAAAAATCCCGACACGAGCGGTACTACCGCCCATCACAAGCGGTACTACCGCCCCTCCCAGTTTCAGCGTTCCGAGTTTAACCGTTTTGCCCATAACTAATTCATCCAGAGTCCAATTTTGACGTTCTTTAGCTCGTTTTGAAGCTCTTGACATTCCCCTTCCCACAAAAATACCACCAACACCATTTGACTCCATCAAAGTTTTGAAAATTTGGCAAGTTTGCCTAGGCCCTCCACCATACCATCCGCATAGCCACTACCGACTTCCGCAACCTAACCCATTTTGTTCCCCTTAGCATTAGTGGTTGCTTGAGTAGTGATTCGAGTCTCCTAATGTGTTTTGGCTACTTAGGGGCGGTTGCTTCTTCTTCAACCACCACCACCACTTCCACATAGACGTGCCCACCATACACTTCCGCCACCCAAACTTAACCCAATTTTGTTTGAGCTTGTTTGAGTTGTGGCTTGTGTCTCCTAAGGTGTTTCGGCTACTTAGGGACCATTGCTTCAACTCCGACACCACGTATAGCCCATCAGTCCACTTCCGCATGCCCAAGTGCAAACCACCACCGCATTCCGCTACCACCATTTGACATTTGTCCTTGAGATTTTGAGTTGTGGTTTTTCCGTTTCCTAGGGTGTTTCGGCTAACTAGGAACGGGTCGACATCGGCAACACCGCCTCTCATCATCGCCAAGGACGGTAACCTCGACGACACCATTGTATATTCCCCTTGCAAATTGCATTATTAACCCCTAGCCCATTTTGCGTTACTTGCCTATCGAGACTAGCCATTTGAGTATTGTCGGCAACGTGACTTGTGCACATTAGTGATCATATTCCCATAGCATACACATATATTGGTATCATATCTTGTGTCACAAGTTTGTTCCCGCATATACACAATTGCTATCTTGGTTTGTGCATTGTGCAAAAGTGGTCATACAAAAAAAAGAAGAATAAGCTTTTAAGCAAAAGAGAAATATCAATGAGCTTGTAAGCAAGTGCCATAGCATCACAATATATCATATCCGATCATCTTGGATCAAACACCGGGAACCATACATACATAGGATACTTGGGATAGAAAGTTTATCCATTTAGCATATCATAGGTTGTGCACAAGTGTCGTATCCTCCTATAGAGCAATCATGCTAGCGTCTCTCTTGAGTTGTGCAACACGAGCGTTTTTCGTGGATTCCACATTTTGTGCTCATTCCTTGGTTGCACGACCCCATTTATCTATCCATGTGTGTGTTTCCGTGTGCCACATATTGCTATTGGTCTACTTGTTTCGCTTGCGAATTTGTGAATCTCTTTCAACATTATTGACTCTTGCTAACATTTTGCATCAAATTTTTGTGCCACTATCCTTACCGAGATCTACCATAAGCTTTAATTGATAGGTGTGAGTGAACAAGTCCGGTACCAATTCCACTATTCTTTCATCTCACATTGACTGAAACGGGATACACCCTCAACTTTGGGAAAAGGTAACTTGGTATTGTTTATCTCATTTCCTACTCACCTCTACTCGAGTCTTGTGATGGATAGGCAAGGCATTTCACCTTCGGTCTACAACAACGATGAGTTCGATGCCACGAAAAATAACTCCGACGCCAAGATGCAAGCACAAATGGAGGAGATCAAAGCCCTCATCAAGTCCTACAAGCGATCTTCCTCATCTTCAAGAAGACGCTCAAGAGCACATGCTTCCGAGCTACCATCTCCGGCAAGATCACACCGGCATCAACACCATCACCAACAAGAACGTGAAGGTCAAGAGCTCAACACCAACAACCGCTCAACGACTTCACCATCTCCCTTGGCATATTTGCCAAGCGACTTCAAGGCATCTTCTCCTACGGACATACGACATCTTCGCCAACAAGAACCTCAAGGCTACGCTCAAGAGAAGCTCCCCAAGCTCAAGTCCACGACTTCCACGAGCTACTACGACCTCGACATCGACCACGCGATTCCTTTCTATGGGACTCACGAACCTGAGGAGTACCTCGAGTGGGAGCATTTGATGGACGACTACCTCAAGCTACATCAAGTCCCTTCCGAAGATCAAGTGAAGTGCGCCATAAGAAACTTCCACAACTACGCCTCGACATGGTGGCTTCACACACCTTCGGAGAGCTACGACATGAGTTGGCCCAAGACGAAGAGAGCTTTGCGGCGAGAGCTCGTGCCTCCAACCTACACGGAACAACTTCGACGCCAATTGGAGAACACCATCCAAGGATCCAAGTCCATCGACGCGTACTTCAAGGAGATGAAGATTGTCTTGCGACGGGCAGCGTGGACGACCCCATTTCGACGAAGTTCCACTTCATGATGGGATTAAACAACAACATATCCAAGACTATCTTCCTCGAGAACTACAAGTCCATCGACGACTACTACACTGGTGCTCTCAAGGCGGAACAAGAACTCATGAAGGCCAATGCTTCTCCACCCCAAGCAAACTTCACGGCGACCAAGCTCTACGACAAGGATGAGGCTAGTACCACCATGATGTCCAAGCCTGACAAGCTCCAAGACGATGCTCCCAAGTGCGACTTCACCACCATCCCTCTTTGTGGCATTGATGATGCCGAGTCTACCTTGACTCTTTTTAAAGATGGTGCGGCAACAAGTACGATAAAGGAGACCTTCAAGGACCAAGCTTTGGAGGCAGGCGACAAGGTGGCGAGCAAGGATGATGCTTCCATCTTAGGAGGCGAGAGTGATGATGTGCCATCTTTGGCCTTCATCCACGGCGACGGTGACGAGATGATCGAGCATGGGATTTTCCCTTCGGTCATGGAGGAGAGTGATGATGTGCCATCTTCGGCCTTCATCCACGGCGACCACGACGAGATGGTTGAGCATGGGATTCTCCCTTCGACCATGGCGACGTATGATGATTTGAATGACTTGTGCCACCATATTGAGAGTGAGAGTGACTTCACCACTAGCCCCATATATGATGTGTTGCCCCAATTCCCATGTGAGGAGAGCCACAACCCCCACCACTTGTGTGAGATGAGTGACTCCACCATATGCGACTTTGAGTGCACCTATTTTGAGGGAGTGAGTGAACCACCACATAGAGAGAGTGTGATAGTTGATAGGTCTCGTGAGGTCATTTGCATTTCTAACAACTTGACCTCTACCTCTATTGTGTCTTCTCATTTGGTGCTAGGTCCCATTTATGATGACGCGCCGATCCTCGACGACTTCATCCTCCCTTTGGAAAATACGATGGCCATGGTGGAATATGATGCGCCCCCCCACATGGTTCCATCAAGATGAAGATGACCACCATTTGGTCTTTCCCACCTCACCTACACCACTTGAGTGGAATGACAAAGGTAACATAGGTGACGGTGATGCTCTAATCCCGCTAGTACCTTGATTGCTTGCATGATGTTGATCCACCTAGTACCTTGCTTCATTCTAGTATGATTTCCCCATGTGATGATTTGCCCATTTATGATGAGTATGATGATTCCCATGTGGAGTCTATTAGTTGTGATGCCATGTTACGTAGGATTTCTTGTGACAATTCTTTAGGTCACATCATGTTTGCTAATCCGCTTGACTTGTCATATGCTATGCATGAGATCCATCATATGTCTTATTTGCAATCTCTTCATAGTGACTATGCATATGCCATTAAAATAACCCCAATTTGAACATATGGCATAGATGACAAGCCCATGGTTATTGACATTTGTTTTTCTTGTGATGATATTGATATGCTCCCTTTGCATCATTTATCTCATATGCCATGCCATGCCCACCTAGCTTTGGATATGCATTGTTTTGGATGTTGTCCATTTTCTCCATATGATATTTTCGCTATTGCTCATGAGGAGGCCCCCATAGTTTCCTCGTACATTTTAGGAGATTTTGATCCATCCCATTCATTGCATGATCCCCATACTTGTGTGCACCATATGCTCCCCATGAAGAAACATGCTATTGATGTGCCATATACTTGCATTCTCAATTTGTGTCCCCATCGTGTCATACACAATAACTATTCTTTCATGATGGATGACATGTTCTTATACCATGCATCAAATTTCTTTGAACTATGCTTATCTTGTGCTAACTCACATGTGCACATACACATCATGATGGATGATATGTACATTTACCACGCGCACAATTTCTTTGGTTTGTGTCTCTTTTGTTTAGGTACCCATGAATACTTGTCAACCTCGCAATCCCACGAGTTGACAAAACGAGCTCTAGAGAGCAACGATGACAATTTACATCTACTACCTGTATCGGTTATCAAGACCATGTATTTCTTCAATAGGTGGTAAATTCCTAGCATCTTTAGCTTTAATACCTTTTTCTTTCATAGATTTCTTTGCCCGTTGCATATCTTCGGGACTGAGAAATAGAATACTTCTCTTCTTTGGAGTTGGCTTAGGAGGTGGTTCACGAAGAGTCCAATCATTATCATTACTCAATATATTATCCAATAGTACTTCAGCTTGTTCAATAGTTCGTTCCCTAAAAACACAACCAGCACAACTATCTAGGTGGTCCCTAGAAGCATCGCTTAGTCCAATATAAAAAGATATTAAGTATTTCATTTTTCTTGAGAGGATGATCAGGCAAAGCATTAAGTAATTGAGAAGCCTCCCCCAAGCTTGTGGGAGACTCTCTTCTTGATTTTGCGTAAAGTTAAATATTTCCTGTAAGGCAGCTTATTTCTTATGAGCAGGGAAATATTTTTCAGAGAAGTAATATATCATATCCTGGGGACTACGCACACAACCAGGAGCAAGAGAATTAAACCATATCTTAGCATCACACTTTAATGAGAAAGGATACAACTTAAGAATATAGTAATCGCAAATTTTTCCTCATGAGCAAATAGGGTGGCGATGTCATTCAATTTAGTAAGATGTGCCACAATAGTTCTAGATTCATAACCATGGAAAGGATCAGATTCAACCAAAGTAATTAACTGGGCGTCGATAGAGAATTCATAATCCTTATCAGTAACAAAGATAGGTGAAGTAGCAAACTTAGGGTCATATTGCATTCTAGCATTCAAAGATTTTTCTTTCCACTTGCATAGTAATTTCTTAATATCATCTCTATCCATACAAGCAAGAAAGACCATCGCTACCTCTCCATCCATAACATAACCCTCAGGCATAACAGGAAATTAATATCTAGAAGAGATAGGTCTAACATGTGTTTCAAAGTGTTCAGTTTCAATAATTTCATCAGTCTCAGAAATATCATCATCTTCAGCATTCTCAATATTTTTAGCTCTAGCAAGTTGTTCATCAAGAAATTTACCCAGTGGCACATTATTATCAAGCAAAGTTGTAGTATCATCATAAGCATCATGCATAGTAGAAGTAGCATCATCAATTACTTGTGACATATCAGAACTAATAGTAGGTGATGGTGTCACATGCTAACTCAAAACAAAAGGTGAATCAAGTACAGAACTAGATGGCAATTCCTTACCTCCCTCGTAGTAGAGGGAAAAAACTTGGTTTTGGTATCTTCAAATTCCTCATAGTGATCAACAGATATAAATCCCAAGTGACTCAGAGAATGGAGCTATGCTCCCCGTCAATGGTGTGGGTAGAAACGACACCTATGGGATCACAATAATCCCTACTATGGTTGAGGGGCGCGGGGTCGTGAGAAGAGCGAGATCAGTAGTCAGCACAAGCACTCGGGTCGTTTACTCAGGTTCGGGCCGCGAGGATGCGTAATACCCTAGTCCTGCTTTGGTGTGTATATCTGTGTTCTTGGAGTTCTTGAGCTAGCTACGATAAGTGTAACTTGTCCAAGGGTCCGAATCCTTCTCCTGGATGCCTTGGGCCTCCTTTTATAGTCAAGGGATCGCCACAGTGGCACACAGGAGGTGGCATCAGAGTACAAAGGCTAAGCTTATCGCTTAGCCATTACGGGACAAGACGCATTTAATGCGCCTCTTAGGGGTTCCCCTTACTTTACCGCCACCTCGCCCTGCTTCGACACGCGCCCGGGCCAGCGAGGCGGTCAGCGCCATTTAGGCTGGCAGGCTGCTGAGGTGGTGCGGTGGTAGGGCCTTCATGAAGATTTGCATGCCATCAGGTAGGCATGCGCTGAGTTAGCTTGGAACCCTCACGTCGACACGTAGGTGCCTGCCTAGCTGGTGGGCTAGCAGCTGCATGGGAGCGGCGATGGAAACATGACGGGCGTGGGCCTAGCTGCGGCCCCGCGGATGTCCTCAGCAAGGGTCTTGCCGGGGCCCCGGCAAGGGCCTTGCCGTGACACGGTGGTCATCCCTGGCAAGGATCTTGCCGGAGGTCTCGTGGATGCCCTCGGCAAGGGTTTTGCCGAGGCTCGTCGTCTTCTAATCCTCACCTGACTTGGAGTGCTTCTTGTCTTCACAAAGATCTGCATGCCATCAAGGAGGTGCCTCCCAAGCGTTGGTCTCAACGTGGTTGGTGGAGTTGGAAAACCTGGGGCTCAAGGGTGGTGTGCTCCGCTGGCGTTGGGCAAGCTGCCCCAGCAAGGTCCTTGTCGGGGCCGTGGAGGCCGCCCCGGCAAGGGTCTTGCGAGGGGAGCCCACCTCACCCTCTTGCTCTTCGTGTCTCTGTCTTGGCGTTGCTTTGACTATCTTGCGGTTTTGATTCCCTGTCCCTGCCCCGCTTAAGTGTGGCCGCAGGCGTGGCTCTGACTGCCCGTGCACAGGTAAAGGGGTACAAAGTAGTGCCCTTACTTTTGTACACTGACAGGAGCCCTAGAGTCCGGCCACACATAACCGCAACACGTTGTTGGGCCAGGCCCAAAACGATGCATGGGCAGGCGAGGTTGATTTTATTGAGGTGATTTTTCCGCCCGCTGTGCTTCCCCACGATTAGCGTTGAACGCGTAACGTGGGGATCCTGCTCGGGGGTGATCGAAGCACGCTTCCGTCATCTTGCAGTGAACAGTAAAGAAGCGGCTTGCGTGTCCCTTCGAGACCGCAGGGCCGCTGCTCATTTACTCTCCACGCGTGGGAACCGTCATTCCACGCATCCCATTATGCCCGCCCCTCGCGCCACATATGCTGCATGCACGGTGCAGGGTGGGTGACAGGCGTGTGGAATATGGGAAGACATGCGCGCGTGGGTGGATACCCACGCGCCTTCAATTGGGAGGGGAGGGCGGTCGACGGCCTCGCCCGCTGTCACCTTAATGAGCTGGATTGGCTGAGAGGGGCGGCCGAGCCCTGACCCCGCCCCTTTATAAGGAGGGGAGCGGGAGCGACAGCACCCCTCAGTCCTTCACCATCCGCCTCTTCCCACCCTTGTTTCTTCCTCCCTTCTGCCATGGCGAGAGGGCGTGCTGACGCTTCGACAGTGGTGGCGAGGGTCTCTAGTCGACAACGCGCCGCTCCTCTCCAAGAGCCCATGGCGGCAGACCTGGCCGCGAGGGGAAGGGGGAGGGGGCGAGGCCAAGGCCGCTGTGGCACTCGAGGAAGAGGAGGACGGGGCGGTGCAGCGGCCTCGCCTCCGCCGGCGGTCCTTCCCCCAATGGAGGGCCACGTCAGGGATCAACCCCGCGAGTTCTTCATCAGGCTATGCCGGCCGTCGCGTCATCGTCTTCGTCTCCCTACTCCATTCGCTAGGGAGATGGAGCTCGACCCACGGCAGGCGCTGAGGCTGCACACGAGGGGCTGTGGGAACAACGGCACATGGGCCAACATTGATTTCCCAGCCCCTCACGTCATGTATCTTCGCCGCAGATGAAAAACCTTTGCTCGCATCCACAGCCTGACGGCGGGGCTCATTCTCTACTTCAAGTTAATGGAGAATGGCCTCCTCTCCATCAAGGTCTTCGGTGATTTCGGAACCCGCCTGAAGTGCTGCGTGGAGAGCTCCTCGGATGACGAAGACTCGTCCTCAAGCGAGAGTGACGAGGAGGATAGCAGGCAAGAGGATGACAGGTCCGACTAGGTGTCGGACCCACCGCCCCGGGGCGGTGCCGGAAGCAGTAGCATCTGCACCGGGTTCCCTCTCCCGGTGCAGCCGGCTCCTTGAACTTCTCGGGGTCGTCTCCTTGGGTGGCTGGCGTGGGAAGGCCGGAGAAGGCGAAGAAGGTGAGTGGCAGGCCGTCAAGTCGGAGTACGATGGCACCGACGCCTTCCTAGCATATTGACGGACGCTGCCTCATCTTCCAGCCTTCTTCCCGGCACCATCATCACCAGCCCACCCCTAGGCGGCCACCGGCATGTTCTCTTGGCGCCTTCTGCTGCTCGTACGTCGCCTAGGCGCTCCTCCTTCCCTCTTGCCTTCTTGTTCCATTTCCTGAGGAGAGGGACAAGAAAGGGATTACGGGCACCTTATCTTTTTTTAGCTTGTAAGCCTACAAGCCTTTATTAGATTTAAAACCTATAATCCCCCTGCTCATGTTTACATTCCGTACGAACTATACCTGCGTGGAATGTATTAACGAAAAAGGGTGCTTGCGGGGTCTTGTGTGTGTGAGCAAAGCCCATACTAAGGAACGAATCCTTGTTATTTTTAACATAAACATCATCGCCCGGCAGTAGGCCTTGCCGCTCCCCTACTCCATTCGACCACACTCACACCTTTGGTGAAGGCAGGGGCGAAGTAGGGGTGGGCCCTATGCTTGCTTCCTTGCCGCTGTGGCTACAACCCAATTCTAAACCAAGAAGAGGTCCTCGGATGGCAGGAATGGAGGGAGCACGACATCCTTGGAATAAAACGAGGCTTCATACGTCCCAATTTTATACGGAAATGCATAACAGGGGATAAGAATACTCATCTGAATCTGCAGTCCCCGGTAACCCTAGCTTGCTGTGGGCGGATCTTTGTGTCTTCAGCCCCCGGCAAGTTTCGCTTGTCGGGGCCGGAGCGCCAGCTTGTTCCATTCCTTCCACTTAGCTTGGCGGAAACATTGATGTACCCTGCGAACCAAAAAGGATGGACAGGAACAAAGAGACGTAAACTTGACCTCTATGCTAGGGGTTAGTCGCCGCTAAGCACTATCAACCCTAACTGAGGGAGAGACTCAATCTAGCATGCATGCTATAACTTAGGGCGCCAACGCTTCATTTATTTATGCTCAAGATCTGCGCCTAGCTTTGTACAGAGGGTTACATGCCTCGTCGTCAAGGCTTGTACAAAAGGTGGCTTGCCGAGGGGCCCGCCAGCCGCGCCTTATGGGTAAAACCTACAAAGATGCTCAATGTTCCAGGAGTTGCTCACTAGAATGGCATCTTCGGTCTCCAGGTGGACTGTGCCAGGCCTAGTGACTCGTGTTACCCGATAAGGGCCTTCCCACTTCTTGGCCGACTGAACATGCCAAAGAACAAGGTCGCCTTCCCCAAAGCTTCGGGCATGAACCTTGCGGCTATGGTAGCGGCGCAAGGCTTGTTGGTAGCGTGCTGCTCTCACAGCCGCCCGAAGACGATCTTCCTCGAGGAGCGTCGCGTCATCTTGCCGCAATCGCTCTTGCTCAAGCTCATCATAAGCGAGCACTCGAGGTGACCCGTATATGAGTTCCGTGGGGAGAACTGCTTCTGCCCCGTATACCAGGGCAAAGGGTGTCTGGCCGGTGGCTCGATTTGGCGTCGTTCTGATCGACCAAAGAACCGCCGGCAACTCATCAATCCAGCGCCTTCCGCTCTTGCGTGGCCTGTCAAAAGTCTTCGTCCTCAGGCCACGCAGCACTTCAGCATTTTCCCTCTCCGCTTGGCCCTTGCTCCATGGGTGTGCCACGGAAGGAAAATAGACCTTGCCGCAGAGGTCTTCAATGTATTGCATGAAGGCATGGCTTGTGAACTGTGTGCCATTGTCAATGATGACTCTATTCGGCACACCAAAGCAACAAACTATCCCCTTAAAGTATTTGACGATTGACTGTGCGGTCACCTTCATCACTGCTTCCACCTCTGGCCACTTTTGAGCTTCTCGATTGCAACATACAAGTACTCAAGGCCTCCGACGGCGCGGGGAAAAGGGCCAAGTACGTCGAAACCCCAGACCGAGAATGGTCAGGAGAGAGGGATTGTCTGCAAGGCTTGAGCTGGCGGATGAAGCTTCTTTGAATGGAACTGGAAAGCTCATACTTGGTTACTAGTGCCGCCGCATCCTAGAGGGTAGTGGGCCAGAATAAACCTTGCCGGCAAGGGCCCTCGACCCTATGTGGGAGCCACATATGCCTCCATGTATCTCTGCCAATAGCTCCAGTCCTTTCTCCCGGGGGATGCACTTCAATTTCACTCCATTTGGTCTTCTTCTATACAGAACGTTGTCAACAAACTGGTACAGGGCAGACCGGCGGGCTATTTTTCTGCTTCTTCCTGCTCCTCAGGAAGCTCCCCTGTTTGGAGGAATTGGATGGTATGCTGCGCCCATGCTGGAGCCTGTGGCTCGAAGGCAAGGACCAAAGGCATTTCCTCTACTACGGGAGCAGTCGCCTCCATGGCAAGGGCTTGGCGCCCCGCCGGAGTCGGTTGTCCCATGGCAGGCTCCACGTCCACGGCAACATCTTCCCCGGCGGCTCCAGGGAGCTCGGTGGGGAAGTACTTGTCGGGGCCTGACTTCCTCCGCTTGTTCGGCTCGGTTGATGGTTCGACGGATGGTTGAGTTAACCAAACAACAAAAGTACCTGGTTCCACAGGAAGCTTGAGGGCAGCGCGCTTCGACAGGTAGTCAGCGATGTGATTCTCCACTCGGGGGACATGCTCTGCCTGTATACCATCAAAGCGCTCCTCTAGTTTGCTCACTTCATCCACGTAAGCCTCCATCTACGGGCTTTGATAATCCTTGTTAACCTGCCTGACGACAAGCTATGAATCACCCCTGACGATGACCTTCTTGACCTCGAGGTCTGCCGCGATCCTGAGACCGGCAAGCAATCGCTCGTACTCGGCAGTGTTATTCATCGACATCTCCCTGGGGAAGTGCATCTGGATCACGTACTTTAGGTGCTCTCCGGTGGGTGCGATGAGCAGCACACCAACACCGGCGCCTTGTAGCGAAAAAGCCCCATCAAAGTACATAATCCAGTTGTGACTTGTTTCCTTGCAAGGGAGAATGATCTCCTGGATCTCTTCGTCGGCTGTCGAGGTCCATTCAGCATTGAACTCCACCAAGACTCTGCTCTGAATTGTTGAGGTGCTTTCGAACTTCAAACTAAAACTCGACAGCTCCAAGGCCCATTCCACAATCCTCCCCGTTGCATCTGGGTTATGAAGTATCCGTTGCAACGGGAGGCGGGTGGCAACGGTGATCTCGTGCACTTGGAAGTAATGACACAACTTCCTCGAGGCCATAAGGAGGCCGAAGAGCAATTTTTGCACACCGGAGTACCTCGACCTAGCCCCTTGCAGGAGGGAGCTGACGAAGTAAACCGGGTGCTGCATCATCTTCTTCTCCTGTACCACTTCACTTAGTTGCGTGGGCCCTATCGTACTGGTGTCAGACCTTGCCGGGGGCTCAGTCTTGCCGGGACAAGGCCCTGCCGGGGAGGGTTCTGGCTCGCCATCCGTCAACTCTGCCATTGTTGCTGCCTCTTCGTCAACCTCCCTCTGCGCCACCAGTGCAGTGCTAACCTGATAGAGGCAAAGGTGTCCCGATGTTTCGATGAGATAGCAATCGTTTTCTGTGGGAGTCGACTTTGACGATCCGACTACGAACGTGCGAAGACGTCGCGCCTTAGCAATCGCTAAACCAACTTTCGAGGGGTTATTGACCATGCTGGAGCACGATCAACCTGACCACGAGGGTCTATTTCCTGCGAGCAAATGAAGAACAAGCAAGAAACTCAGATTGCAATCTGGATATTGCGAATAAAAGAGGAAAGATTTATTAATGAAGGTGGGGTTCTGTGATGCCTTGGTCTGGTCGTTGAACACAAACGAAGTACGTGAAGTTGCAGCTATGGCGAACACCATCTATCTTCTCCATGGCCTCTTCAAATCTGTTTAGCACATCTTGCACCTGTCCACTCATCATTTGCTGAAATTTATCATGCAACTCCTTATTCGTCATGTTCTCCCAGTCACTCACGTCGGCTTGTGATCCTGGCAAGGTTAGCAGCAATAGAAACACACAAGAATATGATCCTATAGAATACTAACAAGAGGTGGTGCTAGGTGTCACAAATCCGTCAAGCAAACCTCAAATTCTTACGAGTTCTTACCCAACAGCAGGCGATGATCGGCAACCGTTGTAGTCAAAACTCTCAAAAGGTTGGATAGAGCGATTGCGAGGGAGAGTCAAACGCACGACGTAGATGTATGTGGAGCTGGGAAGGCTTATAGTATGGTAGCAAAAAGGGTCAGCTATAATCAATTCAAAGATGCAAAGTTGAATAAATGCTTAACGATGGTACTGTGCTGGTCCTAGGCTAGACCGTACTAGAGGCGCGAGCCTAGAACACTAACAAAATCACGGCGCTGCACGTAAACAAGGGAGGAGCACACTCTGATTTTTTTTTTCACTTTTTTGCACTTTTTTTCCTCTTTTTTTGTTTGCTCTGCAACAATTTTTTTTTGAAAAAGTCTACAAATGGCCAACAATTTTTTTTTGAAACTGGAACTATTTTTCTTCTGTGGATGGCTCGGAAGTTTGGGAGTCCAACTCTATCACGACTCGGAGTATCGCGTGATCTGGAAATCGAGAATAAAGCAACAATTACTGGACTCAGACTAGGACTAGTGGCGGAGATGAATCTGGTGGAAACTCGGACTGGTGGCAGATATTTGCAGGGCGATGGAAAATGGACTGGTGGCGAATCTGTGATGGAGGTGGACTCGGATTAGCGTGATGGCGGTGGATAGGTCGCGGCGATGACGATGGTCGTATATGGCAGCGGTGATGATGATGGTGGTATATGGCAGCGGTGATGATGATGGTGGTATATGGCAGCGGTGATGACAATGGTGCGGCGGCGTGACAACTTGTGAACAGAACTCGAAACTCTAAAGTACTAGACGCTAGGACCAGCAACTTGACACGACGATGCAACCGCAAATTGAACAAAGCAAATACAGAAAAGATTATGCAAAGGCCCAGATTGGTTCAGATAAGATGAACTAACCCTATTTTTTTTTGGCTTTTTCGTGGACCATAGTTATGAAGAACAAACTCGATCTAAACTACGAAAAACTATAAAATCTCACCGAGCAACCTGGAAATCAGATACCACTTGATAGAGGCAAAGGTGTCCCGGTGTTTCGATGAGATAGCAATTGTTTTCTGTGGGAGTCGACTTTGACGATCTGACTACGAACGTGCGAAGACGTCGCGCCTTAGCAATCGCTAAACCAACTTCCGAGGGGTTATTGACCACGCCGGAGCATGATCAACCTGACCACGAGGGTCTATTTCCTGCGAGCAAACGAAGAACAAGCAAGAAACTCAGATTGCAATCTGGATATTGCGAATAAAAGAGGAAAGCTTTATTAATGAAGGTGGGGTTCTGTGATGCCTTGGTCTGGTCGTTGAACACAAACGAAGTGCGCGAAGTTGCAGCTATGGCGAACTTTTAATCTAAACAAAACTCAAAGTCTAAATGGTGCCCTAAGGGCTGTATATATGGAGGAAGAGGGGGGGAATTTCGTGGCCCTTGGGGAAGAGGTCCGAAAAAACCATATCTCTTGTTTCCCCACACATACGGACTCTAAAAACAACCTATACTTATGTATTTCTAAATTACATGGGCCTGGCCCAATAATAAGGTGATGCAGCACCTAGAATAGCTTCTGGACGAAATTTATGAAGTGGCATCTTGTATATTTCGTCCAAGGCTTCATGCACTCCTTATGGTGGCTTCAAAGTCCTGAAATCATCACTTGCAACTCCGTTCTTGTTCCCCTGGCGCATGCCATAACCTCCATGCTTGTTATTGCTCCAGTGTCCATCCTTCTCCAAGCTAGGCCCTTCATTTGTAATCAAAACAAATGTATCCAATTTAGGAAGCATCATATTCTCATGAACATTAGAATTATTACCAAGAAACGAAAGTACCTGGTAATTTAATTGGCGTGCGCGAGCTCTAGTAATTGGTCTGGTATATGTAACAGTAGGGGCTGTGGGTGTAACAATGGTATTGATGTCCTCATCATAACCACTTGATTCGCTGCCGCTAGATATAGCAGCAACGATTCTTGCGGTTTGGGCACAACCAGAACTAGGGTGGAGGAGAGGTATTTCTTCAAACCCTGCAGTGCTGCCTCGGCCTTCAAGGTCCACTCCATTGGGCCCGCCTTCTTCAAGATCTTGAAAAAGGGAAGGGCACGCTCAACGGACATGGAGATGAACCTGCTCATGGCGGCAACGCAACAAGTGAGCCGGCGCACATCTTTGATCCGCTTAGGTGCCTCAATCTGCTCGATGGCCTTGATCTTGTCCGGATTCGCCTCAATCCCATGTTGCGACACAAAGAACCCGAGAAGTTTGCCGGACGGGACACCGAAGACACACTGATACGTCTCCAACGTATCTATAATTTTTTATTGTTCCGTGCTATTATATTACCCGTTGGATGTTTATGGGCTTTACTTTACACTTTTATATCATTTTTGGGACTAACCTATTATCCTAGAGCCCAGTGCCAGTTTTTGTTTTTTCCTTGTTTTTGAGTTTTACAGAAAAGGAATACCAAACGGAGTCCAATTGACGTGCCATTTTTTGACGATATTTTGTGGACCAAAAGAAGCCCCTGGAGTGAAAGAGTTGGGCCCTTAGAGTCCCGGGCTGCCCACGAGGGTGGCCCGCGCGCCCCCTCCCCCTGGGCGCGCCCCCTACCTCGTGGACAGCTAGGAAACCCCCTGATGTGAGACCTACGCCAAAAATTCCTATAAATACTGAAACCTCCAGAAAATAACCTAGTTCGGGAGTTAACTTATCGGATTGAGTCTTTAAGGATTTGAGAACACTTGATGTATGTCTTGCCGTGCTTATCTGTGGTGACAATGGGATATTCACATGATCTACTTGATGTATGTTTTGGTGATCAACTTGCGGGTTCAATGAACTTATGCATGGGGGTTAGCACATGTTTTCGTCTTTGGGGCAATCTTTGAAGTACTTTGTGTTGGTTGAATAGATGAATCTGAGATTGTGTGATGCATATCGTATAATCATGCCCACAAATACTTGAGGTGACAATGGAGTATCTAGGTGACATTAGGGTTTTGGTTGATTTGTGTCTTAAGGTGCTATTCTAGTATGAGCTCTATGATAGATCAAACGGAAAGAATAGCTTCGTGTTATTTTACTACGAACTCTTGAATAGATTGGTTAGAAAGGATAGCTTTGAGGTGGTTTCGTACCCTACCATAATCTCTTCGTTTGTTCTCTGCTATTAGTGACTTTGGAGTGACTCTTCATTGCATGTTGAGAGATAGTTATATGATCTAATTATGTTATTATTGTTTAGAGAACTTGCACTAGTAAAAGTATGAACCTTAGGCCTTGTTTCCTACCATTGCAATACCGTTTATGCTCACTTTTATCATTAGTTACCTTGCTATTTTTATATTTTCATATTACAAAAACCTATATCTACCATCCATATTGCACTTGTATCACCAGCTCTTCGCCGAACTAGTGCACCTATACAATTTACCATTGTATTGGGTGTGTTGGGGACACAAGAGACTCTTTGTTATTTGGTTGCAGGGTTGTTTGAGAGAGACCATCTTCATCCTACGCCTCCCACGGATTGATAAACCTTAGTTCATCCACTTCAGGGAAATTTGCTACTGTCCTACAAACCTCTGCAATTGGAGGCCCAACAACGTCTACAAGAAGAAGGTTGTGTAGTAGACATCAAGCTATTTTCTGGGGCCGTTGCCGGGGAGGTTAGTGCTTGAAGGTATATCTTTAGATCTTGAAATCGAATCTTTTAGTTTCTTGTATTATCACTAGTTTAGTCTATAAAAGAAAACTACAAAAAAATGGAATTGAGTTTGCCTCATACGCTTCATCTTTTTAATATCTTTCGTGAAAATGATGGTAAGGAAAATTTTGCTCAATTGCTAGAATATGAATGCATTAAAATGTTTGGTACTAGATCTTTGTATGATGAGCATGATTGCAATGTTGTTAGTACGTATTCCTTGAATATCCATAATGCTAATGATATGCAAAGCTACAAGCTTGGTGAAGCTATGTTTGATGAAGATGATATTTTTTTTGTCCCCCAAGTTTTGATGAGCAAATTTATTATGATGAAAGCATGCCTCCTATTTATGATGATTATTGTGATGATACGTATTCCATAAAGAAGAAGTTTGCTTATGTGGAGAGTAGTAAAATTTATATGCTTGTGCATCATGAAAATAATGCTTTATGT
This sequence comes from Triticum dicoccoides, assembly GCF_002162155.2. NCBI lineage: Eukaryota > Viridiplantae > Streptophyta > Magnoliopsida > Poales > Poaceae > Triticum > Triticum dicoccoides. Next base: position 321,958,650 of record NC_041391.1, on the reverse strand, counting down.
GCTGGTTATATTGTTGAATTCATTCATGATGCTACTGAAAATTATTATGAGGGAGGAACATATTCTTGTAGGAATTGCAGTAATACCAAGTTTCCTCTCTATGTGTTGAAAATCTTGAAGCTATGCTTGTTTTGCCTTCCTATGCTAGTTGATTATGGTTCCCATAAGTTGTTTGCTCACAAAATCCCTATGCATAGGAAGTGGGTTAGGCTTAAATGTGCTAGTCATATGCTTCATGATGCTCCCATCATGTTTTAATTCTTATCTTTTATGTGAGCATCATTGTCATCATCATGCCTAGCTAGAAAGGCGTTAAAGAAAAGCGCTTGTTGGGAGACAACCCAATATTTACCTTTACTGTTTTTGGGTGTCCACATGATTAGTCTACTGTAGTAATCATGTTTTATAGCTTTTGTTTCAATAAAGTGCAAAGTAAGACCTTTATGATAGCTTACGGTGATAGTCGTGTTGATCCTGCTGAAAATCAGAAACTTTTGCACCTAGTAAATTAGTTTTTATAATTCACAGAAACGTGATTTTTATCTGATTCGTTTTGCTCTGAATGGTACACAAATTTCTTAGGACTTCCTAATTTGGTAGAATTTTTGGAGTTCTAGAAGTATAAGTTTGATACAGATTACTACGAACTATTCTGTTTTTGACAGATTCTGTTTTCTATGTGTTGTTTGCTTATTTGGATGAATCTATGAGTAGTATCAGAGGGTATGAACCATAGATAAGTTCACAACAGTACCAAAAGTGGTGAATACAGTAGATATTACATTAATATGAATTTAGAATGAGTTCACAACAGTACCAAAAGTGGTGATTTATTTTCTTATACTAATGGATCTTACGAGTTTTCTGTTGAGTTTTGTCTTGTGAAGTTTTTAGGTTTTGGGTAAAGATTTGATGGAATATGGAATAAGGAGTGGTAAGAGCCTAAGATTGGGGATGCCCAAGGCACCCCAAGGTAATATTCAAGGACAACCAAGAGCCTAAGCTTGGGGATGCCCTGGATGGCATCCCCTCTTTCGTCTTCGTTCATCGATAACTTTATTTGGAGCTATATTTTTATTCGCCACATGATATGGGTTTTGCTTGGAGCGTCATTTTGTTTTATTTTGTTTTGCTTGCTGTTTGAATAAAATACCAAGATCTGAAATTCTTAAATGTTAGAGAGTCTTCACATAGTTGCATAATTATTCGACTACTCATTGATCTTCACTTATCTTCTGGAGTAGTTTGTCATTTGCTCTAGTGCTTCACTTATCTTTTTTAGAGCACGGCGGTGGTTCTATTTTGCAGAAAGTATCGATCTCTCATGCTTCAATTATATTCTTTTGAGAGTCTTTTAGAACAGCATGGTATTTGCTATGGTTATAAAACTGGTCCTAGAATGATGGGCATCCAAGTTGGGTATAATAAAAACTATCATAGAAGTGAATTGGATGCTATGATCAATTTGATGCTTGATAATTGTTTTGAGATATGAGGATGGTGATATTAGAGTCATGCTAGTGGAGTAATTATGAATTTGAGGAATAATTGTGTTGAAGTTTGTGATTCCCGTAGCATGCACGTATGGTGAACCGCTCTGTGATAAGTTGGAGCACGATTTATTTATTGATTGTCTTCCTTATGAGTGGCGGTCGGGAACGAGCGATGGTCTTTTCCTACCAATCTATCCCCCTAGGAGCATGCGCGTAGTACTTTGTTTCAATGACCTGTAGATTTTTGTAATAAGTATATGAGTTCTTTATGACTAATGTTGAGTCCATGTATTATACGCACTCTCACCCTTCCACCATTGCTAGCCTCTCTTGTGCCGCGCAACTTTCACCGGTACCATACACCCACCATATACCTTCCTCAAAACAGCCACCATACCTAGCTATTATGGCATTTCCATAGCCATTCCGAGATATATTGCCATGCAACTTTCCACCGTTCCGTTTATTATGACACGCATCATCATTGTCATATTGCTATTTGCATGATCATGTAGTTGACATCGTATTTGTGGCAAGGCCACCTTCATAATTTTTCATACATGTCACTCTTGATTCATTGCATATCCCGGTACACCACCGGAGGCATTCATATAGAGTCATATCTTGTTATAAGTATCGAGTTGTAATCTTGAGTTGTAAGTAAATAAAAGTGTGATGATCTTCATTATTAGAGCATTGTCCCAAGTGAGGAAAGGATGATGGAGACTATGATTCCCCCACAAGTCGGGATAAGACTTCGGACTTTAAAAAAAAGAGAAAGGCCATAAAAAAAGAGAAAGACCCTAAAAAAGAGAAAGGCCATAAAAACGGAAGGCCCCAAAAAAATGAGAGAAAAAGAGAGAAGGGACAATGCTACTATCCTTTTTACCACACTTGTGCTTCAAAGTAGCACCATGATCTTCATGATAGAGAGTCTCCTATGTTGTCACTTTCATATACTAGTAGGAATTTTACATTATAGAACTTGGCTTATATATTCCAATGATGGGATTCCTCAAAATGCCCTAGGTCTTCGTGAGCAAGCAAGTTGGATGCACACCCACTTAGTTTCTTTTGTTGAGCTTTCATACACTTATAGCTCTAGTGCATCCGTTGCATGGCAATCCCTACTCACTCACATTGATATCTATTAATGGGCATCTCCATAGCCCGTGGATACGCCCAGTTGATGTGAGATTATCTTCTCCTTTTTTTGTCTTCTCCACAACCACCATTCTATTCCACATATAGTGCTATGTCCATGGCTCACGCTCATGTATTGCGTGAAAGTTGAAAAAGTTTGAGAATACTAAAGTATGAAACAATAGCTTGGCTTGTCATCGTGGTCGTGCATGATTAAATACTTTGTGTGATGAAGATAGAGCATAGCCAGACTATATGATTTTGTACGGATAGCTTTCTTTAGCCATGTTATTTTGAGAAGACATGATTGTTTTCTTAGCATGCTTGAAGTATTATTGTTTTCATGTCAATATGAACTATTATCTTGAATCTTATGGATCTGAACATTCATGCCACAATAAAGAAAATTACATTGAGAAATATGCTAGGTAGCATTCCACATAAAAAATTCTGTTTTTATCATTTACCTACTCGAGGACGAGCAGGAATTGAGCTTGGGGATGCTTGATACGTCTCCAACGTATCTATAATTTTTTATTGTTCCATGCTATTATATTACCCGTTTGGATGTTTATGGGCTTTACTTTACACTTTTATATCATTTTTGGGACTAACCTATTAACCTAGAGCCGAGTGTCAGTTTCTGTTTTTTCCTTGTTTTTGAGTTCTACAGAAAAGGAATACCAAACGGAGTCCAATTGACGTGCCAATTTTTGATGATTTTTTGTGGACCAAAAGAAGCCCCTGGAGTGAAAGAGTTGGGCCAGGAGAGTCCCAGGCTGCCCACGATGGTGACCCGCGCGCCCACTCCCCCTGGGCGCGCCTCCCTGCCTCGTGGACAGCCCGAAAACCACCCCTGACGTGAGACCTACGCCAAAAAATCCTATAAATACTGAAACCTCCAGAAAATAACCTAGTTCGGGAGTTCCGCCGCCGCAATCCTCTGTAGCCACCAAAAACCTCTCGGGAGCCCATTCCGGCACCTTGCCAGAGGGGGAATCCATCACCGGTGGCCATCTTCATCATCCCGGCGCTCTCCATGACGAGGAGGGAGTAGTTCACCCTCGAGGCTGAGGGTATGTACTAGTAGCTATGTGTTTGATGTCTCTCTCTCTCGTGTTCTTGAGGTGATACGATCTTGATGTATCGCGAGCTTTGCTATTTTAGTTGGATCTTATGATATTTCTCCCCCTCTACTCTCTTGTAATGGATTAAGTTTTCCCTTTTAAGTTATCTTATCAGATTGAGTCTTTAAGGATTTGAGAACACTTGATGTATGTCTTGCCATGCTTATTTGTGGTGACAATGGGACATTCATGTGATCTACTTGATGTATGTTTTGGTGATCAACTTGCGGGTTCAATGAACTTATGCATAGGGGTTGGCACACGTTTTCGTCTTGACTCTCCGGTAGAAACTTTGGGGCACTCTTTGAAATACTTTGTGTTGGTTGAATAGATGAATCTGAGATTGTGTGATGCATATCGTATAATCATGCCCACCGATACTTGAGGTGACAATGGAGTATCTAGGTGACATTAGGGTTTTGGTTGATATTTGTCTTAAGGTGCTATTCTAGTACGAACTCTATGATAGATCAAACGAAAAGAATAGCTTCGTGTTAGTTTACTACGGACTCTTGAATAGATTGATCAGAAAGGATAGCTTTGAGGTGGTTTCATACCCTACCATAATCTCTTCGTTTGTTCTCCGCTATTAGTGACTTTGGAGTTACTCTTTGTTGCATGTTGAGGGATAGTTATATGATCTAATTATGTTATTATTGTTGAGAGAACTTGCACTAGTGAAAGTATGAACCTTTGGCCTTGTTTCCTACCATTGCAATACCGTTTACACTCACTTTTATCATTAGTTACCTTGCTATTTTTATATTTTCAGATTACAAAAACCTATATCTACCATCCATATTGCACTTGTATCACCATCTCTTCGCCGAACTAGTGCACCTATACAATTTACCATTGTATTGGGTGTGTTGGGGACAGAAGAGACTCTTTGTTATTTGGTTGCAGGCTTGTTTGAGAGAGACCATCTTCATCCTACGCCTCCCACGGATTGATAAACCTTAAGTCATCCACTTGAGGGAAATTTGCTACTGTCCTACAAACCTCTGCACTTAGAGGCCCAACAACGTCTACAAGAAGAAGGTTGTGTAGTAGACATCACACACTTCTCAGGGTTCAGCTTGAGGTTGATCTTGCACAGGTTTGCAAACGTTTCCTCCAGATCTTGCACAAGTGTTGCCTTGTCCTTGGTTTTGACCACTATGTCATCCATATAAGCTTCCATATTTCTGTGTAGCTGAGGCTAAAACCAATTTGGACTGCTCTTGCAAAAGTCGAGCCAGCACTCTTCAACCTGAAAGGCATCCGCAAAAAGCAATACATACCACATGGGGTGATGAATGTTGTCTTCTCTTCATCTTCTTTCGTCATGAAAATCTGATGGTACCCTGAGTAGGCGTAGAGGAATGATAGCAGGTCACACCCGGTCGTGGAGTTAACAATCTGGTCGATGCACGGCAACAAGAAAGGATCTTTTGGACAAGCTTTATTGATATCCGTGTAATCAATACACAGCCTCCACTTCCCGTTTTCCTTGCGCACCACTACCGGATTGGCCAACCACGTAGGATGGAGCACCCTCTTACCAAGCCTACCGCCTCTAGTTTCCTAATCTCTTCTGTGATGAACTCCTGCCTCTCCAGATCTTGCTTATTGACCTTCTGCTTGACGGGCCGCGCATGAGGACAGACAACAAGATGGTGCTCAATCACTTCTTTGGGAACGTCGGGGATGTTGGATGCTTGCCATGCAAACACATCGACATTCGCCCGCAGGAAAGTGACGAGCTCGCCTTCCTATTTGCTATCGAGAGTGGAGCTTATGGTAAAAGCTCCTCCCGTGCCATCCTCCTTGACGGACACCTTCTTGGTCTCTGGCAGTGCAGCTCTGGATCCCTTGCTCTTGCCGGTGGAGCTCTCTGGCATGTCCTCGACGGTCTCGCCAGTCTTCTTCCCTCCCGGGGCTTCAACGGCAGGCGCAAGTGCCTTTGCGGCAGCTGCTGCAACTGCTTCCCGGTAGAGTTGGTCAGTGCAAGTCAGTGCATCTTTCTTGTCGAAGGGGACGGTGTTGACGTTCATCGGACCGGGCATCTTCAGCGTGTTGTAGACATAATGGGAATCCACCATGACCTTGGCCAGCACCGGGCGGCCGAGAATCCCATTGTAGGGCAAGGGGATCTCGGCCACATCAAGGACAATCATGTCCATCCTGTAGTTCAACTTGCCACCAAACTCACGGGCAGCGTGACCTTTCCCTTCGGCTGGCTCCTCCCTGGGTTGACCCCTTGAAACGTGCCCATCTCTTCGATGTCTCCATCAGGGATCTGCAGCCTTTTGATCACAATAGGCGAGATCAAGTTCAGACCGGCCCTGCCGTCGACTAGCATCTTTGTCACCTTGAGGTTGCGGATCGTTGGTTAAACCAACAATGGCAAACACCCGACCGCAGTAGTGCGATCAGGGTGGTCCTCGGTGTCGAAGATGATAGGCGTGCTAGACCACTTCAGTGGCTTCCGTGCGTCTAGTGATGGTTCCACCACTGTAATCTCACACGCCCACTGCTTGAGCTGGCGGTGAGATGTGTGCAGTGAGGCGCCACCGTTGACACACATGGCCTCTGTAGCTTTCTGAAACTTGTGGTCTCCGGACTAGTCATCCTCGTCACGATCATCGTCTTCCTGCTTCTTGTCGCGGCCCCGGGCGGGCCTCTCTTACTGGTTATCCTTGCCGCCGCGGCCTCCTTGGCCGCCACGCTTCTTGCCGGATCCTTCGGCAACAACTTGACCCTTCTCCTTGTCCCGCCTCTCATATTTAGCTTTCTGCTTCTCAGCAAGCAGCTCAACTTGTTGTGGCCTTTGGTGCGGTGGATCTTGCAATACTGCTTATCGGATCCCCTGGCTTGTCGGCAGCCGCTAAGGCCGGCAAGCGGCACACCCGGCAACCTCCTTGCCGGGGTCGCTTGCCTTGGCATTCTTGGCAGTGCCGATGTCGTCGGATCCCTCGACGGCAAGCACAGTCTTTCCCTTGCGCTTTTTGTTACGGCACCGGCCCTTCTTTGTCGGGGCGGCGGTGTCGTCCATGGAGTCAGTTTCTGTGCGGGCATCCTAACCGGGGTACTTCCTCCCCTCTTCAGCCCGAGCGCACCGATCGGCCAGAACATAAAGCTCGGGGACATCCCTGACCTTGTTCATCGCCAGCTCCTCATGCATCTTACGGTTGCGCACATTTTGATCGAATGCACTAATCATGGCGGCGGGATGAACGTCTGGGATGTTGTATTGCACTCAGCTGAACCTTAGGATGTACTTGCGCAGGTTTTCTCCTTCCTTCTGGGGGATGATATGCATATCGCTTGCCTGTCCATGAGCTTGATGGCCTCCTGTGAAGGCGCCAACAAACTCATGACACAGATTCAACCAAGAAGAAATGGAGTCCACCGGCAAGTGCATCATCCGAGACATGACATTGGGCTTGAGCGCCAACGGAAAGTAATTGGCAACTACCTTATCGTCGCGGGCTCCGGCAGCTTGCATCGCGATGGTGTAATGCTGAGGAACTCTGGCGGGTGAGTCTTGCCGTTGTACTTCTTACCTACTTCGGGCTTGAACATGCGGTGGGAGGGCCACTGGAACTGCCGCAACTCATGGGTGAAAGCCAGACAACCCACCTCGTAGGTAGGCCACCGTAGCCTCTTGGTGTCGGGTAGTCCATAGTGGGTCCTGCCCGCCTGTCTGATTGGTGCGTGCATCACACCGACGCTCGATGGTGGTTCGAGCGTCTTCAAGGGCTCACTCCCGAAGAACTTGACGCTGGTCGCGGTGGGTCCGCGGATCGGACGATGCTATGGATATATTATCACAAGCGTCATCACGACGGATCGACACCCGCGGTGGCTGGCGTGGGGGAGGAGAGTGCACCGTGGCTGCATCGCCCCCCGCCCTTCCACCGCTGGCGTGCGGTGGCTCGACGGAGCGATGGCCTACAGGCCCCGCTGGTCGCGGCTCATCTTTGTTGGTGATGTCGACGAGGCTCCAGACAGTGGCTCTCCATTCGTCGAGACTCTCCGCGGCAGGACGAAAGTCGAGGAGCAGCTGCGCGCGCATCAGAGCTTCTGCTAGTGTGGGCGGCGACGAAAGATGCGTGGACCGTGACGCGCTTCGACTTCTAACTATGTTAGAAGCAGCTCTATCATGGCCCTGCGGCTGTCCGCCATTTCCACCAGCACCTCGGCATGGTTGCTGGCCTTTCTCGTCCTGTGAAGGACGTGCGGGACTCTACCCAGGGCGACGCCCAGGGTCAACAGCGGGGTGGCGCTGCTCAACACGCACAACTTGGGAAGAACGCGCCATGGGCGCCAGTGTTGGTGTCTTGGAGGCCGTCGCGCTGCCGTCGCGCGTCATGGCGATGCCCCTGGAAGGCCCCGCGCCACTTGCGGGGGGCCCCACTCCGTCTCTGGAGTTTGCGGTGTGCGGTCCGTCGCCTGGCGCACGAACGATGCCACTTGCCAGGTTTGGACTGCCAGGGTGATGTGGGTGTTCGCGGGTCGCGCCACGGGTTCTTTCCGCGACTGGCCCGCTACTGGCCTGCACCGGTACAAGCAGTCCGGTTCCGGATGAACCGATCGTCGTGGTCGTCTTCCTCTTGGGAGCCATGGCAACGAAGAACTGTTCGACTAGCTGCTAAACCAGATTCTCACTACTGCGCCCCCTACCTGGCGCGCCAAAGATGTCGGTGGAAACGACACCTATGGGATCACAAGAATACCTACTATGGTTGTGGGGCGTGGGGTCGTGAGAAGAGCAGGATCAGCAGTCAGCACAAGCACTCAGGTTGTTTTGCCAGGTTCGGGCCGCGAGGATGCGTAATACCCTAGTCCTGCTTTGGTGTGTATATCTGTGTTCTTGGAGTTCTTGAGCTAGCTACGATAAGTGTAACTTGTCCAAGGGTCCGAATCCTTCTCCTGGATGCCTTGGGACTCCTTTTATAGTCAAGGGGATCGTCACATTGGCACACAGGAGGTGGCATCGGAGTACAGAGGCTAAGCTTATCGCTTAGCCATTATGGGACAAGAAGCATTTAATGCGCCTCTTAGGTGTCCCCCTTACTTTACCGCCGCCTCGGCCTACTTCGACACGCGCTCGGGCCAGCGAGGCAGTCAGCGCCATGTAGGCTGGCAGGCTACTGAGGTGGCGCGGTGCTATGGCTTTCACAAAGATTTGCATGCCACCACGTAGGCATGCGCTAAGTTGGCTTGGAAGCCTCATGTCGACATGCAAGTGCCTGCCTAGCTGGTGGGCTGGCAGCTGCATGGGAGCGGCGGTGGAAACTTGGTGGGCGTGGGCCTTGCTGCGGCCCGCGAATGTCCTCGGCAAGGGCCTTGCCGGGGCCCCAGCAAGGGCCTTGCCGTGGCACCGTGGTCGTCCCCGGCAAGGATCTTGCCGGAGGTCTCGTCGATGCCCTCGACAAGGGTTTTGTCGACGCTCGTCCTCTTCTAATCCTCATCTGACTTGGAGTTCTTCTTGTCTTCACAAAGATCTGCATGCCACCAAGGAGGCGCCTCCCGAGCCTGGGTCTCAACGTGGTTGGTGGTGTTGGAAAACCTGGGGCTCAAGGGTGGCGCGCTCCGCTGGCTACCCCGGCAAGGTCCTTGCCGAGGCCGTGGAGGCCGCCCCAGCAAGGGTCTTGCCAGGGAAGCCCACCTCGCCCTCTTGCCCTTCATGTCTTTGTCTTGGCGTTGCTTTGACTATCTTGCAGTTTTGATTCCCTGTCCCTGCCCCGTTTAAGTGTGGATGCAAGTGTGGCACCCTGGCTCAGAGCAACCGGTTTACCATGCATTGCCAGCTGAGAGACCTTGTCTTCTGGCAACACACAACATCTTGGTACAGAAAACAACCGCTTTATTGATGCTAGCGGATCAGAGTTTATATTACAACAGTTGGCGAGGCCAAGTGGCACACACAGTGCGGCAGAACAATATGTACATTATTTAGTGAACATAAAGGGCCTCGATCATGACAACTACACGGCAGGGGAACAACGTCGTAGCGGAACTCCAAAGCACAGAGACACCGATGTGGACACGATCTAGACTCGAACAACACTCCTTTCCAGCAGGACTTTCCTAAAATCTGGCATGACACGCCAGGTCAGTACATTGAATGTACTTGCAAGCTCACAACAAGGATAAGCATAATGACAAACAATATCATGACAATTAACCAATTTATAACAATGCAGCAATATATCCAACATGCTGTGACCATGCTCTTGTGATAAACGTCCCTCAGACTGGCTTACCAAACGTGATCGTTCCTGGATCACAAATGTGCCAACCCAGAGACATCTCGTGATCCTTCCGGCGATCACAACCACGACCAATAATTGGCCTCAAACCGTGATCCTTACGGTGATCACAACCACGACCAATAATTGGCCCGTGATCCTTACAGCGATCACAACCACGACCAATAATTGGCCCATGATCCTTACGGCGATCACAACCACGACCAACATCTGGTCCAAATCAACACGATGGCCTTTCCTCCACCAACACAAAGCAAACTTCATACTTAGTGTGCAAAATTCATTAAATGTTGACCCATGGTGTGACCTACTTTAGAGTGTGTCCTTAACCATGGACTCGGCTATCGATAGATTAATGCACTCTACAGAGGTGGCGCACTGGACCCACACCACGGAACCCATGGGCTCGCAGTCCCATTCGGGTGGACTAACGGCATTCCGATGATACCCCTCCATTGCCATGACACTCTCCTGGCCACTCCGACTCACTCCCCATCGGGCTAGTCCTGGGTGGCCCCGTGTCTATCAAAGACACAACGACCACCATCATGGCCAAAAGATCCCACACGGGGACCCGGTACCAAAAACTTAACAGCGGGCACACAAGGTTATGCCTGCTTACCGGGCCAGGCTACAGCACGCCCATAACCTTCCCTAGTTGGAGGCACCGACCAGAGGCATGACAATGAAACGAATAAAGGCCATCCCATACCGGCAAATGTGGTTGCACTGGGGAAAGACTCGATTCAGCGGCACCATGACCCAGTCAACAACATATTCAAGTTGAGTTATTATCAGGTTCAACTTAAAGTGAAAATAACCGACGTCATAATGCCATGACATGCATCACCAACATATGCATCACATATCAATGGAAATGACTGAGTCAACTATGCTCACAATGAGCATCAACAACTCAAGATACTTCTCTGGTTAAGATCAAGCCTCCCTTCAACCAGAATCTTTTCTAGCAAATTTATCATTTTTACTCATGCAAGAAAGTAATTCCACAATTACTCATATCCATAGCCATATTATGCTTTCATCACCCAAAAACTAAATTCTTGCTAGTTTACCAACTAAGTTCCCTTCAAACTTTCTGTAAATCAAGCATATTCACTTTAACAAGCATTTAACAGAATATAATTAACATATTAATAATTTAAATGCATGGATAATCATTTGTTCAAGTCAAAAATCACAATTTTTTTAGTGGCACTATGAAAATGTTGATGTGGCTTGCCTTAGTGCAGATGGGTTCACAATCCTCCTGATGATCCTCAAGAAAAGCCTGGCCTTCTGAAAATATTTAAAAACACAAAAAGAAATCATCAAGAAACCTTCTGAAATTCACCAGAAAATCTAGACAGCAGGGAAAAATCCCATCTTTGGTGAGCTTCTAGATTTTTGGACAAAGAACACAATGCAAAAAGAATCAATGCATTTGACCTTATGGTTAAAAAGTTTTGGCCGTTTGAAGTTCTCTGGATTTAAATGGAATTTGAATTAAAAATAAACAGACTGGGGGGGTGACGTCGAAGGCGTCAAAGCCCAGGGCGCCACCACTCGTACAGAGTGGCTGACTAGCAGGCCCTGCTAGTGAGGTGACGTGGAGGGGGAGAGGGAAACAGAGCGGCGAGGCTTCGCCGGAGCGCACGCCGGCGGCGAGGGTTCTTGGGCCAAAACAAGAGGGAGGGATTGAGAGAGGAGACGGAGGCGCACCTGTACCGTACCCGTAGAGTGGCTAGGGGTGGTCGGACGGTGCTGGAAACAGCCTCTCCAGCGGAGTCAGAGAGCAGCGGTCGCTGGAGACGAAGACGACGGCGACTAGGGGCGAATCCAGGGGCTCGAACCAGGCGGAATGGCACCACCGGAGTGTGGCGGAGGCCCTGGAAGGGTTGCCCTGGCCTGGGTAGGGCTGGAGCTGTGGGGATGACTCGAGGGGATTTCCGGCAAGCTCGAGCTCGGGGACGACGGTCTGCGACCTGCCCGGCGGGGCTACGGCTATCTACTTGCTTGTGGGGTGTGTGGGAGTGGAGTGCGGTGCTCGATGAGGCTGGGGGTGGCCGTATTTATAGGCGAGCGACGAGGGGGGTTCGTGCTCCGCCGTTGGACACCTGGCCGCGGCTCCTGGCGATGAAGGTGTTAGTGGGAGAGGGGGAAGAAGACGTAGCTCACGCGGGGACTGTTGGCGAACGGAGACGAGCACAGGGGCGAAAGGAAGACGATGAGCACAGTGCGCAACGCACTGTGGCGTTGGCCGGACCGTGCCTGTGCCCGCTGCGGTGAACTCCGGCATCCGCGAGTGCCAGGGCGGAGTTAAGTGAGTAGAGACGGTGATGGTGTCACGGTTTGGCACGCTCGAGCAGGCGGGGCAGTGAGCACGCGCGCAACAGAGCGCGTGTTTTGCATGCCAGCACGCGTGAACTATGACCTCAGGCCGACCTAAGCCCAAACTTCATGTCTGGCATGTTCTCCGTGGTAGTTTTGACTGTTACCACGCATGGGATAGGTTCAGGTGCAGTAGAAATGAGTTTACACTCCAGGTAAGTTTCTGGACAGTAACTTTGAAGGTTTACTGTGGTCAAACCACTAGGAGTTGAGGGCTGAGCTTTGGAGGCTAGCCAACATTTACTAAGGTGAAGATGCACAAGAAAAACCAGCTACAATGGAACAAGTAAAATGGTAGTTGGTGTAGAAACTACCATTTCTGTCCAGAAACTTAAATATTTTTTGTAGCCAAAATATTCCGAAAAGTGATGAAATATTTTTTCTCATAAAGGTGCCCTAGGGTTCAAAGAATAATTAGGTTTTCTCTTAGGATTTGATGGGCAAGGAAAATTGGGGTTGCTTTGGAGCACATTGAGCTAGCTAGGGTTTAGAATGGATATTTTTCATTTAAGAAAAATATTCCAAATGATATTATGAGATGAACCAGAGATGGAGTGATGATTTGGGAGGGAGATTGATAGAGGCGGGGGTGTCCCGATCTTTCGATGAGATGATAACTATCGATTTGGTGGAGACGACTTTGAAAGATCGGGACACCCCCGCCT